>NW_017729016.1:97232-105409 GCF_001723915.1 Gavialis gangeticus
CGCCCGGACGTGGCCTAGCCACCATGCTGACGTGGAAGAGTTTGGGGAGAGTCAGACATCACTACGGACCCTGGAACCAGGCACAGTGAGGCTAATAGGTGGAGGGTGAACACAGTAGGTCCATCACTAGGACTCCCCTCTTCTGTCCCCTGTGAGTCCAACCAAGGAGAGACTTTGTCCAGACCAGTGGTAACAGTCCAGCGGTAGCAGAACTGCCACGGTGACAGGCAAGACTGGCGACAGTCACGTCAAAATTGATGGGGGGTTGGAAACCCTTCTAATTGTTTCTGCACTAGTGTTCAGCTAATGGAAGCTGAATTCTGTTCTGTGGTACTGATGTGTATGGTGCACTTCAAAGAATTCAAAGATCGTTCGACTCGTACACAAGTCAATGGTGCCATCTAGCGGTACTCAACTTCCCTCAGCCACAAGTCCGGAGATCAGCAATGTAAGACAACAGACCAGGCTATATCCCCAAATGCTAGCTGCTAACAGCATGGGTCTAGAGATCTTGCACCCAAAAAGCAATTGCTGATTCTTCAATCAGGATGGTCCTCTGCTCAGTTGCTGATGGTAACGAGATATGTTCTGGGCAACATGAGTTATTTCGGGGGGAAGGGGACGAAAGCTGACCTCCAGCACACAGCAATTCTTTTTTTCCTGTAATCAAGTGGCCACGTAATTTAGAATCAAGAACCCAGAGCTTTGGTTAAAGGCAACAACAAGCTCAATTCATTAGAGAGTCTGAAGTTAGGGTAAATCTCCACTAGTCATGCAGTTCTCCAAATACTGCACAAGAATTTGTGCTACTGTGGGTTTAGTTGCACGAGGCCTCTGGTGGTATTAGTCCTCAGTTACCAACATTATCTTGGTCTGAACTTATTGGCTCTAGTCAATTAATGACTTCCCCACCCCAACCAAGCTGTACAATCAAATGTTAGTGTTTAATACCCGAGTCTGCCAGAAACAAAACCCAATGTGTCCATAGAGCAGATGCAGCAAATGCAGTAGTAATTCAAACCTTCCCCACTCTACCCTGCCAATATACTTTGGCTTTAACTAAATGGGGCTACCCACATAGCTGACAGTAAGTGTAGTTCAGTCCCCAAGCCCATTTAAAGGTTATATCCTTTACTGAGAAAGGGGAAAATGGATAGTTTAGTGGATTTTCGGAGATTACCAAATTCATGCACTTTGAATGAACAGGATTCATATAAACCTTCCAAATGTTTGGATTCAGGATGGTGACATGCAACGATGGGAAAAGCCATTTCCACCAAGTCATTTGGGTTCTTTAAAATGGGGAAGCAAAAATCAGAGTTACAGCTGCCCATTTTATGTCAAGATGCCCAATTAGGAGATCATTTTAAACATGTGAACAAGCAAAATACTATGTTTAAGTACCTGAAAGCACACTGCTTTGCTATTATCTCCTAAGCCAATCACACAAAGGAGGACTTCATTCTGTTCATATTAACAGTGCCCCCCAAAAACAGTGACCTTTATTCTGGTGTTTTATTAGAATACAATTACCTACCTTGGTTTTCCAATTAAAAAATTACATACCTCCCCCAGAAGCATGCCATCTGCATGCCTCCAGCTGTTAGGAAGGCCAAAAACCCTCCACCTATTACCCCAACACTCCAGAGGAGATTAACTGGCTAGTATTGATCCTTTACCTTTCTGCAGCGAGGGTTGGGACAACTGAATCGCTTCACGTCATTGTCCAGCAGAGCAGGGAAGTTACAGAAAGGACACCTACCGCCCAAGAGAAGATAGCATTAACACACTGTACTTAGCAAGCCTTTGCTGTGAAACAGATGTAGCAGGACAACTCCACGTGTCTATTCACAGGGCTGTGATTCAAGGCCAGCCTATAAAAGGATTCACTGATCCTAATACTGTGTTTTTCTGACTTGCCACCATGCAAGTGCTCTGAAAGCCACAAGCTTAGGGCAGCTTTAGACCGTTTCATACAAAGGATTAGTGCACGGCTGACAAGCCAGCAGGGATGCAACTCTCTCCTGCATTTTAATCTGTTTCTGACCAAAGAATCCTCACCTCCAGTAATAAAAGATGTTCAGAAATAAAAATAAGGCCCCCTCCAATTAAAATGCAGGCCTTTGAAAAACCAACCACTTTGCCTGTGGTAAGCTCACTAAGTTTTCAGCCCATTGAACTGAGCCTACTGCAAGGGTACATGGAGACTGACCATTTTTTTGCCCACATCAGTTCCGACCCATTTGTTATGTGGTTGGATGCTTACCTGACAAGCTCATCCGCACAGGCAGCAGCAACCTCCTCCTCTGCTTTCCGCTCATAGTATTTACAGAGGATGTTCTCTGGAAGCACCTTCTCTAGCTCGCTGGTTGGGAATGAACATGTGCAGCTCCCTTCCATGCAGCTAAGTTCTGACTGCACCAGGGACAAAGGGAGAGAAGAGAAGGCTATCAAAGTTCAGAGTATGGCTTTGATTCAACTCAGCTGAGTCAAAGGAAGAGAAAACCTTGCTATGACATCATTTCTGGGTGGGACTACGGCAGACATCTGCTTAGAGGTAGTGGATGGGGAGGAAAGATCGCTTAAAACAGAGAACATCTGCCAACATGGCAAAGTCAGGATAGGAACAAGCAACATGCAAAATCTTCAGCATAGGTATCCAGAACTGTCACAAGTCAGTTGCACAGTGCCACCCCTCAACCACCCAAAAGCAGATAGGATAATTCTATCATTAACAGTCTTCTCCAAAAGAGAAGTGCTATGAAATAAAAGGGTCTCTTTGGGCAAACAGATTCTGAAATTGGTCTTTCTGCTGTCGCAACCAATTGAAATGTTCAACCAAACCTCATGCTTATCAGGCTGGCATGGTGAAGGCATGTGACGGAGTGATAAGGCCAGTAAACTGCCTACCTGTTTCCAGCTTCCCAGCTTGGATAACCAGGTATCCACTTACAATTAATCAAATGAGGGTGGACTGTGGCACAAGCCCAGAGCAGGGTTTGAACTCAAGGTCCCCAGCGCTGAGATGAGACATTTTGCTACTGCACCTCCACATCCAACTCACACCCTTTAAAAGGGTGGCCTTCTTTTCAAAATGAAAGATGTTCAGCCATACAGCAAAGCTGCTTAGTATACCACTCCAAACCACATTACTCAAGCTTCATCAACAGATGCTTGTATGCACAAATATCCATGCACTTGGACATGTAAAAGCTAATGTTCTGCTTCCTAACCCGGAGATTTATTCAGGGCCAGTCCCTCAACACAGGCTGCAAAATTCAAGGCTTCGTCTCCAGTCAAAACCCACCCATTGCGGAAGCCACATCACAAAGTTAAGTACAGATATGGCGTGATGGTCTTTCACTTACCACACCAACTGCTGTAGTAAAAGAATAAGGAAAAGTAAGCACATTTAGAAAGGCACTGAAGTCTCCTGGTGTACCTAATTAAATCCAGGACACATCGGCCACTACCCCCACATCTCTCTAGCATCTTTTGGCATCAGCTTAATTCAGACCCTTGTTAATTTATGAGTGACTTCTCCTGGGGAGGGCCCTAGATTTACGTCAGCTACTCCTAAAGCAGGGAAGCCTTTACCATTATTAGATTTTTTTTCTAAATGAGATCCTGCAGTCTAAAAAAAAAAAAATCTAGACAGGATGTCTGGGGGGGGGGGAAAAATCCATCAACACTCCACTTTTAGGTTGCAAGAGACTGGCCAAGTCTGAGATAAGAGCTGGGTCCCTGGGGACAGCAAGGCAGATATTGCTGGGCCTCTGGAGTATTCTCTATGCTTTCTCTGAACAGGATAAGATTTCTCTGAAAGTGGAAAGTTTGCTAGCAAATGTGCTTCAACTGCCCACTCACCCCAATCCTTTCCCCTTGGCCAAAATTCCAAGCATGTTAATGACGCACTGAGGGACTGGCAAAAATAGACCTACTAGAGTGCACTGAACTTATGGGTTTTTGCCTTACATTTAAGAGCTGAATTTGGGAAAGAATAAGAGCAACTGGATCAGAGTGACCAAGGGTAAAAAACAACAAAAAAATCCCTGCCAAAAAGGGTACTTAAATGGTACAAAGTTGGGCTTCTGCATTGGAGGCACTGTTGGAACTCTGCTCAGCTGAAGGGGAACATAACCTGGAAAGTCTAAATGCAAACCCCTCTGCATTGTTTTCCCATTTCTTTAAAAAAAAAACCCTGTTAAGTTAATGACATATTTTTCCCTTCTATCTAACAGACAGTAAAACAGGCACCGTTAAGGGGGAAATCCAGAAACAGCAATAGGATGGCACTGTACACCAGCTGGCTATTTGCAAGATGACCGGACTAATTTGAGGGTGCCTTTACTTATAAAAGTTTACATAGTCCATGCCCATGAACACCTGGCAGCAGATGCAGTTATGTGCAGTTTCCACACTGCTACTTTTCCAAACTCTCGTACTGTGTGCAGTTACATGCCCCTGTATGCTCTGCCTTCATCCTTTTGTTCTCTCATTGGGACACTCTTACCTTGCCAGAGCCAAAGACGGCCTCCTGAGCATATTTGATTAGGCACTCCTTGCAGAACAAGTGACCATCTGCGCACTGCGTCAGTTCTTCAAATGCAAACTCCCCATAGCAGCAGCGGCACTCTATCATCTGCCCATCCTGCAGACCACACACACAAACAGATGATTTCCTTTGATATCCCACCATGGAGCAGCAGCATGGTAAGAGCATTTGCCAAAGCAAAGGCCACTGGGAATATAAGCGAGACAGCCATAAAAGCGGACATTTGCAACTGCCTGAGGATTTCTACCGTGCTATGGTTGCTTGGTTTTTCATCTTTATTAGCTGCCTTGCTTGTAGTATGAAACTTTTGTAGCAAGTCAAAACTGAGGTTCTAACCACATTTGAACTGACAGTTTGTCTTCTAAATTAAATACCAAACCTAAGAAACTCTCTGTTGCTCCATCATTCTTATCAGGCAGAGCAATGATTTGAGCTAGAGGAATAAAAAGGGTGGTAAGCCCAAAAGGGATGGAGGGAAAGCATCATTCACATTTGGGTACTGGATATGAGCTTGGTTGTTTTTAACCACCATTAAGGACATCTGTCCATATAACCACTCAGCAGTATGACCCTGTGGTACCACAGTTAGAGAGGCAGAAAAGCCTGCACTGTGCTGATCTTGATAGAACTAAGCCTGTTCTTTTCTTTGTAGGGGCAAAATATCCTCACCAAGGTTTAACAGGAGGTTGGTATGGATGGGAAGAAGGTGATCCATGCCACTTGAACAGACCCTTGACTTTTCTCCCACTTCATGTAGAGGGGAAGGGTTGGCTCGGGTTTTAACAAGTCCTTTCTGCAAATGGCAGATCGCTTCCAGCAGCCATGAATAGCAAAGCTGTTTTAAAATCGCCACGATGCAGATACCAACAGCAACCTTCATGCTTTTTTTTTTTTTTTTTTACTGCTCTGACCAATCATCTGAGCAGCAACTGACTGAGTTACTACAAATCATTATATGCATCAGCAACCGACTGAGTTACTACAGATCATTATATGCATCCATGCTGCTTTGCTGGACTCAGCTGTTGTCATCCTTCTCTAAAAGGCAGCTCATACACACTACGGGAACTGTGCTAGGTCAGCAAAAGCAGCCCCACAGCAACCAAACAGCCAGGCAAGTCTGCCTAGCAATATGGGAAAGCAGGCAGTTGGGTTACTGACCTTCTGATACTGCTCCTCATTCATCTGCAGAGCAAGGAGGAAGTCTGCATGCTGCAAGAGACACAGGGACATTTGCATTTAGAGGAGTGATAATAAACCCCCATTCCAGGCACCAAACGCTGCTAATGTTACCTTAGAATTTACCAGCTGAAGGTTTGATGCCCACAATGGGCTGTTCATGAACTGCTCAACCTGCTCTTTCAGACATATGCCCATCAAGGCATTTAAAACCCCCTGCTCTTCCAACCCACCCCCTCTTATAAGTGTGTAAGAATGACAACCCGAATTCCATGCGACAGAAACTCACACAAAGACATTTTTGACAACACTATGACTGCAGCAGACACCAAATTCAAAAGCCTCTCAAGGAGCATCAGCTTTATTTTTAGGCTGCCACCAGTCACTTGCATAAAAGGTAAAGGGTACTCACTTTTAAAAAGCCATGCTCTAACACACCAGTCCTATATTATAAATTGGGTCCTTCCTTATGGGTATAGGAGTGTCATAGAATCATAGAAAACTAGGGTAGGAAGGGACCTCAGGTCATCTTGTCTAGCCCTCTGCCCAAAGCCGGACCAGCCCCAACTAGATCATCCCAGCCAGGGCTTTCTCCACCCAAGTCTTAAAAACCTCCAAGGATGGAGATTCCACAACCTCCCTAGGGAGCCTGTTCCAGTATTTTATTACCCTCCTAGTGAGAAAGTTTTTCCTAATATCTAACCTAAATATACCCCTGCTGCAACTTGAGCCCATTGCTGCTTGTTCTGTCATTTGCCCCCACTGAGAACAATCCAGCTCTATCCTCTTTGCAAACCCCCCTGCAGGGAGTTGAAAGCTGCTATTAAATCCCTCCTTGGTCTTCTCTTCTCCAGACTAAATAAGCCCAGTTCCCTCAGCCTCTCCTCAGAAGTCATATGCCCCAGCCCTGAAACTATTTTTCCCTTCACTGAACTCTCTCCAGTGCATCCACATTCTTTCTGAAGTTGGGGGGAGCCCAAAACTGGACTCATTTGTGGGAAGTGGCCTGCTGGCAATGCTCCTACTAATGCAGCCCAGTATGCCATTAGCCTCCATCACAACGAGGGCACACAGTTGGCTAGGGAGGCTACAGGTCAGGATGAATGACAGGGCTGTTTTCCTCCTGGTCAGACTGGCAAGGACTGCTTTAGGGTGTTAGTACTCTACTTCTCAGGTGAAAATGTGTTCAGACGATACGAATACACTCAGTGCCACTGCAGGGGCCCAAGGCATTGGTGGCACCTTCCTCGCTCCTGCACGCATGTTGGTTATTGGAGCTTTGCAGCCAGGGTGAGCAGGAGAGACCACAGCAGATATTCTTGTGGTCAGCTGGGTACCGCATGGATGCCCACAACTGCAGGGGTCTGGATTCAACGGACTTAGGAGGTCCCTTCCAGTCTTATGTTCCCGTGCCTTGGAAGAGCTTGGTTTCCAATTATGGTTTTAGTCCCAGAGTGGGCAGACGAGAAGAAGGATGTCTCTGTAGAGACAGCAAGCCTAGCCTTCGGAAGGTGAAGTGAGTGGACAGGAACATCTGATGGACTTACTAATGACCATATTTATCCAATTAGAAAACTATAATAAAACTCCAAAGGAAGCCTTAGTCTAACGGGAGAGAGGAAGTTGCTACGTTGTTTTGCAAGAAGATTGAAGCTTATTGGAAGAGAGAATCCTAAGGGCTCCTCAAAGGAGTAAAATCCCTCCACAAGTCTCTAGCACGATAAAAGAATTGCAAAATAATGCTTTAAACTAAAAATAATAAATTGATCCAATATGGGTAGCAGTTGTGAAAAAGATTTGCAAAAGCAGAAATAACAGTTGTGGGTCTATGTATTAGGTGGATCTGAGTAAATTCTTTGCTTGGCTATTCCCAAGGCAACAGACCTAAACTAATTTTTAGGTCATGAATGAAAATTGTGAGGGGAAAGGCAAGAGAAGCAACAGTTATCTGAGATGGTGTTTGAGCATTTGAATTTCTGCAGCAAAGAGGAAGGACTCACTTCCATGCTGTAAGGCTGAAACATCTCCAAAAACTGAACCCACTGGGACCCAAGCAGTTCATGTCATTCTCACCTCTGCCATCTCTTTAACTTTCTGCTCATAAAACTGCTGCTCTAACAACACTGGTGGGAGAAGCGAGCGCTTGTCATAGGATCGCCAGTGCCGCCTCTTGTTCTCCAAGAAGAACATCCGCTTCTCAATCTTCACATCGCCTAAAGCAAAATTGGAGTGGAATGAAAGAGGGATGGGGCAGGACAGTCAGAACAAGGCTGGTGGCCTGTTCCCAAACCTCTGTGCGACTGTGCAGACCATCATTGACTATACAACTTCAGCAGATCAGACATAGTACTGTTCCAAATAGACACAGTTATTCGTGAAGGATACCTCCAAGTGGCACAAAAGCAGTGTCAGGGCCAGACCACATCTGAACAGTGGCACTTTC
>NW_017729016.1:105420-108341 GCF_001723915.1 Gavialis gangeticus
CCACATCTGAACAGTGGCACTTTCTTTTCTTCCCATAGTGTTTAGACCTGCATCATTTACCCAAACTGCTCACTTACCTTGCTCAAATTTGAAATCTATATAAGAATATTGGTTCATTTCTTTCCTCCTTTTTCTCTTCGCACTGGTTTCAGGAGACAGTTCCTGCCATTTTTTGATGGCATCTGAAAAGGCCTAAAAAGAAGAAAGGATGTGAATGCATCACTGTAAGCTTCTGCTGCTGTCAGGTAGAGGTTAACATTAAATGCACTCTATATGCACGGGACAGTCAATGCTGACTTGCATTAGCATTGATTCAAATAGGGAAGCAACACACAACTCTGCCTTTTTGTCCTTTAGGTACCTTGCTCTCTTAGAAACCTAAAGTCTGTATGGTCCTTCCATAAAACAACTGCTTTTATTGCTCGAGCAATGGCAGTGTTCTGAAAAAAGAGTGAGTACAGGCTGCAATAGAGTCCAAAAAATGTGCTTCCTTAGTTATTTGGCAAAGGTTTAGGACTGTTCCCATTCAAACTCAGGGAGTCCTTCTGCTTTCCCTGAATCCGAATGGGAGAAGGACATGTCCCGTGAGCACTGAGTGATGCAAGGGGTGACAATGGTTTTACCACAGTCCTGTGGTACTGAAGAAGGAAACAGAGGAAAGACTCTGGCAGTTTCAGGAGGCGGCGAAAAAAATATGACCATTTACTATGAACCAAGGCTGAGATAGCAGACATTCAATGCCACTGAAAAGGCAGGTGTGCTGGCCACCCTGCTGCAGGAATAGTCTTTGCACAGGAATCTACGATCTACTTTACCAGTGAAGTTTGCAAGAACCCATCCGTTTTCTCCTCTAATCCTTCATTCACTTTTAGTCACTTGTGACACGAGTGAAGATTTACCCCACGTCAGGTAAAAGTTACATAAGCAAATGCCATCAGCTACTTGTCACATCAAATTTAGAGGGATACCATTACTTTTTGTGCTACCACATCTGCCCTAAAATCTGGTAAATCTAGGCTATGCTGGCAGCTCCCCCTGATTTGGCAGTGAGGTTAAATTAAAATATTCCTCAGGACACTCCATGACACACAAGCAGCAGATCAGTAAATCTTATGACTTCACATGATGGAAGAAACAAGAGAACTTTCTGTAGCATCCGGTTTTGTTGATGCACTGAAATACCCATGTCTGGTTATGACTGACTGGATATCAAAGGAAAAGGAGGGTTTTTAATGGTGCAGCAAGACAAAAAGACACCAAGGATCACCCTTTCGGCACTATAGGAAGGCAGCCCCGAGGGAGACAGAGGCAAGCTGGAAAACCTTGCGTGTGATTGCATAGTGTCCCTTGAGTTCGTGCAGAGCCCACTTGATGTCCTGGCTGCTCAGCATTTTGAAGTCAGCCATAAGGAGGTCGGCTGCCTGGATAAAGCATCGCTGGTCAAGAGGGGCAAGCTTGGAAAAGTCAAAGTAGTCCACTTTAGGCACCTGAATTGAAAAAAAACAAGAGGGGGAGTTAGTGCCAGCACCCTTTAAAGTGGGAACAAAACAAATCTCTCAACAGCAAAGGTGTGTTCACAAGACCACTCAAAAATAATCTGAGTGTTTCAAGTGTGCACAGGTTATGTCTAGATAGCAGTGACTGCAGCCCACAGAGATATGCATGAGCTGGCTTTAAATTAAATTAGCCAGCTCATATACTACAAAGAGTTTAAGTGCAGTTGCACAGAGCTCATCATGGGCTGCAAGACCTACCTACTTGAGAAGCAGGGCAGATAACTCCATGCTACTGTGGCTTAAATGCACACTATATTGCTAGCATTAAAACTAGCCAGACTAGGTGCTACAGGTATGCCTACATAAGCCACTGTCACTACAGTGTAGACATACCCTGAGCAGAAGTGGGGGATAAAATTCAATTTTACATGGAAGAGTGGAATCAACCAAGGACTAAGAAGCATGCTTGAGAATGGGGCAAGAGAACTAACACCCATGCCCCCCAGCTCATGTCCAGCCACTTGAGATGTTCATAAAAAGGGTACAGCCAGCAGGGAGACAAGGGAACATCCATCAATCATTTTTGCTTAGAGAGACAGGCAGTCAACCAGGTGGCCGAACAGCAATGCTCCAATCCACAAGACACTCTGTCAGGATTACATGGCCCCCTCCATCACCAACTCCAGACTGAACGAGCTGGAGCACTTTCCAGTTCGACTGGACTGAAAGAGATGGTATGATGCAGGCTCCCACGAGGTGCAGCTAAATGGAAAAGCTTCAACGAAACAGGGAGCCCAACTCCGTCATTTCAAGACTAAAGCTTGCAAGTGCTCCTGAGTATCAGAGATCAGGGCCCTGTTGCACCCAATGTTGTATCAATATGTGCTGAAAGAAAAGCACATACCCAGAAGAGTTCAGACTGAATGCACGTGCTGGGACATATATTACATTAAATATGAAGAGATTCTTTGCTTGCCTTTGTCTCATCTTGGCTGGCGAGCAGGCTGCTATTGGGATTTAAAACCACTCTGCCTTCCTTCTTTGGATAATCTGGATTTTCCAGAAGAAAATTACAAAGCCTGAAAAGAAAAGTGTAGTAAAAACTTGAAGTTGCATGACCCCAGGTCCACACTTTTGGCTTTAAATCCTAGCATTATAACATTAAAAGACGCTAAGGACATGCTACAGCTAGTTTGAAACTAAAAAGGTATTTTAGCACTCAATTAAAAGGTAATACTTATTCTTATTATATTCATATTAGGCAAGTCACTGGGATCTCTGTTCTTTCCATATCAGATCAGAGATATCCAGGATTTACTTCACTATATTTAAGCTAGGTTGGGGAGAAAAGAAGTCAACCTTTAGTATTTATTTCTGCTGCACCTTGTACAGGAAACTAACCACCGTTACGTATACAGCTTTAAC
>NW_017729016.1:108352-109360 GCF_001723915.1 Gavialis gangeticus
GTACAGGAAACTAACCACCGTTACGTATACAGCTTTAACTCCCACAACGCTGATTACACGTGCTACAAATAGTATAACAATCCTGGGGAAACAAAATCTTGACTCCAAAATTTCAAGAGAACACATTGCTATACAACCCATGCACAACTGTCCTAGCCAGAGGCCCGAGAGCCCAGGCAGACACACCAGCCAGCCTAAATCAAAAAAAGTTGCACCAAGGCAGCTTCTCCCAATTCAGTAGTTACCCCTAAAAGGATCTGGGGTAAACCTATACCCGTATAGAAGTTCCACCGGGTCAGGTGTCATATCTAGGGTTACCATATTTCCAGTTTCAAAAAAAAAGAGGACCCCTGTCAGTGGAGGAGATAATATGATTGTGGGGGGCAGTGACATGCTCATGCCTTACCCCTGCCCCTCACTCCCAAGCCACAGCCCCTGCCCCCAGCCCTGCTGCTGCCCCTTACTCCTGACCCACAGTACCCCACCCACCAGACCTTGCTGGTGCCCTACACTCCTGACCCATAGCCTCCTATCCCTGCTGATACTCCTCACTTCTGACCTGCATCCCCCTGGCACTGCCTGTGCTCCACGGTCCCAACCCACTGTCCCTGCCCCCATGGTGCCCCTTACTCTCAAGCCAACACCCCTCCCCCAGCCTTGCTGATGCCCCTCACTTCTGACCCTCTCAGCCCTGCTGGTGCCCCTCACTCCTGCCCCCCCCCAGCCCTGCAGTGTCTCCCAGCTACCCTGCCCCTGTGAGCACAGGCACTGGCCCACGCAGTTCCCTGTTGTCCCCAAAGGGCCCCCCAACCCCTTTCCCCTACTGGAGGGGCAGGTGCCTCCTCCACCTTGCTGCAGCCCCAGCACCAGCCCCACTTCATACCCATCCCCTCCACACACCTTGACATACACACACACACACTTTGACACACACGCACACGCGCGCACAACACACACACACTGCAGAATAGGAGGACTATTCTGCAGTTGCTCCGGGATGTAGGGGGA
>NW_017729016.1:109371-119676 GCF_001723915.1 Gavialis gangeticus
CTATGAAACTATGAAACACCCCGGACATTCCCCAAGCCCTGGCCCTCCAACCCCTCCCCATCAAAGTCTTACCTGCATCCAGCTGTGCGGCTTCTCCCACCACCCTGCCTGGCTGCATGCCAGACACAAGCATGTGTGCGTGCAGACACATGAGATGTCCCCTGCTCCCCCCAGCCCCAAGCAGCTCCTTGCTAGGACAAGGTGGGAAGTGCCGGGAAAAACATCAATGCTGAGCAGAGCAAAATTCTGGATATTCATTAATATTTTTTAAAAAATGCCCGGATGGAGATGGGAGGACCCAAAAAGAGGACATGTCTGGGAAAACCCGGACATATGGTAACCCTAGTCATACCCAGTTTATCCCAGGGTAGTCCCATGCTCAAGGCAAACATGCTGTTCCTTGCTCCCCTGCGGCTGAGAGGCAAAGTGAGGGAAAAGCTGCCTATCGCATGCATTTACTCTAGGATAGCTGGAGGTCTGTTCACTCTGAATCCCTGAGTAATTTACATTGATGGACAAAACCAAAGTTTTTGATTTTACACAGTGATGTAAGCATGGTGTCTAATCCAGGCCCAGGCTTCAAACTTTAATTAAATCCTCCACCTCTGTCTCCTGCATGCTTGTTATGCCACTTTTCCAAATGAGATTAGCAAAGAAAGTTTGAGCCTACCCCCAAATCTTCTAAAAGGAGCAGTGGGAGAAAAGCCAGTAAAACATATGAACAGTCTATAAATAAAACGCGATAAAGATGGAAAAGAATGATTTAAGGGGAGGACAGATTAACAGGAGTGATAGGATGCATTTAATAGAAAATTAGCTTTGGGAATTAGGGAAAAGCTTCTCTTAATGCAAGATATTAGGTTCTGGAGTGGCTCACACGGGAGATGGAGGCCTCTGTGCTGGAGACATTGAAAAACAAGGTAAACAGCACTACAGAAAACCATCTTGTAGGGAACAAGCCTGTCCAACTCTATAGGACCTTCTGCAACATTTCAAAAGTGAAAAAGCTATACAGAAATATCTCTCCCCCACCGTGAATCTGATTTGCCAAAATCCCACAGTGGGAGAGAGAGGTATTATTTTGAGCCCTACTTGTACCAAAGGAGTTATTTCCTAATGCAGTGAATGGATTTTAGATGCTGCAGAATAATCCAACAATCCGTGAGCAATGCTTGACAAAACAAAACTGTCAGCTCGCTGCTTCACTTACCAATGTTTTCCCAAGTCTGTTAATTATGGAAAAACTGACACAGCCAATCCTCCCAGCAGCCCCAAAGAAACAGCTGGGACCAGAGCACTTCCCAAGCTCTCTGGATAGAAGCGGAGGAGCTACAATGTAATGGTCTGATCAGGGACAAAAGCAGATGTCAAAACATTGCTTTTAAAAAAGGATTTGTTAGGAAGAAGGAAGACATCAAAGGAAAGCAGGATGCCCCTCCTGGCACACTGTGAAGCAGCACTGTTTGGAGGAAGGACTACAAAAATGTGATGTAGCCATTTTGTTTGTTACCTCTTAAGTTACCAGGTCCATTAGCCAGTTCTCTGCTGCCGCAATAAGCTCTGTACTTACACATTTAAGTCGCAGCAGTTCTTGATGAGAATTAATTCCTCAATATACTCCCTCTTCGCATCTGGGAATCTTGCTTCCTGCAGCAAGAAAAGCTAAAGGTTATGGAGGTAATTAAAGCAGTTGTATAGCAGAACCTAGCAGCAACACCATCTGCAGGAACAGGAACATATTACTAGCACCTCTTTCCTACCCGGATGCTTTCTAGAAGATTTGCACTCAACCAGTTTGGAGAGTGGAAACTTTTGTATTTAGATTCCCCTCACATACCTGCTCTCCTCACCTTTACCTGAAGGGCTGAAGTAAGGATGCAAGGTAGGCCTTGGTTTGGCAGGCAGGAGGCATGATCTTATCATCATGATCTTTCCCTTACGAAATATTTAATAAGACCATGCTGCATGATATTCTGCCTTGTGCATAAATTGCTGGGAGTTTCGGGAGGGAAGTGGGTTGGTTTTTTTGGGGGGGGTTAAAACACAAGACTTGACTGGTCCGTATCTTACTACGACTAGCCAAGGCAGTAAAAAGGGTGACACTGTTCAACAGTGAATCATGCAAGAAGAATGGCATGTGGCCAGACTATTACATGGTAAACACATACAAAAATATTTCCATATGGATGTGATCAAATGTAACTGAGGAGCGGGAGGTATTAAGACAAGGTGTCTTTAAAGCATCAAAATGAACCTCTACTAGTCTAACAACCAAGATGAGGATGATCCTATAGGATATGAAGGGTTAGGAAGCAGGGGATATACATGGTGTTGGATAAATTTTTAAAACTTTTTTTTCTGGACAGAAGATCATCTCATAATTTTGTAAAGAATTTATTTATTTATTTTAAAGGAGAGTCTACTGACATTGTTAAAATTTGGGGGTTTGAAGTCCTAGGTGCATTCCACATGCAGCATTTCATGCATTTTCTCATTATCAAGTATTCATTACAACATCTGATGCAATTATCACTCCTTTGTAGTAAAGGGAAAGGGTACGTTAGTCTGAAGTCAAGCAGGAGGTGGGGTACAGATGTACCTTACAGACTAACTAAATCAGAGAGGCACGAGCCTTGGGAATTTCAGCGGTGGCTGCCAATGGCCTTCTCTCATTTTCTGAGCTCCCAGCAAGAGATGCTGGTGTTGGGCTTGCCAAGGGGACAAGCCCTGCAAGTGATGTCAATGGGAGAGCAATGTCCAAAGCAGGAGGTGCTACAAAATGCTATATGCTTTGGAAAAAGGAAAGGGGACATATGGCTAGGCAGGCATGGCCATCTCATTAGCAGAAAGGATACTTACCGTCTCTCTGATGAGCAATGCAGTGAGTTCTTTGTCCTGCCCAGCAGCTCCTTGCTCTGGAACATTACCTGAGCCCAGCTCATGAGACCCCTGTGCTGGGAAGGCTGGGCCTGGCTGTTCATTGTCTATTGCTGCTGGGTGGCCTTTTGTTTCTTCTGGCGGGTGAGCAGGTTGAGGAGAAGCAGGACCAGGAATCCCATCCTGCTGTGGTTCAGGTCTGGGAAAGGCTGGCCCAGGGGTCTCCTCCCGGTAGGCCACTGGCAAAGAACCCAGTTCTGCTTCGGCCTGCCCCAGCTGAGGAGCACAACAGTTTACTACAGGATGTGATCCCCTGTCCGCAGCCTTACAACAAGCTGGATCCAACCGGGTGCTACCTTGGTTGGACTGTCCGTTAGTTGCTGCTGTTGCAGCAGTGACAGCTGCTCCTCTGAGGTTTTGTAAGAGCTTTGCCCCCAAGTCTGCATGCTTTTGGCCTCCCGTTTCCACGCTTTCCTCCTGTTTTGGTTGGAAGTCAGCTTCTTCCAGATTAATAATCTCCCTTTTGCTCCTGAGTCTAGGACTGGTCTTTACTGCTTCAAACACACTTGGACCTGGCTCCAAGTCACCCTCTTGTTTGAGTAGATACCGGCTGAGTTCAGAGGGCCCGGGCAGCTGCGGAGAGTGGTTTCCATTCACATCCTTGCTTGGCCCTGCACCAGTCTCTGCCATGCGATTATGCTGGGCTCCCTGGCACGGAAGAGACAGAACCTCCTCTTGCAGGTTTATGGTCCTCATCAGCTTGGGTCCTCCTTCTCCCAACTTCTTGGCACGTTGCCACAGAGCAGCTGGCCGGATGACGTTGGGTCGCACAAGTTGCTGTTTTGGGGTCTTAAAAAAAAATTTTTTTTAAAAACTCAGTAGTAGAAAGGACTACATTTTTCCACATTGAGGAGTCAACTGTTTCATTTTTTTGGAAGACAAAGGAAGAACCTGCTCAGTGAGCAACATTACGATATCTCCCAAGCTCATTACAGGAAGCCTGCATTATTATAATTATTATTTTATTTTGCATTTCACTGCATTCTTTTGAGCTTGCTCAGCTGTGTTCTCTCTCAACATTAATAGCGACAAAATTCATCATGCCATATGTGACTTCTGGTTCTGAGTGGACTCTCTAGCAAGCTCATCTCCCCGTCCTTCCTTCCTATGAATAAGAGGCCAGAACTAATGAGTTTCATATCTAAATTTCAGTTCAGCAATTCACTCGACAGGCAGAAGTAACTAAGACTGAAGGTGCCAGGCCTGGCCACTGTTCCTGCTGCCAGTGAACTGAGGTTGCTGCACATGAACTTTTATTACTGTGGCATCCATGACAACTTTCAAACGGGGACGCAGAGTGGAGCTATATTAGTACACTTCCCTTCCAAAAAAAACCCCAAAACCCTAAAAACCAAATGGACCTACAGGAAAATTGAGAAAAGCTTTAAAAATGTGGCCAAAGAAAGCAGCTGTCCAGAGCCCTACAATCATATCCTTTAGCAAAAGGCTTAATTCCCACCAATTGAAGCCAGGGATGCAATGCAGAGGGCATGGTAGCAGTAATATTTCACCAAGCCAGGAGATCATCTTGGTATCGGGACATCAAACCAGGGCATTCATTCACTGCACAGAAATGACTGCTTGAGGCAACACTGGCATGTGACTGACCTCCCGTGTTACAGGGATCAAAACGTGATCACTGCATGGTTATGCCATATTGCTTCCTCAAAGAGGATGGAAACATGGAATCAATTTGCCACAGATTTCTTTAATGTCAGCCATTGGGATAATCCTATTCTCAGAGCCATGCCATGTGCTGGAGGTGGCCAGACGTTCTGATGGAAGAATTTTCCGTTGGCAAAAGTGCTAGTTTGTCCGAAGTGATGCATTTTGCAGAAATAAAGGAAATTCTGATACAATTTTTGGTAGAAACTTGCTTGCCTTCCAGCCAATCTGCCCATCCAACTCCCCAGCAGCTTATCATGAGATTCCACTTCAGCTCTCCTAAAATGGAGATTTTTTAAAATTTTATTCCTCTTTGTACGTGGGAATGACAGAACTTTGACCATTTGTTCCAGCTGGGGATAAAGACTGTTGTAAAGAATTCCCAAATACTTTATGGGTACAAACAACTATTTTGCAGCCAATTCCTTACTGTGTGGCTAAGGGGTTGATGGTTTTAACACTCAAATCATTTCTAGAAGTAGTGGTAAACTATCCAGAGGGGGGTGGACAAGAAAATGGACACATTTACCTTTCCTTCTAAAAACATACAAAGTCAAGGCAGGCAACCACTGCTAATTTAATATGGACTAGCCACCCATGGAGATTAGAGGTCCCAGTATATAGTGCTCCATTGCCTTGGATTAAAAAAGATCATTATGTTCTGGGAGCTGCAGTCTCCATCAGCCACAAGTCTAAGCAGCATGGCTGGCTCTACAGTCCCCGTTTTATCCAACAGAGACCAAGTCCTTCAGATCTCAGCAAGAGACCAAAAGTGACTTTCATTTAACTCCAAGTTCAAGTGCCTCTGTTGCGAGCACATGTTCTGGAGAACCCAAGCAGCCATCTGCGCTATGAGCTGTTT
This sequence comes from Gavialis gangeticus, assembly GCF_001723915.1. NCBI lineage: Eukaryota > Metazoa > Chordata > Crocodylia > Gavialidae > Gavialis > Gavialis gangeticus. The sequence continues at coordinate 114,836 of NW_017729016.1, forward strand.
AGCAAAAGCAAAAAAGGATGCATGGCAACACATCTGCATGGAAAATCACCTCCTGAAGGATGACGACATCATCGTCCTCTTCCTCCTGCCGCTGCTGGGCCCCCGCATCTAGCAACGGAGGAAACTCTTCGTCCGAGGAATCCGAGATCGTGATCAGCCCGTCTTGGTGGTTTATGAAGTCTGCAGCAAGGCAGATAAAGTCATCCACTTGTTAAAGATTTGCAGAAGCTCAAGCACTTAGGACTGATCAGTGCAGTCCCAAAGTTTACACTGCAATGACAGGAAGGAGGTACCCACAAGACAGTAACACTATAGATCACTGTTACAGAGTCTCTATTTATGCTACTATGCTAACAGGCGGAACGTAGTACAAACGTGAACACCTCAAGGCGCCTAAAATGAGAGAAATATATGTACCAGATACATGTATTCCTTAGTGCTATGCAGAGACTTGACGATTCCTGTTTGCATAAAAAATCAGTTCAGGGAATGGCGAAGCAGCACAGGCAGCTCTAAGTGTTACGCTGAAAAGGCTGCGGGCAGGGCATCTATTCATTTCTGCAGAGAGCAGTGTAGGAGGCTCCAGCAGCATCAACAACTCAAGGCTGCTCATTTGACTGAAAACAAGCCACAATCTGGAGGAGGGAAAGGACTCCAAATGAACCCAGATCTCTCCTGGAAGCAATGCAGAAATCCTCGAATGACTGAGGGAGCAGATAAAGCCACCTTAAATGGCAATCTTGTCTAAGGCATGGAATTAAAAACCATGAACAAGCACACATGCCAGGACTGAGAACAAGTACTGGCCTGAGATTTTAGACTCTCTCTACTGGTTAGACAGCACCTGTCCCAGAGGCAAAATCTTGAGAATCAGCAAATCCAAATGCATGACTGCCATCTAGGCCACTGCTCACCAGCACAGATTTGTTCATTTATCCTGCTTGCAGATGTTAAAAAAAATAACACGGCGCTTTACTTTAAATTCTGCGTGCTCCCGTGCCAAGCCCAGCACATGCCCAGAAGAGGCAGCATGTTAGTTGGACCCGACTCACCCAATGTCTGTATAGATTGGGCGATTCAGTGGGGCTTTGTGGCACTTTTATGCAATAGCTAATTGACTCAGCTTTGAATTAAAGCCCCCAAAAGTCCCACTGAAGTGCCCAATCTATACAGATGCTGTGTAGCTGGGTCATAGTAATGTGCTACTTCAGTGGTGGCCGCGGGGTGGTTGGGGCCGTGGGCAAGAGAGTCATTTGGGGCCTCTTACAGGCTTAATTTTGATGAATTGAGCAAGTCGGACATTTTCAAATTTCAATTTCACTCTGCCCTATCCACAAAACTGCAATGAAACTAATTTAATGCAATATTGATAATACAAACATTCAGTGTTGTTGCAAAATTTTGGGGCCCCCTAAAGTGCGGGGCCCCGGGCGGTCAACTGGCTTGCCCTCCTCTAAGGCCACTACTGGCTGCTTCTTCCAGTAAAACAAATTTTGGGGGGTTTTAGGTTGTTTTTTTAAACCGTCTGCAAGCAGCCCTTCAGTTTTTAAGTAGCCCTCATTTATAAGGGTGTGATCTTCCATTCCCCTTAAAGAGGGATGAATCCTGCTGCACAAAACCCTTAGGATGGATGCAAAGTCAGCCTTGTTTCCAGGGAGGACCCTGTCTCACTACCTGTCCCACAGAGACTTGTGGAAGTTGCTCTCTCTGGGTTTAAACAGATCTCCTTTGGAGCAGGATTTGCTGTGTTGGGATGCATCTTCAGTGGCATCTATAGACAGCGCCAAGGAGGTTGGCCCACAGGGTCAGGCCCCTGCTGTTTTCAGACCTCCAGGGGCCTGATTCAGTGGGACAAAGGCCTGGGTGCTTACCCCGACTTGGGGCACACCACTGCAGACTGCAAGCCCTGGGTTCTCTTGCTTGCAGACACGCACCCCAGGAATCCCCTAGCAAGGGGTTCCTTGGTGCATGTGCTTTGCTGCCATGCCCTGGCTCCAGGGTGACTTGGGGTCACCCTGCACAATATGGGCTCCTGCAGGGGCATTCCTGGGACGTTCAGGATCAGACCCCTAAAGCCCTGGGAGCACCTGTCCAGACAGGCAAACAGGCACCAGACATGAAAAGGCGGCACAAACTACTATCAGGTATGGTCACACTCACAAATGTGGGCATTTGTGGCATGACAAAGGGTAAGACATCTGCTTGCTTGGCTTTCGTGCTGTCATAAACATTTGGTCTAGATGCATGAAATTATTCAAGGGAAGCCTTTAAACATCAAACTGGATGGGAGTAAACCTCTAAGAAGAAAAAGGGGCGATTCCATTAGCAAACACCACAAACAACGAGCCGCACGAGGAATGGTGGCAGGGCTTTTTTTTTTTTTTTTTTTAAATAGGGAGTCAAGGTAAATGGTGATTCTCCACAATCAGTGACCGACACCAATGTAGGCATCACCCTCGCACCTTGTCCAATTCTGATGGGATCTCATCTGTTTCCCCAGCAGGGCTAGACACTCGTAACCCTGCTGTTTCCACCTCCCAAGTCAACCGTGCTTGAAGCTAAAGGCCTTGTTTTTCTAAATGTTATCCTAAAAGAGAAATCCCCATGACAGTGTTTCATGCTAAAGGCTGTGCCAAGCAAAGAAATGCAGTTAGGCATAAACTCCCGAAGACAGCGTCACTGCCAGTGCTCTCAGCCAAGTCTTGAGTTACTCCAGAATGTCATTAAACAGGTGGGATTCAACACAAAACAAACCCAACAGATAGGAACCTGCAATTATTTTGATTTGGCATTTGATGTGATTTTTTGATTTGGCATAACAAGACAGAAGCAGGATTTTAACAGCAGCATCAAGCCTCAAAACAGAGGATGAGAAAAAAAAAGAAAAACACTGCCTGGTTCCTCTTTCAAGAACGGCTCACAGTCTGAGCCAGTTTGATTCTCAAATGGGTGAACTACAGATACCAAGGACTGAAAAAGCACATTCTCGCTAGGCAAAGGGAGAAGGCCATGGTGCCTTGTCAAATGGACCTTCCTAAGTCACACTAAGCCACTGGGAAGTTCAAGTTTGGCTCACTAAATGAACTGCTTTTAAAAGCCTTAAGATTTTCAAGACACCTCAAAATGGCTGAGAGAACAGATCTCATCAAAACCTCAAGCTCCAGTATACTGGAGATGTTGAAAGCAGAAGAGCTCAGCAGTTGAAAGACTTTTTGCAGCTTGTTTCCATCAGTACTGCTGCCCTTGACATGTCATCTCTCTGGTTAGGGACTGCAGGCATCTATCACTTACTGTATATGTTGCAGGGGTGTAGGTTGTAGCTATGTTGGTCTAAGCACTAAGCAGACAAGGTTCTTTGGGTAAATCTGATATCTTATTAGATCAATTCAAATGTCAGATTTACCCACAGAACCGTGTCTACTTACTGTATATACCACCCCCGTTCCCAGGGCAGTCTGGAAGCAGGCATCGCTACATGGCACCAGCCCTCAAATAATGAATCGGATTCAGGGGACAAAAATTTCTTCGCTCTACTAACATGCGATATTACTCCAAATAGAGCAAACCTCCACGATTCACATAAAAATCCCCATTTCTAGGATCAAAATGAGCTTTTAGATTATATTCTGAGTGGGAGGAAAGTGCTGCCTGCCTTCGGAGGATACTTTACTCACCAACAGAAATGAAAGATTCCTTTACAGGGCAGAGCATTTGGGTTTGGACTGATTTCTCTCCAAGGGCATGTACTAGCTCAATCATGACAACAGAGAAGACAACCTAGGATGCAAAGTCAGAACTGTTTCAGCCCAAAATGCTCAGAATCCATATGGTGGTATAACTGGAAAAAACAGTGGGAAAACTCAGAAACAGGAAGAACCACCCCCCAAAACAACCACATGCAGTAACAAAGGGATGTTACAGCCTGAGATGATTATTCACTTTCCCCTGATGGAAAAGACAGGAGATTGATGCTGATTCATGCCTTTTTCTCTCAAGTGAAAGCCACCTTGCTCCAAAGAGACGCACACAATTCAGCAATTAACTTTCACGTTTTGTCAATACATTCAAGGAGATCATCAGGAAGAGACTATAAAGTCAGAAATGCCCCAAATAATCGTTACAATCTGCTGGGCTATTCAAATATCCACTTACACAGACTACTGATGGATTCCCCACTATACACAAGGGAGTCACCCCCTTCTGCACTCCACTTAGCTTGAAAAAGGATACTGTGATATCCAAAACCTTGCTAGAAACATCAACCCACCTCCAAGTTGGTCTAATAAAAGATAATCAACTCAAACCAAAAGACTCTGTCTATTGTATAGCCCCACACCAATATGGCTAACCCCAAAAGAAAACTCCCAGGCTATTCAAAACGTTGCATGCGCCCGTTCTTATTACGCACCAGGACAAACCCACACTCCTCCTTCACCACAAGCCCATTCACATTCACTCTAGCAACGAGAAGACCACATACTGCACATGTTAATATATCAGATATGTCACTATCCAACAAGTCTTGTCCACCTTTCTCCCTGCTCCAAGTATTAGAAACCCATGTGTTTAAATAGGAGCTCTGAGCAGAGTTTGATCATTCAGGCAGTGATCCTAATGCATACTGATCCAAGCGATCTATATTTGGATGCAAAGATAGATTGCTTGCTGTGAACATGGAAAGGAGACCTGTGTCATGGATATTAAGTAGTGGCTCTCTCCGTGGGGCAAGAAGGAGCATTGCAGTGAGTCTGCCCTACAAATCCTCTACCTGCAGTTATCTGAAAGGCAGCATGTACGTCATTCCATCGGCTTCTACAAAACTTACTTTCTATAGAGCAGAT
>NW_017729016.1:120084-127528 GCF_001723915.1 Gavialis gangeticus
CAGTGTTGTCCCTGAACTCCTACCAACGTCACAGCAACCTGCCCTGGCACAAAGGCTTTTGCTCCCTCTGAACTAAACCCCAGTGGAGGACAATTCACAGCTAGTGCTGCCATTCTGCAGCATCCCTTGGAAGAGTAGGGGAAAGGCCAAGAACACCATAAACCCACAGACGTGGAATCACTCTGAATTTCCACTTAATTTAACCCAAAGGCTATTGAAGCTTCCTTTCTTTCTCCCTAGCCCAGTTTAATTCTGTACATTTGACAGCACCACGCTTGGCTGTTTTCACTGCACCGCCTGTCACCATCCCCTGCTCTCCAAGCAGGGTATTTTGCACAGCAGAGAAAAAAGTCCATAAAGAATTTATAGCTGCGCCGTTGTAACCACAAGTGGGCAGGCTCTGCCTTTTTCTTTCTCGTCAAGGTCCGCATTCAAAGGAGTTTACAGTCTTCAAAGCTTCCTGCCGCCCCAGCTGCAGATAAGAGCTGAAAAAGCTGTTTCACTGCATTTCACATACTGATATCACTGGTGCTGTCAAGGACCAGCAGATTCCCTTTGGAAGAAACAGTGTACAGATGTGGTAGCTCCCAGTTCAGGTCTCAGACTTCAAAACACTCCAACCCCAGCAGCCCAAAGAAATTCCCAGTGCAAGAAAGACATCTTACAATGGCCTTGCCCTATCACTTCCCTTCTCCTTTCCCCTGGCCTGCTGGAGTTGGGCTGGCTATGCAAGGATGTCACAAGACTTTTGTAGGAGGCTGTGGTTATAGCCTATGTTGTTCTCTGGCTCCAGCACACTGCTGTAAAAGCTGGGTTGCTACAATGCACAGGAAGGTAGGAAGTGTTGGAAAAAAAATAAGTTTGACTTTAAAAAAATACATCTGAGACACTGAGTTGTGTTTCAGGCTTCCTCCCTCCTGCTGTATGATATGATTTGAGCATAAGCTACCTGACAGCATAGCTCTCTTCCGCTCACAAAGAAGCATCAGTTCTCCCTTTTCCCCCGCAGGCAGCCAACTTGTTTTCGGCTGTTCGCCTGAAAGCTAGCTGATCTTCTGGCCAGCCTCAAGCTGTTAAAACAAAAAGCTGCTGCTTCAATAATGCATGACTTGTGACTAACCAGCAGCAGGCAGGACTCACAATGCAAAACTACGAAAACTCAGCCCCTGAACGCACAAAACTGAACAGAGGGGAAACAAGCCTGCCCTCCCCTTGGGCATTTCCAGTAATTATTTCACCGAAGGGTTTGGTATGTGGACCAGCCACCACCTACTTTTGTTGAGAGAAAAGCAGCTGAACAAGTTAAGCTGTAGCCACACAAGCAAAGGCTTAGAAGTCCCACAGGATGAAGCAAAGTCCACGACGGCACTAAGATTTAGTGCACAGAAATCGGCAATCAACTGTGCACACGGAACTGCTGGGCTACACCTGAAAAGCAAAACCAAAGATTGCCACAGATACCTACAACACAGCTATTGTAATCTATACACTTGTGCAGAAACCAAGTGACAGCTCATGCCAGCGGCTCTTGACCTTTTTAGACAGAGGCACCCCTGGATAGACTCGAGGTGCCCCTAAGTAAATGCCAGCTCTTTGTTTTCACTCCCTTTTTGACAACAGAAAAGTGATCAAGCAGCTTTTCTGTTGCAAAGAACTCAGAAAGACTACAACTACAGGTTTCTATTTGAAATCTCTGGGTTTAATCTTGTGAATCATGTTTGCCGACCTAACAGTGCTAACATTGCGTGGCACCTTGCAGCACTCTTCAAAGGATCCCATGGGGTAAGCCGGCCTCTTCCCAGGCATGCTGCAGGAGCCTGCTTTCAAGCAAAAGTGGCAAGGGACCTGATCCTTGCTGCTGCGGAGACTCCCCGCCTGCCCTGGGGCCAGGGGGGTGAGCTGCGGGTGGGCTGCGCAGCCCCTGCGTTGCAGGGGGCCCAGTCCTTTCCTCCACAGTGGCAGTGTGGGGGAGGCCAGGAGCCTGGGCAGGCACCTGCTCAACCTGGAAGTCTAGCCCAAGGGCCTTGCCCAGCTCCAGTGCCAGGATCCCTTCTGGAAAGACACCCCTGTTGTGATCAGCACACCCCTGAGGCTCAGTCAGCAGGTATTTCGCTTCGTGGGGAAATGAGACACGCAACCGTCTGCAGAAGGAAAGCAATCTTTACAGCAAGGCCTGTGCCTTCCAGCACAATTGTACAACACCCCACGCGTCAGGACAGCATCTCAGTTGGGGACCGCTTGGCTGTAGCCTAGGGAAAGGAATGCACACCCTGCTCTTCCTGCCTTACAGCACTCATACAACAGTCACAGCACACCGTCTGCTAGCAAAAACTTTCCTAAAGAACCTCTGACTGGTAAATCACAGCTCTCAGCCAGTTCCAGACAGTAGTTCTGGATATATTCAGACAAGGTTCTTGGGGTAAATCTGATCTCTTTTATTAGAGCAACACTAACAGTTGGAAAAAATTCTTCATTGCAAGCTTTTGTCAAGCTTCGTCAGCCTGATGAAAGGCGTTTGCACCTGAAAGCTTGCAAAGAAGAATTCTGCCAAGTATATGAGTTGGTCTAATAAAAGATATCAGATTTACCCCAAGAACCTTGTCTGTCTATGTCCTTATACCACCACGCCTACAAGCTACACCCCTGGATATGTTCAGGCCTCCAAGTTAACATCTGACTTAGTTTAATAAAGCATGTAAGCCTGTGAAAGAATGAGAGCCCTTTAAGAAGCCAACCAGAAGGAGGGGCCGGGACTCGAGATTTACAGTAGAGTCAAGAATAAAACCCAAACTGCCTAAATGACTTCAGTGCCTCAGCTCCCACATATTCAAGGGGTTAATGCTTCCCTACCACACAAAGCTATTGGGAGGATCAGGTCACTAATGGTTTATAAAGTGCTGTGGTGCTGTATTATGCTGACAAGTGCTGTAGGGAAACAGAGGGAGCTGCACAGCTACCAGAACACTCTCCTTCAAAGGGGCAATTTCTTATTTGCTAATGTCTAAACCCCTTGCTGCCTAGACATGCGTTAATTCAGCACCCCTTCTCATCGTTCTGTGTAACATTGCATCTCCATCCATGTCCAGGAACAGAGGGTTTTTGACAACAAGTTCCATTATCCTCACAAAGTTTTCCCTAGCGCGTCCCCCAAACCACAGCTTGCTCTGTGCAAATCTTGTTTCTTCACTCTTATTTTCTCTTCTCCTTTCACTATACTCAAGTGGGCCCTGCATTTGCCTTCCAATACTAACTAGATCTACCTAAGTAAATCCAGAAAGCAGATCACAGGGCTCTCCCAGGTACCAAGCGAGCAAAGGAGTTGAAAGTTCAGCCAGAAAGAGCCACCTTGAAATGAGCCATTTTAGGATAAAATTGGTTATGATGGGGGCCAGGCCATCACTGAAGTCTCTGGACACAGGAACGTGCACATGCAAGGATACCAGCTCTCTGCTGCTTGCTTTTGCCCTCCATTTTATCCTGGAGAACTAGCTAGCATTTCATGAGCTAGGTTTTGCTTATGCTGCTCTCATGTCCAATTCTTGCGTGTTCAGCCTTGTTCTGCTTTCCTCTGTAGTCTCTCTCATGGGAGGTGGCCTGTGGCACACTCCTGTGAACGTCACATTCAACTTACTGAAGAAAAATAAACGGTTACTAGTAAAATAACCTGGCTGGAGACCAAAGTGTTTGGTGCCCCGTGGTGGCAATGCACTCTCTCACAGCACAGGGGCTCAGGATGCACTTGCTCTGGACATGGATGTAAAGGCCCAAAGCCCAGCTGCCCCTTGGATCATTCCAGCTGCAGCAAGCCAGAAACTCACGGCAGAGGTCTGCATGTCTCAACCAACGAGATCTTGCCCTGTTCAGGTTCAAACCTACCACACGCCTTTCTGTAGCTCCTATCAACTTGTACCAACTGCCCTGGTCTCGCCAGGCTTGGGCCATCTTGTTTGGCTGGAGCTTGCGGCAAAACCAGCCGATCCCCTTTTTGAAGGTCTATGGGTACTGCTAGCTACTTAGTCCCAGCTCTCCCACACAAAGCATGTATGGGGAGCCACAGAAACAATGCTCAGGAGGAAAGATCCTTTTCTGTTCTCTCCAGAACAGACAGATTCACAGTCAGAAGAGAATCAACCACCCTAAGTAGGTGGGAGAACTGCCTTCAGGATCTGGTTTTAGATGGCTCTTTGGTTCATCACTCCTCCAATTCCCAACTCTTGATCTCCAGAACACAGAGGGCCACTAGCCCTACCGCCCCCCAAAAAGTCACCATTCTTCACACACAAAAGCAAAACAAGGTTTTCCCAAAAAAATCCTTATTCAGCTGAGGTGCATTAGGAATGGTGTCTACTTACCTTGCCCTTCGCAAGAGGCTCAGTTAACAATCCCATTGACAAAGGAGCTAACCTAGACTGCTTTAACACAGAGCTGGCTGCCCCTGCCACACGAAAAAGCCATCTGGAAGAGCGAGAGCAATCTGCTGAGTAAGGTGGTGCCATTTTTACAGTCACTTTAGACCATAATGCATTATACAAAATATCTATGCTTTCCCTCCCCTCTGCCCCCTCCTGCCACTTTGCACGAGCTAGCCAGACTGGGAACACAAAATGTAGGGTTGTTCTACAAAAACGGGGCTCCACGTTAGTACATATAATGTAAATGCAACAAAACAATTATCTTCGCAACACAAATGCCAGCCAGCTAGCAAGAATTACAGAGGCAAACACAGAAGTGGTCTGGAATTCAAGAGGTTAACGATACTTTTCATTTTGCAAACCTGACTTAATGAGCTCTCAGGAACAGAAACTTCATTGCTATCATCATGTTCTAGTTTCAAGCTGCATTTGGTTTCTTTACCCTATTAAAATCAACAGCTTTAATTAATTGCAATTCTCAGAAATTTCTCCCCTTACCTCCTTTTCCACTATTGTTATAAACTAATCCCCACTAGAGAGGTAAGTGAAGCTATGCAAATTAAGTGGCAAGTTTATCCAACAGTACTTTTTATACAACCAATTTGACTGGTTTTCCCTGTACAATCGGTTTCTTCTCCCTGTGTGGGTTTCTTCCCCTAAAGCAACAGGGGAGAGAATTTTAAGACAGATTTATAATTACTTTCCAAACCACAAATATTGGCAAAAGGACTCAGGAGGCAGGTTTAGTACCAAGACTATTTTTAACTAATTTCAAATCTGACTGTGTTTCAAAAGTTGATTGCACCTTTGAAGTTGCTTCATCTGTTCCAGCTTGCCAAACTCGGGTGCTGGAAGTTCCCCAGGCCTTGAGACTGACCTCTGCCAAAGTTGGCCCAATGACCCAGCAATAAGGCTCTGTACCAGCCCGTACCTCTGGCCAGAAGATGCCAATTTACAAGGAGCAGCAAAAACAGTGCCAAGGGCATGGAAACATTGCCCACGGTCACTTGGGTCTCACTGTGGCTTGAGGAGACGTGAAGGAGGGCAGGTGAGATTAGATAGATAGATAGATAGATTTGGTGGCCTAGGTCAAATCAGCCAAACCAGATCCAAACGATATTGATTGAGCAGAACTCAATCGTTCCAAAAACCATATCGACTGAGCAGGCAGAACTCAATCATTCTAAGCACCATGTATGGCGCTACAACCAGCAACCATCCTCCATCCCAGGCTCTTGCCCTGGGGCTTCAGATACTCCCAAATCCATTGCAGGCATCCTACGTGCAGGCCCAAGCCTGAAGGTCTTGGGATTTGGATGCCCCCCACCTGATCTTAGCCTACAAGAGGCTAAGAAACCACTTCTGAGATCATTTGACTGATGAGAAGGATGGTGACTGCCATTTGATGCTCGGTGCTATTTGGCTTGAGGGTAAAAGGGAAGATCCAAAGGTTTACAAGCATAAGCCGCTGTAAAAAAGCATTGCTCTTGAAGACCAGAGCAATCGACCTGTAGAAAATGCTGTTAGCTGTGAAAGCCCACTACACATGCTGGGATAAATAGGAGCATGGTAACGGTTCCTTAGAGAGAGGGGAGGTCCAGGTATTTGGGCTTTGTCGGAACTGGAATATAGGAGTAACAGGTATGAAGAACTGACTCAACTAGCTCCAGAAACAGCTCACAACTCATCTTTCAAGGAGTTATTTTAAGAAACTGCTCTGTCTTGGTCTTCTGGCATGAGGGTGGGGACAAAAGGAATGTCATATGAAACTATGCGAGCTCCAACTTGGACATATTCAGTGGCAAAAGCCAACATCCTTGCTCCTACTCTTCACTCATGGAAATCAGCTCCGAATCCTCGAGTTTAGTGACTTCTCTCGAAGCTGAGGCAGTCCTGGTCTGTTCCTGCACCATTTGCTTGAAACTTGCTCAAGTTTAAAGCAGAAGCTTCCGCTGCTCTGCCCGCCAGCAGCCGCCCTGCCAACGTGTTATTTACAATACATTTTTATTCTTAACAGGTTTCTTTCCGTTCTTGTGCAAGGGGCCCACATAATAATGAGCGAGACACGGACTGACCTGGCAGAGGAGGGACACAAACAGTTCTGCAAGTGCAAGAAGCAAATCAAAGGTGGGGGGGGGAAGCCACATTTCCTCTGCAATCTGTGCTTAGATTTCTCAAATCTCAAGCGTTCCCTTCAATGGTACTATGTAAAACAGGCAGACTGGAACAGGGTTTTTAAACAGCTATGCAACCCCTTGGATGCAAGTCTGCAGATATGTTGAAGGCTGCTCCATCAGCCTTCACTCTCAGAGGAAATAGGCAGAAGCATGGCAGGACAGCACCTTAGAGACCAACTCATTCAGAGAGGTGTGCAGTTTTCATAGGCAACAACCTAGTGCATTAGCTATGATGAGTATGACTATTCCATATTCATAACAGCTGATACAGGTGGCTGTCGCCTGTAAAAGCTTTACGTCTCTCCAAACAAGTCAGCCTCCAAGGTGCCACCCTGGCCTGACTTCAAAGAGGATGAGAGAGAGGGAGACGGCACGTCCAGGCCTGCTGGCTGGACTAACCTAAACGGGTGACAATGCTGCCAACCAGCGAAAGGAGCAGGTTGCTTTTTTTGCAGCTTATTTTAAACAGGAAAAAAACTTCTTTTATCTTCAGTTCTGGCTGTTGCTGGCACCTTACATTGGTCTTCGAGACAATGTACAGTGCCTGTTGGTTTTGGTGTGATGTTTTCCTCAATACAGCTGCTTTTAGCCCAGACTTGTGGAGAGCAATGCAGGGTGTTCATCTGCATCCTTCCAGCTAATGTTTAGTTGAAGGTCTAGCTGGAAGGACAAACAGGGGAGGCGAGCAGCCAACACCCTGCATTGCTGCACCCTTCACGTCCCACCAAAACCAACGGGCACTGCGCAGAGTCTTGAAGACCAACGTGAGATGCCAGCAACAACAAGAACTGGAGATAAAAGAAATTTTTCCTGCTTACAATGAGGCGAGGGGACTATTCTTACAGCAGCTGAAAT
>NW_017729016.1:132528-135190 GCF_001723915.1 Gavialis gangeticus
AAGGTCTAGCTGAAAGGACAAACAGGGGAGGCGAGCAGCCAACACCCTGCATTGCTGCACCCTTCACGTCCCACCAAAACCAACGGGCACTGCGCAGAGTCTTGAAGACCAACGTGAGATGCCAGCAACAACAAGAACTGGAGATAAAAGAAATTTTTCCTGCTTACAATGAGGCGAGGGGACTATTCTTACAGCAGCTGAAATACAAAGCAGCTGGCCAGGGCACTCAGCAGAAGAACCTGAAGACCGAAAAGCCAGCAGCACCAAGGACGATGTGATCCAGATGTAGATTTGTCTGTAACCCACTTGCCCGGGGTTCATACCATGAAGGCCAAATAGATGAGGCAGGGGAGAGGACCGCTGCATTGTGCTTCTTAAATGTGTTTGGGAGTTCCTACGAAGTTTCACTTTCAGACAGCTGAAGCCAGTGAGCAAACCTCACCCTTTCTTACCAGGAACTGTGTGAAAAGAGAAAAAGCCCAGCCTTGGGCAGCAAAAAACAAGGCTCTCTTATGTAGCAGCTGGGCTGCTTATTTTCAGGCAAGGCAAGTCTCAGATGTGCATGCACGCACTGCCTTGCTGCCAAGGGCCCCGCTTTGAGATTTTTAAAGGCTGTTCTTCTGTACATTTCGAGACCCGTCTGCTCCTGCCCTGAGCACCCCCGAGTGACTCTGCTGATGACACCTTCTTCGGTCTTCGCCTTTCAAGCCAGGAAGAAGGTACAGAAGTGAAACTCTTCTAAAATCCATTTAGTTCTCACACTTTGTGTAAAACTTGCTGCTAACCACAAAGGGAAGAAGTTAGCTCATGGTTCATTTAAGCCAGAGTGCCAACCTAGCTATCCAAAACACATGCAGAAAAGCATTCTCTTCTTCTACCACGCAAACTAAACCAGGGGTCAGTTCACTGCTAGCTGACCGGAAGGACATCTGCCTGGGGACATTCAGAAACTTCCCTACTGACTAAATGAATACGGAGAAATTTCTTCAAGCCTCCTTTACACTGTCTTTATATAGTATATGCACATCAGTAGTCCCCAGGCATTAGGCACAAATGGGATCCTGGAACCAGCCTGAGTCTGGTTAGGGGAAGACCTCAAGTCCTAGTTAGAGAAGAGGGTCTATTAAACAGACCCAGAGAGTCAATCCAGGTATTCTGCTATAGTCTATTTTTTACTATGTCTTTCCTATCCCAGCTGGTTCACTGTATTCAGTTGGGCTCCTGCTTATACTGTTCCCTCCCTGCCTGGGCAGAAGAGAAGAGAGTCCCATCCAACCAAGCCTCCCTTGAAGGGAACATCCTCACTGCAGAGCACCTCTGGCACTTGGGGTGCCCCACCCCAGATGTGAGCAGCCACAGTGCAAAGCTACCCTTGCGTGGATGCTCACACGTGTGGGGCACCAGGACTTCTGGGAGCACGTCCCACAGTTTGCTGTGCTGCAATACCCAGATGAGCTGTTTTCCAGGGAGCTCTGGAGAAGCTCACCTGTGCTTCACAGCCCAGAGGGTGAATTGTGGGAAAGCCCTAGAGTACTGCAGGCCAACCTTTATGGCAGGGGTGACACAAATTAGCCCCATGCCCTCCTCAAGTACCACTTCAATCCTCTTCCCCTGCCCAACTGGCTGTTCCGCTTTCCACTCCCTGCCCCGTGCTCCTTACGTGATCTGATGCTTTGCTTTCTGCTCCTCACCCTATCTGCTGCCTTTCCCGGCCCATCTGCCATGTGCCACATGCAGGAGCCAGATTAGGGACAACACCCAGGCAAGAGCCAACGTTAACTCTGCAGGGAAGACATGGCCCGAGTTACAATGTGCATCAGGAGCAGATACTGGTAAGAGCACTGGAAGGCCTCTATAATAAACTAGGTCTGTGCTTCACTGTACTGAAAGCCTGCAGAAAATGTCCACACGGTAAGACACAAGGTGAACAGAGGAGATCCTGGAGTCACAAGCTGAAGGGCAGCCACTGGTTGCGGATCCAGACATCAAAGAGCTCCCAGTGCCGTTATCCTTGGGCCAATATTTATGATGATTTTTGTATCACTGCTTGTGTTTCTATTTACTGCTGTGCTACGGCCCTTCTGATCCTGCCCTCGGCTCATCTCCGATGCCAGGAAGTTCAAGTGCTCCAAAGCAGTCAGTGGCTAGCAGGCAGGAAACAGAGACCCAGACTGGGTCCAGCACTGCCAAGTGGCAGTGCCTACTTGAGATTTTGTTTAAATCAGTATCGGTTACAAAGTCTTTTGCTTTTCTAGCATATATTTGAAACAAGCAGAATGTCACAACCGTACTTGGTACTGAATCCAGGGAAACTAGCTAATGGTCAGACTTCGAAGTGTTTCATATTTTACAATGTCCCCCCACAATCTCTGCATTATGCACTCTGTGACTAATTAAAACTCCACAAAGACAGAACGAATTCTCTGTTGACCAGCTAAAATGCTTTGAAGGCAGGTGTTTCAGTTTTGCAGAAAATGACATTTAAAAGACCACTTGGAACCCAGCAGTTTCATCTAAGCAGAAACAATTGCTTTGCAAATGCAAGGGTAAAAAGGGCCATGACAGACACAGCTAAGGAGGTCTGACTGCACCATTTGATAGGGACAAATGATTCCTTTTCTTTTTTTACCAGCGTGCTTTCTGAACTTCTCTCAGTCTCTTT
>NW_017729016.1:140190-146738 GCF_001723915.1 Gavialis gangeticus
TGACATTTAAAACACCACTTGGAACCCAGCAGTTTCATCTAAGCAGAAACAATTGCTTTGCAAATGCAAGGGTAAAAAGGGCCATGACAGACACAGCTAAGGAGGTCTGACTGCACCATTTGATAGGGACAAATGATTCCTTTTCTTTTTTTACCAGCGTGCTTTCTGAACTTCTCTCAGTCTCTTTCAAAAAGTTCAAATATCCTGTGTAGTAAGAGAGGGTTTTCATCTAACACCGTACAGATTCCCTAGCAGGGCTTTGCAATTGTGCTACATCAAATAGGCTATTAACCGTGCAGACTGTAAGGTCAGCAACTGCAGCTGCAAATTTAAAAAACGCAAACAAAAATTTGATGAGCGCTCTTTCAACACGGCATTAAGATAAAGGCCGCGTTCCAGCCATCACAAGCCTGGCTGTATGACAGGAGAGCTGAACCAAGGGAAACCCAGCTAATACACCACTTAGCTTGACCAAATCCAGTGTATGCTGTCAGTGAGGCTAACTAAGCTAGTGCCAAGGAATCTCAACGGTTTTGCTCGCTGCCTGATGGAAATCCTACCAGCAACCAAACTATGGCAAACTGTTTAAATATATAGCCTTAGGACTGGGAAAAAGACTGTGGACTTGCATGTAGTATGCACTCACCTGAACGTAACATCAAAGTGCTCATTAAATAAGTTGCATTCACATCATCATGTACCTAGGGAGCACCGATTACGAAGCTGCACGTGATACAGGCCATATATTGCGGGGGCTTGTAGCCAGCTCCCCACTCCATAAGGAGCACCGTAGGCCACCTGCTGAACAGCTCCAGCTTACAGTATTGCCACTGCATGGTGTTAGTAACCTTTCAACTGACTGACTCCTGTCCGTTTTGGGGGCTGCTATGAGAGAACAACAGGAGATGGGAGCTGCCCGCTATCACATTCGAGGCTTTTAATACAGCCCTTTGGCAGTGGCTTCCCCAGGACTGTTTCCGGCACAGCAAGGTAGAGGACACTTCGTTACAACACAGACATTCCTAGTTAGCAAGCAGTTGATGAGAGCACGCCAAAGTTACACAACGGATGGTGGAGCTGGAAGGGGCTATGCACTTAAGCAGTGTATGCGCTTCATGGATATGCAGCTAACTGACATCTGTTGCAATGTAAGCAGCTGGGACTGGCAGCGTGTTACGGGGCCAAGCATTTACCCATGTACTTGGTGCAAGTGGCAGACCAGGCAGGGTAAATCCTATGCTGATAAAGTCCCAGCAAGGGGGAAACGCAAGGGAATAAGTCACCTCATCCTGTCTTTGCTACCTGGGTGCTGCTGCTACGACCACATCCCAGAACGAGTTGAAGAGTGCTCTGAAGTGATGGCAGCACGAGGTTGATCATCCTCTAGTCAGCTCCCTTGTTGTGCTGGTCAGGGTGTTTCCTTCTGCAGCACGAATTTAACCCACCCAATCACCAGCGGACACTTTGAAGTGGCTGCTGTTGCATGGCTAAACACCCATCTTCCACCATAGGCTTGGCATTAGTCTTTGATATACCCCTGGAGCACAAAACAGCCTGCACAAAGTACTGGAAACTAACCCTCCTCCCCTTCCCACCTCAGATGCCAAGAGACTCAAATTCTGTTTCCAGCCTGTGAGAAGCTCTGGCCTCTCTCTCAGTTTCTCCATCTGAGACATGGGGACAATACTGTGCCCCTGCCTATGTCCAACGGAAACATTCTTGCTGCCATTCTATTAAAACATTTCCAGATCTTCCAATAGCCGGTGCCGGGGAAATGAGGTCTATTACTAGAGGCCACCTTCCTACTACACTTATTCCAAGATGAAGCAGACTCTATAGCAGCGGGATACACTAACTTGTAGCTCACAGTAACATCAACTCATCAGATCCCATTTCACCAAACAGCTGTTAATTCTCCAAAAAAACTTGATTTCAACTACAGCTCTGCCACCTTTGCGAGGTGTAGGATTGTAACGTAGTGCCCTCTGCAGACGTTTTAGGTGTCCTGGGTGGCATCCTCCAGAAACACAGTCTTTAGAGCCCAAGCGCTGGTTGCACCAGACCACCTTCAGCTCATCCACTTTATTTCATGTCTCGTTATAACGAGGGACGACAACAAGTTTCAAAAGCTGTGGTATGTGACTGACGAGCATTGCGGACAACGAAGACAGAAGCTTCCATTTAAAATTGCCTCTGACCCAGCGATGTAATTAGAGAGCTCTTAAAAGAGAATAACCAAGCTGAGCTGTTGCACTATCAGCTCCGCCACCCTCCATTAACCACCACTCCTATTCTCACAGCCACCTTCAAGCTCCTCTTTTGGCAGAGAACTGACCCAGCGCATGAGCTATCAAATGCTAAGCAAGACAGATGCAGACAAAAGGACATGGGGGGGTTTCTTTTAAATGCTTTTCCCTTCAATCTAATGTCTTCCTGGAACTGGAGATTTGGAACTCCTCTTGTGTGCGGGTCAAGATGTATTAAAGTGTCAACAGCATGGAGAACTGCCTAGGAAAGCAAACTGGATAGGTTACAACTTTTACTTACTGAAGGGACAATTAACGTTCAATAGCAACAAGAATACTGAATATTTCATGATCTGGCTGGGTTACAAATTCCAGCTAATCCTACTGAGCTGTTAACACAAGTAACACCACCTTCTAAATGTCAGACTGGGACCAGCAGTCAGAGATCTCCACACTTGAGATGTTGGAAAATACATCTGAAGGGAAGCCAGGGTTCTGCGAGAGTACTGAAAGACTTCTGATGACTAAAGACAAGTTACTCTCAGCTCCAGATCTGTGACTCCAATCATATCTTCCACGCTGCAATGTATCAGCCAGCAGAGCAGTGTTCTGCACGTCCTGGACACGTTAACTGCATTTCCTTCCTCATCAGTTTTAGCCCGACACTTAACCTTAGTTTAATGCAGCTCACAATTGAATTTGGTTTAAAAAAGCATCAGAATATAACTGACCCATCTCAAAAGGTGCGCAGCAGCAAGACCATTTGCTCAACAAACATCTAAGGTTTTTAATGGCTGGAAGGAGCAAGCTGAATAATTTCAAACCGCTGGAGAACATCGTTCCAATTTAAATCATTTAAACTAAAACTGTAAAAATTTCAAAGCCGAGTGAGGGTATAACAAGCTCTTGACTGCGAGGATGAATAGCGCAGCTCTAACACTCCTGAAAGAACGCAGCCTCCGGGGAACACTCAGACCCATGACCAGGCTGGAGCCAACTTTCAACTATTCCACCGAAAGCTATTGAGAAATGACGGCGTGTGTTTCTAGACGCACACTTCAAGCTTATGAATGGGAACTTCTTCCAGCCAATTCTGAAAACACCCACTGGGCCTCACTTCAATTGCTTTGGTGTTTGTGTTGCTCATGTTTATTAATCAGGTACTGGCCACCGAGAGACACTTTCCATCTCCTTTCAGTTGCCTAATTCATCCCTTACCAACAAAGTTATTTTAACACTAACATGCTTCACCTACTTTTTGGCAGTCACGCTGTACGTTTTAACTGTCCGCCCGACTGCCACAAAGTGCAAAACATGTTAACAGCCACGAGCAGCAGATTCTGTGCTGGTTAAAAGGTCCACAGCGTAACACCCACTGCATTCTCCAGCCAGACAAAGCAGCAGCTGGCGGTGGAATTCGAGCTCCACAACAATATCCAGCTTGAAAAGCACAGGCCTTGTCTGCACAACAGTTTGAACTCGGAAAGCCAGGCCCTGTCTGCACGACAGAGTTTGAACTCCAGCTCTGCTAGCAAAACTCTGAGCACCTCCATGGCCAAAGCACTTCTAGTGGCAGTGACCTCCCTGCCACCTGAATTAAGCCGCATCTGCCATTGTCTGACAGCCAATGCGTGGCAGTGCTTTGGACCTTCAGCAGTAAGGGTCTTCCCAGGGTGCCCTTGGCAGCATCACTGCTAAGCAGAGCACTTGATCCACCAGAAGTGCATGGATGGATATGCGTCCCAGCAGCTTGATAAGACCTTAGCATCCTGCTGCGAGCAAGAACACACCTTGCACTCCCTCGTGCCCTTCTAAAAACACCAATTTGCACTCTGACCTCTGCAGCTGTCTGAGGAAAGCAAGCTGACGCAGGTGAGGCCACGCACTGCTAGGCAGTATGCCCTGAACCAAACCACTCCAGTTCTTCCTCTAGACACAGGTCTGAAACGTCCCAGGTTTGTAGTCCAGTCATGTATATGCCTGACAAACAGGAGTGTTTATTAATGTCTGGTCTCACTATGCAGACACCCAGCACATGAAAACTATCAAGATGTTTATCGTTCAACATGGAAAGTCCCGCTGAACTAACTGGAATTTGGCAGAGCTGCAGGACTAGAGATGGAATTTGTACAGCAAGGATAGTTCCTTCGAAGGCGCCACTGCAATTCAGAACAAGGATCCTGCCCTGTGGCCAGTACTATACCCTCCTAGGTTTGTAAAGGTGTTTAAGCAACAGCTGCTAAGACGCGAACCAGTAAAGCAGGACTCCTTTCTGTTCCCTTTAACCAACCTGAGAATCTAGGGAGCAGGGGGAAGAGTGTGGCTAAAACACTAGCCATCAGACAGGCGACTGAACAGGGACATACCACCTTTCCTGTTCTGCTTTCACCACCAGGGCCCACCTTCTTCTGAGTTACATCTACAGCTTCTACAGCCCCAGGGCAAAAGCAAGAGCATTTGAGTGGGAGAGATCTAAGAACATCCTCTTTTGTAACTCCTCCGAAAAATAAAAGACAGACATGACGCAGCTCTAGAAGTTGTCCATTTTTTTTGGCCAGACTTAATGCTAAAGTCTTTGTGCCAACCAGACAGACCGCCATTGCTGCCATTTGGAGCTGTAGCTGAAAGGTCCACAGAAGTGCACCTGTCTTTTACTGTTTGCAAAGGCCCTTGTAAAAGTCAGAGACATTAAGTGATATCCCTGCTGCATTGTACACTGCCCATGCTAAAGAGGAGTACCCAGTTGCCCTACTCATTCTTATTTAAATGTCACCAATAGTTTTTGAACTGATGGTTAAGACATAAAACTTCATTAAAAATGTTAAGATCTTGCCTACTTTTCACTGACTAAATGAGAAACTGAAGAGAAAAGGAACTTTTATTTATTTGTATCGCATTTGTCCCATAGCCCTGCAATGTAACCAGCTCTGTCAAACCAATCTGCATCTAGTTGCAACTATGTGGCCTTCAGCCTTGTACTGGATACAACTGGAAAGTAACCAAGTCAGTAAGAAGTATTTTCAAAGGCACTAGTGGTAATTAGGCATCTAATTGCTACTGCACCTTTGAAACTGGCCCCCACACCGGATAGAGAGCTGCAAGTTGCACTCTCAGCAGGCCACTTTCCACGGACGCCCAAGCCGCCTCTCCGGCACTGTGCAAAACACCCCAGGAAGGAGGACGGCGCTGGAAAGCTGGTATCAGAGAGCAGCCTGTATGCCAGGCTGCATATTTTTGACAACTGTTCTCCCTAGTTCTGCCTAGAAATGAGTCGCAAATCTCAGCTCCACCAGCTCACAACCTGAGGGTCTCACTGGCTTTACAAACAGAGCCTCGAAACACTGTCGCCCGGCCCTGGCTTTGTCTGAAACCTCAGCCCTGCCTGCTCCGATCACATTTCCACAACCCCCGTCGCTCCAGAGATGGCAGCCAGCGAAGTTTTCCTGAAGATCAAACCCAGGTTGCTGTCCCTGTGCTCCAGAGCAGGGAGGCGCTGGCGTGCGGCATATACCAACGTGCCACCCTTTGCCATCTCCCTCGGAGCAGAGCCGGTATCTGCACTGACAACTGGCGCAGATCAAGGGTCTCTGAGCAGAGGCATCCATCTAGTCACGAACGAGCCAGACAAGGAGCGAGTCCTGCTGCAGCACGAACCCCCCGGGATGCCCAGGCAGTGCGGACACCTCCCGCTGCAGAAGGGGATGGAAAAGCCCCATCTGGCATGGGGAGCGCGCAGCGCAGCACGGCACAGCCCGCCTGCCGGTCACCGCTCAGGGGAGCCCCCAGGCACCGCCACCGGCACGCACGGCCGCGTCAGACCCTGTCTGTGTGACAGTCACCCCCAGGTGTGCCCCCCCCCAGGTGTGTCAGACCCTGTCTGTGCGACCGTCACTCCCAGGTGTGCCCCCCCCAGGTGTGTTAGACCCTGCTGGTGCGACGGTCACCCCCAGGCGTGCCCCCCCAGGTGTGTCAGACCCTGCGTGTGCAAGGATCACCACCAGGTGTGTCCTCTCCAGGTGTCAGACCCTGCCTGTGCAAAGATCACTCCCAGGTGTGCCCTCTCCAAGTGTGTCACCCTGTGTGTGCGAGGGTCACCTCAGATGTGCCTCCCGGCTGTGCGCCCCTCCTCCCAGGAGTGTCAGGCCCTGTATGTGCGAGGCTCACCCCCGGCGGCCCCCCCCCGGGCCCGGGGCGCTCGGGGGTCCCGGCCTGTCAAGCCAGCCCAGCCAGGGGCGGAGCCGGCCCCCACCCCGCACAGGGAAACTGAGGCCGGGCGGGGCGGGGCGAGGCGAGGCGAGGCGG
>NW_017729016.1:147172-153900 GCF_001723915.1 Gavialis gangeticus
CCCCCCCGCGCGGGCCGCCAGGGCCTCGACCCCGCCCCCTGCCTTGAGCAAAGTGTGCGCGTGCGTGTGTGCACCCACGTGTGCGCGCATGTCTTGCACGTGTGCGTGCATGGAACTGCGTGCAGGGGTGCAAGTATGCGCGCACACGCACGTATGTGCATCCATGTGCGCGCACATATGTGCCTGCGTGTACATGGACAAGTGTGCATGCATATATGTGGACGTGTGTGTGCATATATGTGCCTGCGTGTACGTGGACAAGTGTGTGCATGTGGACGTGGACAGGGTGTGCAGCGGGTGAGCCCTGAGAGCCACAGGTGGGAAAGCCGTTGGGAGAGGCCAGGAGCCGGGACCTGGGGGTCGCTAATGCCTGGAAGGGACCGGGACTCCCTCATGCCTGTTGGTCCCGCAGTTTCCAGCTGCCCCTTCCAGCTGCGCGTGCCCCGGGGCCTGGCCTGGCCTGCCTGGTGCTGCCCCAGGTGAGAGCCTGCAGCTCACGAAGCTGCGGGGAGGGCTGGCAGTGCCAAACTGCCCGCTCATAATAGCACGATGGAGGAAGCCGTGAGCCCCCACGGAGGCACAGGCGATACAAAGGAGGCAAGAGAGCCCAGACATCCCTCGGCCGAGGGCCGACCCGGGAGCTCCGCGTCCCTGCTCTCGCCTGAGAAAGAAGAGGGAGGTCGGCCTCATGTCCTGCCAGCCCTTTGCATGCGGGGTGGATGTCACCCCTAGCGAGCAGAGGCCTGGCTCGTGCTTGAATACAGATTTCATAGACATTTGGGCTGGAAGGGACCTGGTAAGATCACTGAGCCCAGCCCCCTGTGCCAGGGGCAGGAAATCAGCTGGGGTCAAATGATCCCAAGATAAACATCCAAGTGTTTCTTAAAAGTGTCCAGAGTAGGTGCTTGCACCACTTCTGGGGGGAGTCTGTTCCAGGCCTTGGGGGCTCGGACCATAAAGATTTTCCTTATGTCCAGCCTAAAACGGTCTTGGAGGAGTTTGTGATTGTTAGACCTCGTCATCCCTTGGGGCGCCCTGGTGAACAGGTGCTCCCCCAGATCCTGATGCACACCCCTTATATACTTATAGGCAGCCACCAAGTCAGTCCTGAGCCTGCGCTTTTTCCAGGCTGAAGAGCCCCATGGCTCGCAGCCTCTCCTCGTAAGGCCTGTTCTCCTGCCCTCTGATCATGCACGTGGCTCCTCTGGACTCTCTCAAGCTTCTCCACGTCCTTTCTGAACTGTGGAGCCCAGAATTGGATGCAGTACTCCAGCTGCAGCCTCACCAGGGCCAAGTAAAGCGGGAGAACGACTTCCTGGGTCTTGCTTGAGAAGCATCTATAGATGCAAACCAGAGTTTTGTTTGCTTTGCCAGGCACGGTATCGCACTGGTGGCTCACGTTCATCTTGTGGTCAATCAAGCCCCCAAGTCTCTTTCGGTCGTGGTGCTAGTGTGTGTAGCACGGCCAAGCCTGTAAGTGTGATGTGGGTTCCCCCACCCACCCCCTGAGGTGGAGCACCTTGCATTTCTCCAGATTGAATGCCATCAGATGATTCCTGGGTTCCTTGCCGCAACCATGCATGAAGACAAGAGTTAGCCTGGAGGCAAGTAGAAGGCCGGGTAGATTTGCACCTGACAGACTAACCAAAGGAAAGCTATATTTCTACTTGTATGGATATACATATAGATATAAATAGATCTTATCTAGACATGTATATCTATCCAAGTAACCTATCTACTCGTAGCTATCCATCCAAATGCACTATATACTTTTGCTATCCAAGTATACTATATGTTTGTGTGTGTGTGAATACACAGTTATATCTGTACAAGTAGAGCTATATTGATATCAATACAAGTAGATATATCTATTTATTTTGCTTAACCTGTGAGGTGCAAATCTACCCTGCCTTCAAGCATCCATAGAGACAGGGGCGGGCCTGGATGCCTGCCCTGCAAAGACCATATGTACCTCTGTAGAAGAGCTGCTTTAAACAATATTGTGTGCCACAGAGCGGCAAGGTTTGAGCGCTCCAGCACCTAGTTGAGGATGGTCACCTCACATGACAAAAGAGAAAAGAACAGAAATGGTCTTTTTCCTTTTTTAATTAGTTTTCACAAGGCAAACCCACCAGTGAAACCACACAGTCTCCTCCTGCCTCTGATTAAACATAGAAGTGGTCTTAAGTGATAGAAAGCAGAGAAGCAATGTTTTTCCTCCACTTTGGACTCCTTCTGGTATGAATATCAGGTGTAAAGCAGTGCAGAATCACATTTCTGGGATCTAAAATAATCACAGAAGGATCGAGGTCCTTGATCAGTGCCAGCTCCAACCACAGCAGGCATCTCGTTGGCAGGTTTTCTGCTTGGGATCGCTGTGTGTCCCAGACCTTGCATGTGCAGTAAGCAGATAAAAGTCAACACAGCTGCTTAAATCAGCACACTCCACAACCCCCTAGTCCAAAGTCAGAAACGGCTTTCTATAAATACAGCCAGCTGCAGCAGCGCTTTTGGAAGGAAGCGCATGCAGATCATCAGCATGTCAAAGCAAAAAGCTGAATCACACAGCAAAGACCTTCTAATCAGGATTTAATACCAGGCACAACCCACCAGCAAGCACCACTTTAAAAGGGTTCCCCATGTAGACGCCAGCTTTGAATGCACTGAAGATGCATTAGGGGAGAAGGGGAAATAGGTCCACACAATTCTTGAATGCGGGATTATTATTTGGAGGATCTTTTGTATCCCTACACCATCTACGAGCCCCAATCAGAGAACTGCATCCCCTCAGACAAATCACTTGCATCTGCTTTAGGTACAAGACCGAAGAGTGATTGATGCAGACACCAAACAGATAAGGTTGTGAGGGACATGGTGTAAGGAGCAAGTCCCTGTCTACACACAATGCAGCAAGCACAGGTAGGACATTTCTGATGGAGCGCTAAGGGTAGTTGCAAATCTGGTAGGTGGATCACACAGCAATTAGTTGGAAAATGATTAAAACTCTAGTGCAAAAAACCAAGGTTCTGGCAAATAGAAATTAGAAGCCAGTACCTGGGCTGGACTTATTCCAAATACAAGGAGCAGGGAGCAGATAAAAAACAAAACTGAATTTTAAACTGCAAAATGATTATAGGAGGAAGCCTAATCTGAATGCAACATTGCCACGGGCAGTAGATGCAGTGAATGACGGGTCGGAGGCTGACCAGTCAAACCCCCTCTGTGCTAAAACCTCTTCTCAGATGAGGGGAAGAAAGCGAAGGTCGGGAACTCTTTGGCCAGCGCTCCTGTGAAGGTTGGCCGATTTACTGACTTTCAGCCTTAAAGCCACAGAGCAGAATGATGGGGCCTGCAGTTCCAAGTCCACCCTTCAATGGTAGGACCCACCCTTGAAAAGACCCCCCCTTTCCCTAAAGACTTGTCTCCACCCCGACTGGCAGCTAGCGCCAAGCTGTGCGGTGAAGTTAGATGATTTAAAAACATTCATCCCACTTTGCAGCAGGGGCAGGAAATATAGTCATGTCCACTGCCATCTACAGAATCAGCTCCTTGGGAACTGAACTTTTCTTCTCCTGGGATCTCCCATCTCAGGAAACAGATTTTTTTCTTAAAAGAGGAACTTCAAGAAGCTGGAAAAACCCTATTTTTCCGCCCCCTGTAAATCATGTGATGCAGAAATTGCACCTATACAGCATATGGAGGGGGCAGTGCAGCTCCCTGCATCCAGGGATGAGCTACTAATTGTGCCCAAAGCAGTTGTTGTCTCCTGCGGGAGTTTCACACATTTGTTTCTTCTCACCCAGATTCCATTGGAAACATCTCTGGTAGAGGCTGAGCCGAACTGGGATCTCTCCTGAAAAATCCCTTTGGTCAATTAAGTATTAATGAGCAGCATGAGAGTGTTTATTAATTAGGGAGGGCTAAATGCTGGCGATCACAGCCAGGGGCGCCCTGGAGGGGAGCAGATGGAGCATGCTGCACAAGGCGTCCCCAGAACAAGCCTGTCCGACTCCGGGACGATTCCTGCCGGGGTCCCCAAGGGAGCGTCAGCTGGAAGAGCAGATCTGCCACCTCCCGGCGGCTCTGCACCTGTCTGCTGCGGAGGGGGTAGGGGAGACTGAGGCATGGCTCTGCCTTGCCCCCGCACCCTTTGGGGTAGCCAGTGTGCCGGGGGCAGTGCTGGCGCCATGCAGGGTCTGTCCTCCCCTGTGGGACTGCTCTCGCTCCTGTCCTGGGGCAGCCTGTGTCCTCTGCCTGTGCCCCCACTCAGCTGGGCATGCTCTGGCTGGTTCTCCGGCACAGTTAATCAGCGAAATGGAGGAAGCAATGGGTCTCCAGCAATGCACGTTTTGCTCGAGTACTTCAGGCCCTGTTCCTGCCTTGAGACCTGCCCCCACCCCAGGCTTCATCCCCACTCATGCCCCAGGCGCCATGGGAAGGGTGCACAGGCACCGTCAGCAGGAGAATCTGCTTTGGGCTGAGCCCTTCCTCCTTGGTTCCCTTCTTTCTTCTGACTCGGGCCAGGGCCCACCTTCCCTTTATGCCACGGTCTCGTAGGATTCGATGAAGCAGGCTGTTGCCTATGAAAGCTCACGCTTCTCTGAGCTAGTCAGTCTCTAAGGTGCCACCCTGTCCTACCTTCTGCCATCTTTTTATATGTATGTACGATGGCTAGGACGGTGGAGTGTCAGCCCTGTTTGGGGTGACCCCCTAGGAAATAATCCACGAGACTCAGGCCTTCTCCCCATCCCTCCTCTCCATTCTCTTCCTGCCGGACTTGTTCCTGTTGTGGCTGCTGGGAAATCTGCTACTGCATGGTTTTGTCACCAGCACAAGGGTCACCCCCTTCCTCTTTTGCCTTTCTCCACACTTCTCTAATCTTATTTCCCCTTCTCAGTTCTTTCACCCAGAAATCCCCTCCCTGTGCTCCCCACTCCTGCCCCTAGCGCCCCGGCTGCAGTTCTCAGCAATGCCAAACTGCCCGCTCACAATAGCAGGATGGAGGAAGCCGTGAGCCCCCCGCGGACCCCGATCGGGTTGCAGAGCCCTCCCCTCTGCCAGGAGCATGGGTTGAACGCTCCCTACAGAGGCCGACTGACCCACTGTGCACTACTGCCCTAGCCTTCTGGCAAGTCTACTGCAGCAGGTTCTTCAAGTGCCCACCCCCAGGCCATCTTCGGTCCCCCCCTCCATGCACTGACACTGGACATGTCCCACTGCCCCTCAGAGCCGCTACATCCAACGGCCTGATTCTTCCTGCAAGATATTCTCCTTCATCCAACAGGTGAGATTCTTACCAGTGCTGATGGACAGGCTGTGCCCCTTGGTGTCCTCTCTCCTTGTTTTCCCCCCTCCCAACTTCTGGTTTGTAATTATAGCCACCATCCACATGCACAGGATGCAACCCTAGCAATCGCAGCATTTCACGGACTGTAGCAGGGGGGACTTCCTTCCCCGCTGCATCAGGCAAGAAGCTGAGCTAGTTTCCAGATGTTCTGCTTGAAATTAGTGAAGATCGGGGTCGTGCCCAATGAACAAACACCTGGACACCTTAGAGTTGGGCACCACCATGGAGGTCCCTGGCTCCCAGGGTGGAACTTCCAAGCCCAGAGATACGGGCCCAGCTCCTCTTCACTGCCCGGGGGGAGCCAGGTGCTTCAGAAGGGCAATCTGAAATGTCTCTGCACTGAGCAGAAAGATACCCAAGGGGTATCAATGGCATAGGAGGGTGAGTGAGAAACTCATGCTCCACCCACTCAGGATCTCAAGCTTGGAGTCCTTGTCTGAACAGTGCGAGTACACTTTGGAGGAACTGAACAGGGCTCACTCGCTAGCACCTAGCTGGAAGTGGCAGCTGCCTCTTCTACAATAGTGCAGTGCTTCTCAGCTTTCTGAAGACGCTCAGCACCCCTGGATAAACGTGCGGCACCCTCAGAAAATGCCAGCTCTTCGTTTTCACTCTTTTTTGGACTGCAGAAAAATAGCAGAGCAAGTTTTTCTGTTGCAAAGAACTCAAAGACCACAATGGTGGGTTTTATTGGAAATCTCTGGGTTTATCTTGTGAACCATGTTTGTAAACCCCACAGTGTTAACACTGTGTGGCACCCTGCAGCACCCCTGAAAGGATCTCAAGGCACCTCAGATTGCTGTGGGACCCCGGCTGAGGTTCACTGTAAGAGTGGATGGAGCAGGTGCCTACGACGTGGCAAACCTGGGGTCTAGGCCTGTCTCCAGCACCCCCCAGAGAGCCCCAAGCAACCTGGGCCCTGCTTCCAAGTTTCCTATTTCTGGCTTTTATCCAATGACTAGTTTAAAATGCATAAACCTTCCAGGGGGCAGGGACCAGAACCCAGGACTTCCCCCTCCTCCTTGAGGGCTGGCTCTCCTGGCCCTGGCATCTTGCATGCTTTGCTGCATGGGGTCCCAGCTTCCACAGGGATGGGGGAGAGTGTCTCTGCCCAGCCTGCTCTCTAGCATGGGGTCAGGGCACTCCTTTGTGCCGGTGTGAATTGCTTCAGACTAAAGACCTAGAGCCCAGGTAGGGAGATGCTATCGGACCAAGAATGGATACTTCTCCCCCTCGTTCTTTAACGGAAGTGACTGCAGCTGCTGTATCTGGGACTGAACCCAGGGCTGTCGGTGTGTGTCTACGTGCCTCAGGACTCTCAGCACACCACTTTGCCTACTTTCCAGATCCAAATGGGTCTTGGGTTGCAGCTGGGCAAGGG
>NW_017729016.1:158900-161244 GCF_001723915.1 Gavialis gangeticus
TCATTCTTTAACGGAAGTGACTGCAGCTGCTGTATCTGGGACTGAACCCAGGGCTGTCGGTGTGTGTCTACGTGCCTCAGGACTCTCAGCACACCACTTTGCCTACTTTCCAGATCCAAATGGGTCTTGGGTTGCAGCTGGGCAAGGGGCACCAGCTAGGAGCTCTCTAGCACGCCTGGGAGGCCTCTATGGGCACATTTACATGAGTGCTTTAAAGCGCATTAACCTATTTTAATGCGCATTAAAGCATCTCATATACCAGCGTCCCTGCACTTCAAAAAGATGGCAGGGGCACTTTATCTAAAGCTCCTTGAATGGCCTTTA
The DNA here is from genome assembly GCF_001723915.1 of Gavialis gangeticus. Lineage (NCBI taxonomy): Eukaryota > Metazoa > Chordata > Crocodylia > Gavialidae > Gavialis > Gavialis gangeticus. Next base: position 159,225 of record NW_017729016.1, read on the forward strand.
GTTCAAGTGCCCCCGCCGCCATTTTTAAGCATGAGGATACTAATACACAAGATGCAGCAATGCTTTAATTAGAAGGACTCTAATTAAAGCGCCACCCCTCCACCCCCCTGAGCACATGTAAAAGTGCCCCATGCTCTTTAGTTAAGGTACATTAAGATAGGCTAATGCACATTTTTCTAGTACGTCACAATGGAGGTACTAGATTTAATGCACATTAACTAAAGCGCGTTAATGCATGTGTAGATGTGCCCACGGTACTGCTCTTTACTGGCTAGTTTACATTCCAGCCTCTGTTTCCTGTTATTATTTTTCATTGCAACTCATACTAATGAAAAGCCACCTTGTTGAGGGAAGGCACAGGAGTCAGGAGGTAAAGGTTCCTGACTGCCGAAAAATTCCCTGTGCATTTCTGGCTTTTGCTTCTCTGTTCCTCATCTGTACAACAAGGGTAATATAACGGCTCTAGTTTGCATGGGTGGCATGCAGTTTAATTAGCATTTGTAAGGTGCTTGAAGCTGGAGAGTATTACGGAGGTGTGAAGTGTTACTACAAGTATTTAGATGCCATAGCAACAAGGTATTAAAAATGCATGAATTAGCAGGCAGGATAGCTGAGCTGATCAGGAAACGTTTTAAAAATATTCTTTCGTCAGAAAGTGTCATTGTGTCAAAACCAAACCTGCAAGCAAGGGGGAGTTTGGCATGGGGACAAATTTAATTTCCAATTTAAAAACTGTGAAAACATGCCCCTTTTTGGAAAGAAATTCAGTTTTCTAGGTTAAAATAACTTTTTGTTTCAAAATCCATGTTCATTAATAGTTTTAAAGGACTGTGATGAAAGCAAAACATTTCAAGATTATCAAAACAAAATGTTTGGAATAACTTGACTTAATTTCTTTTCTTTTTGGGGGGGTGGGGAGAGGAGGAATTTTTGGTTTATGAACAATTTTTCCGATTGAAAATTTTTACTCCAGTTCAGAACTGGAAACTTTTTTTAAAATCTCAAAAATTCTCCATGGACAGGAAAACAGCTTACTGCCCCCCCATCTCAGATTGATTTATTCATGAAAATTGATCTGTTTTAAAATGCATGGTGTCTCCATATTTAGACAACATGAAGTGATCTCATAGGACCATATGACATTCAGAGGTGTTCAATGAAATGAGTCTCTCAAGAAGCTGCGGGAAGCAATGCAGGAAGCTATTTCAAATGATGAGCATGCAGTAGAGAATAGCCCAGAGGGCTTAAAGGAGGCATCCCTAACAGCCTGCTCCGACATCTGCTGCCAATCAGTAGATGCATCAGCTGTTCAGATGCATCAGCTGTTCTTAGGCACATCTAGACTTTTGCAAATCAGCATTAAATGCTTCCATTTATTCCCCGATTCCCTCATTAGAGAGCTCTGTAAACAGGACTGTAGTTGGGTTTATATCTGTGGGCAGTACCCCATTTTTGGAGCCTGGTTTGACAAACATCCACTGTCTGATGTCTCCTGTTAAAAATACTGTAATTGCAATTGAAAAAGCAAGAGCTGTGTAGGTCTCTCAATATGCAGAAAACAGTTGAAGGCAATCAACCCCAATTTAAGGCTGTTATGGCATGAGCACTAGCCACCTCAAACTTAGTCCCCAGTAGTTACCATCCCACCTTACAGACTCCCTGCACTCCATGGGATAATTCCCTTGGCTCCGTGTAAGGACTGAGTTCAGATGAGAGCTGGTGGGGGAAGGCAGGACTGCGGGGGCGATCAGAGCTACTGCAGGCCTAGCAAACACCGTGCCTGCCTGCACTATGCCCAGCGCCGTACCTAGATACCCGGGGGCCCAGGGCAAACTTTCAGTATCAGGCCTCCCTTTGCCTGAGATAATGAGTTTTTTTGTTGCAAAAGTTTTTATCACATCTGTGATATCGATGTCTTTAAATAGTTTTTTTCTCAATTGATAACATTGCCAGCCCCGTAATATGTGCAATATTAAAACTTTTTTTTTTTTTTTTTCCATTTTCTGGCCCCCTTTCTGTC
>NW_017729016.1:161423-165945 GCF_001723915.1 Gavialis gangeticus
TTTTTTCCATTTTCTGGCCCCCTTTCTGTCCGGGTCCTGGGCAGCCGCCTGGTTCGCCCATGCCTGTGTCTGGGTCTGACTATGCCTGGCTAGCGCAGGGGAGGAGAGGCCCAGCTGTTACCATCCCTCTTTACTGCTGTAAATGCTGAATATACCAGCAGGCTCCAAAGCATCAGTAATTATTACCAGTTGTATCAGATTGAAGCTGACAGCTCTGACTTCTTTGGACTCCGCTGCCCTTCCTCAGGCCATGCCAGAGCAAAAGAGCAGCGTCTACAGCCGAGCTGTGCTGCATCCAGCAGGTGGGGCTCTGGGATCGAGAAAGCCACTTTGCGCTCTCCCGTCTGGGAGTCGGGCCATCTCACCAGTCCTGCCACAGGCATGTCCAGCAGTGGAAATGAAGGAGCAAGGAAGAGGCATCCTCTCTGCACTGACCCCCAGGCCGGGTGAATCGGCCTTCTCAGACACTGTTTTCAGCTCACCTGGCCCTGCCGAGAGAAGGCGGCTCGGTGCATCACCGTAATGACGGGCACCGGAGCACGAGCCGCTGGCTGTAGCAGTGATGAAGCGAGTTTGGATGTTGTTGAGCACAGGGGCCTGTGTACAGGTATATGCACTGTATTATTTATACTGGGCAACTCATCTGAGAAGCTGAAAGCTGTTAACCTGCATTAATCACTCCAATCCTGCTGAAGACCTACCGAGTTCACAAATGTGAGGACTTTGTGGGAAACCAGGTCAAAGACCTTTTTGAAGTCCAGGTATCTGACATTCACCTCATTTCCCCTATTCAGGTGGCAATTTACCTGCTCGTAGAAGGAAATGAGTTTGGTCTCGCATAACCTGCTGGTAATGAAGCCATGTTGGCTATCCTTCAGATGACTGCCTTCCGCTAGCCCGTCTGCAATGGATTCTTTGATCGTTTTCTCCAGGGTTTTACCAGGAATTGAGGTCAGATTGATTGGCCTGTAATTTCCTGGGTCCAAAAGGCTGAGCCACCTGCCGTGCCACCACCTGCAAGGCATTGCCGTGACTCGGATTCAAGCTGAGGTTGCTGTGGCCACAACACAGAGTACTAACCACTATACAATCACAGCAAGCTATTGGGGCCGCTAAAAGGAATATCAGAAGTGGGATTTGAACCCACGCCTCCATGTGGAGACCAGAACACCCAGGAGAGGGGAAGACAAAGCCTTGAGTCTGGTGCCATAGACCACTCGGCAGGCTGTAACTTGCCTTGGGGCCACTGGCCACATCAGCAGCCTGGTTTTAACTCCAGGACATCACTTAGTTTTAATGGTGTTCTTCCTTGGAGTAATGCACCCAGGCAAGATGTCTGCAAGGGGTCTGGAGGGTGGTTTTGACGGATGGACTTAAGCTGGCCGTGTCATTTTGATGGTGATGGCAGATTTATGTTACAAATGCAGCGTCTCAAAGGAAGCAGACATTCATCGGCTCCAGGCAAATGGAAACCTCAGCCTGACGGCACTGCTGGGAAATACACTTCTCTCCTGGGTGTGTCTGATCCAGAGCTGAGCTATCAGCATTTCTTTGAAGAGGGCCATTGTGATGTACTGGGCTTAGAGTTAGGCCAGGCTCTGGGAAATCATTTTAACAGCCTCAGTGTTGCCTAATGTCTGACTCTCAGAGAGATTTTTTTTCTGCTGTATGCCACGATAACAAGCAGGGCACAGCAGAGTAGCCAAATTGAGATAACCGGGCTGAAGAGAGCAATCTAGAGAGGAAGGGAACTAAACACAACCCATTGGGCTGCCAGTGAGACAGCTTGAGCCTGGCTTTGACATGCTCCTCTGAAATAAAGGAAAGGTACTTGAGGCAAAGAAGGGAAACCCTAGGAAAAATCTTTGTAGGAGCTATGCTTCTGTGCTGATGCCATTTGCCTTCCATGCTGTCATCTCATGCGCAGTGTCAAGTCTTCCGCAGAATGGGATGGGGATCCTGAAAGGATCATCACTGGTTATAAATGAAGCAGTAGGATCAACCCTCTCGCCTCTTGGAGCAGCACTGACCCACTGCTGTAGGTGCCGCGGTTCAGACGAGAGGCAAAATGGATGCACCCTCGGCATGTTCCCCCAAACGCCGAGCAGCTTTGATCAGAGCTTAGTGGATAGACTGAAACAGGCAACGGCATCCCGGCCAAATTCCTGTCTGGGCAGTTACATCCTAGCTATCCAAAAGGCCCTCTCCAGTCCGACTCAAACAGGATCTTCTTTTCTTTTCCAAGCGGTTGTGTAGCACTGCTGGGTGCTGTCAAACAGCTGCTCCCTTCCACCGGGGTTAGCCGCGTTTTGCTGGCAAGCAAAGAGACTTTGACTGCCTGGCAAAGTGCTCTGGGATGCTTCTGGTTGGAAGGCACAGCATAAAATGCACATTACTAACTCTGTTAAAACTCTCTCCAGTTTAAGCCGTGTACCTCCTCGATTCGGTGGGAAGTCTGAGAGTCACGAGAGACCAGAACTGATCCCCCCTCTTCTTCAGTCTGAAGCCTTGCCTGGGTTGCTTTGTACATGGCATTTTTTATCTGTTTTCACCAAATAAAGGGAAAACTCATAGTAAAGAGGCAGAGAGAGCTCATGAATACGTGGAAAGGGATCACAAGGATGAGAAGACAGTGAGAGCTGAACAACAGCCACCCAGCCCCAAGAGCCTACTTGTCCCAATGATAAAACTGGCACATCGTGCCCCAAAATCTGCTGGTGCTCTGGCTAGCAACACATGGCGCTAGCACCGCGTGCCACCCAGACGGGCTTACCCCAGCCATATTGCAATTACCCCACTGCGCCCACCGAGCCCACCGGGGTTTTGTCCCTCTGTCCTTGCGGGCTGTGGCTTGCTGCATGGCAGGGTGCAGTTCCTCCCTCCCCCTTCAGCCAGCCTGCAGCAGGGCCTGGTCCAGCGGGGAATATTTCAGCTGGTCTGTACAGATGGACAGCGTTTAGTCTCCGGCGTCTCCATGGCCTGGTCTGGAAGGGTCTGCCTCGTGGTGTTCGATTGATATTGGCCCACCGCAGAACAGATATCTATGGGGAGCCTGCGAAAGACAAAAATGTGCGTCTTGCCCTCTCTTTTGCCTGCTGGTGCATCCCCACAGCAGACCAAGAGCTCAATAGCAGCTTCCGGGCTTGTTGCAAAGCGCAGCTCGTCGAGAATCATCCCACTCAATACCAGAGAAAAGCAAAGTGCTGGTGGTGGGTGAGGAAGACACAAAACCTCCCCGCGGTTCCTCTTGCTCGCGCCATGCTCCTCTTCCCGTCCAGGTTTAGAGAACGGGAACGGCGAAGACGGAGGCTTTTCACCAGAGCACCGCTCTGACCAGACGGCAACTCGTGGAGCAGCAATGGCTCGTCACAAAACCCCGCGGCCCCCACACTTGAAAGAGCCCGTCTCACGAGCAGAGCCTGGCCTTACTTCATTTTAAGCAAACAACCCCAAACACCGTCTTTTTCTCTATATCACCTGCGTGGAGTGGGGAGGCTAATCCACCCGAGCACTTTAACCCATCAGTAGCATTTAATCTTCCGTAAAGAAAACCTCGGTCTAAGCCCATCAAACAGCAGGGGTGGCACTTTCAGGCAAGAGGCCAAACCACCAGTGCCTGCTTTGCAAGAGGCCTTGGCTCTTTTAAAGGTGCTAAATTGTGGTTTTGCTGTGAGAAGCGACTCAAAATGGCCTTACAGGATTCCCTGCCCAGTGTTCATCACTGACTCGAGATGAAAGGTACTTCACTTGCAAGCAGAAAGGTGTAATTTCTTCCCTGCTGGCTGAGCTGCTAACTCTGCCTGGGATATGAGGCTCCAGTTGGATCACAGGATCACCATCGTAGTGTTGGAAGGGACTTCAAGGATTGTCTAAAGGAGAAAAGTTGGATTAGCCGATCCTAACCCACCCCAGACCGATGGAGGAGATCCCACAACCTCTCTGAACAGCTGGCTCCACTGACCAACAGTCCTTTCTGTCCCACATGTTGTCGACCCTCATGAGCAATTCATGCAACTGTATAGGACGGTTTGGGCAGAGGTGATCTTGCCTCGGGCCGGGGCTTGGGCTAGGTGACCTATGGAGGTCCCTTCCAGCCCTGCGCTTGCTGCGCTTGCTTTGCAGGGCTAATAGGAACAAAAGCTCTCAGTCGCTAGTCAGCCGCTGTGACATCTATGCCCAGGAAGGAGCACCTGTGGAAGAGGAGGGGGTCATGGCTTTCATGGACATTAGGGCTGTGCAAAGCTTTGACTTAATATTCGATTCGACAAATATTTGACATATTCGACTTTGAAAAGTGAAAGTCGAGTCGCATAGTAGCTGGTCGAGTGGCTGTTGAATTGAATACCGGAAATCAAATATTAACAGCGCCAGTCAAATATACTGGATTCCCGGCGGGGGGAGGGGAGGAAAGTAAGGGGAGGGAGGGAAGGAGTGCTTTCATGACTGACATGTGGCTGGCCAGCGACCGGGCAGCATTCCCGTTCAATCCCAGTGCTCTGGGGGAGGGCCAGAGAAAATGCAG
>NW_017729016.1:166243-173203 GCF_001723915.1 Gavialis gangeticus
CACACACACACACACACACACACACCATTCATTCTTTCCACCACACCAACACTTCTCAGTGTATTATCTACACACACAAACACACTGACACAACATCCAGAAATCTAACCTGTGGTGCTCAGCACACTTAGAGGTCCCAGTTCACACATGACGGGACACATTATGAAGCAGGGTGGAAAGGCAGGTGGCCACACTGGCCAGCCTGCACGCAGGAGAGCAAGGGGGGTTGCAAGCAGGAGAGCTGCAGTTTCTCCCCCCACCAAACTCAGACGCAGCCTCTTTCCTCCCGCTGCAAGGGATGAGGCTGCTACAAGCAGCAAAGAGAGGGGAGCAGCCGTGCCACCAGAGCCACTGCCTGTGCCTGAGATGCTCTCATGTCCAGACACAGCAGCCACAACCTCTCCCACCATAACTGCAACCAGCACAGCAGCACGCTCCACCCCTGTGGCACTGCCAATGCTGAGCCTTCCCGCGCGGGAAGAAGAGCTGGCGCTGGATGTGGATCTCCATGCCCTGGCAAGGGAAGCTCTGGGGAAGGCGGGGGAATCAGTCGAGTTTGTGCTCAACACCCCTCAGGCTTTTCCTTTCAAGCCACGAGGTCTTTCCCAGAAGACGCTTCAGAAGGTGCCTCTGTACAGGTGAAGGCAAGCGGCTCAGCTGAGTCCGCTCTTTCTCTTGCTGCGCCTCTGGCTGCTGGAGAGGGGGAGAGTTCAGCAGCATCCACAGATGCAGCCACACGCCAGAGGGAAAGGCCTAGCACTAGCATGGGCTGGGATCATTATGAGCTGACAAATGATCCCGCGTTTGCTATCTGCATGCACTGCTGAGCCAAAATCAGCCGGGGCAAGGGAACAAAGCTCATGGCCACCTCGGGGATGCCAAATCATCCCCGCAGGTACCACCCCTTTGCCACAGGAACAGCTCCCGCTCGCTCCACAGCCCCCGTCCCCCACAGCAGAGGCAGGGCACCCTGCAACATGGGGGGCAAAAGAGACCAGTCGCAAATGTGAGCAAGGTCACCCAGACCGTTGGGGAGATGCTTGCTCTGGATGGCCAGCCCTTCACCTTTGTTGAGCGGCCAGGGCTCAGGCGGCTCCTGGCACTGCTGGCTCCATCCTACCAGGTGTCCGCAGGCACCACCTTCAGCAGGACGGTGGTGCCCCCCCATACGAAGCACGCAGGGAGCACTTGAGGGAGGAGCTGCACAAGGCAGGTCCGCAGGTGACTGTACACTTTGCCTCGGACATGTGGAGCAGCCAGGTGGAGATCAGGCATACCTCTCCCTCACAGGGCACTGGTGTGGCCACTCAGGCCGTCGGTGGGCTCTCCTTCATGCCAAGGTGATGGATGAGTCCCACACAGCAGCAGAGACAAGGGGGGCCATGAACTGCATGGTGCAGGGGTGGCTGGGCGTTGCGCAGGCTGAGCTCACCCGCGGCTTCTTGGTCACCGACAATGGGGCCAATATGGTCAAGGCAGTCCGCGATGCCAACTTTGCTGGCATTCGCCGTGTGGCACACAATTCACATCTGATTGTGAGGGATGCCTTGGAGGGGGACAGGGCTGCCGGGGATGGCGCCGGCAGCGCCCGCAGGCTCGTTTCCAGATGCAGGAAGGTGGCAATCAAGAGGGGCAAGATGCTGCAGGACAAACAAGCAGAGCTAAATGTCCCGCAGCGCAGAATCACCCAGGACGCGGAGACTCGGTGGGACTCCACATACCTGACGCTCCAGAGGCTGGTGGAGCAACAGGAGGCCATCCATGAGCTGGCCTTGCTTGGGGAGATTGGGATCAGCAGCCCCCTGACCAAAGCTGAGTGGGATGCCATCTCCCAGGTCTTGCTGGTCCTCAAGCCCTTCCTCGAGGCCACTGAGACCCTCCATGCTGCTGATGCCTTCCTCAGCCAGGTGGTCCCCATAGCGAAGGAGCTCCGCAGCCAAACGGAGAGCTTCCCGGGGGCCGATGCTCCTGGCTGGGGCAGGCCGCTGTCACCAGATGTGCAGGCACCGGCGAGGCGGCTGAAGGAGGCCTTAGGAAAGGGCTTGAGCCCTTGGGGTCCCACACAGTGCATATGCTGGCCGTTGTCTGTGACCCCAGGGGGAAGGGCACCATACGTGGCAGCGAGACACCGAGTCACTGGAGCGAGGTGCTCATGAAGACAGTGACGGAGGCAGAGTGGCGGAGGCAGGGGGAAGTGGGACAGGGGGATCCACTGCCTGAACCCAGCCCCCAGCCCCGAGCCAGTCTTCCCCTCCGCCACAGGCGCTGCCAATGTGGGCAAAGGCCATGGCAAACGTGAGGGGGCCCAGACCCACCAGACCCCAGGATCAGGCAGACAGCCCTCACACCGTGGTGTCTGCCTATCTTGCCGAGCCTGTGGAGCCCCTGGGCTGCGACCCCTTGGCTACTGGGCAACCCGCAGCCCGATGTGGCCAGATGTGGCCACAGTTGCCCGGGAATACCTGCCCTGTCCGCCGACCGGTGTGCCAAGCGAGAGGGTGTTCAGCATGACACCCCACCGCACCTGCTTGGGTCCTGGTTGGGGGGAGCAGCTGGTGCCCCTCAAGGTGAGCCTCCCGCTGCCAGGCGCAGACGGAGCAAAAGCCTCCTCCTTGCTCCGTCTGTGTCATGAGTTGTGTCTGTCAGCAGCCCACGGTGCAGCGTCCCCAAACCCCTGCACCTAGCACCGTGAAAGCTGGCGGGCTTGGCGGGCCCCTCAGGGGCGAGCGGGCCGGCAGGTTTGAGCTCCCTGTGGCTTTCCACACAGAAGTCACAGGAGGTTCTCCCTCAAGAATTTGGGGTGCTGTTTCTCCAAACCCCCCGAACCTCTCTTGTTGAAACTTGGCATGCTTTCTGGGCTCCTCAGGAACTACTGCTCCTGCAGGTTTCATCAAGATCAGACAAGAAATGCCAAAGTTATAGCCTGCTTTGACCTTCCCCAGTATAGCCTATGGGGAAGTCGAAGCAGCTCGAATATTCGACTGAGCTCCGACCTCGACTCGAAGCGGACGGCAAATCGAAGCGGGACCCGGTTTAATATTCAACACGGCTGTCGAATCGAGTATTACCTGCTCTGCACAGCCCTAATGGACATAGTTATTTTTCCCACGATGGCCGTCTTAAAACTACACGATATAGTATTCTTCGTTGAGCACGTGGACGCCATGCAGCGATGCCTTTGGTTTCCCCGGCTGAGCATGACCAGCCGCATGCAGCAACAACCAACAGGGAAGGCCTCTTCTGCAGTGCTCAGGTCCATCTATCCAGCCATCGCTGCGGGACACACTTCCCAGCCTGCTTTTGCTCCATAAGCCCTGTTGCCAGATTTCATAACCAGCAATTCAAACACCTGAGCTGTGAAACCTGGAGAGAGTAAAGAGAAGAAAAGAAAAAGAAAAAAAGGTCCTTGTCAGAAACCAATTCATCTACAAGGGGTTAAAATGCATGCATGTGTTCTGCTGTGTTACCCTGACATTAGCAGCAGGGGAACAGCTTAACAGCTGAGGAGTCGCAGTTTAACACGATTAATTTGCAGTTATGAAGTCTCCCACCAGGCCCAGGGCAGAGGTGAGTGTACATAGTGAATCTGAGACTGAATCATGTACACTTAAGTATAGGCTCCCAAAGGTGAGGGACCAAAGTTGTCCAGATAAGGGGAGAGGTGGGTTGGCTTCTTCTGGGCAATTTTCTAGCAGTTAAAGAGCAACTGTTTTTGCACCAGCTTCATCCTATTTCTTGTCCTTCAAGACAGCTTTGCTATGGTAGGAGATTCCCTGTTTGTAAAAGGAGGATAATGAAAACCCGCTTACCCACCTCTCCAGGATGTTGGGTGTTTTTATGTTGTTAAAAAACACCTTGAACTCTTCCTATAAGAAGTTGCCCTACTTGCAATCAGTGAGGGGCTCAGATGGTGGAATCAGATCCCAACACCCACCAAGGTCAAGACATTGAGACATAAGGACCCAATACACTCACCTCTGCTACCAGTGGGATTACTCCCCAGCTTGCCTCTGCATCATGTGCTGACAGAGTACATCACTGTGTGGCATTTCAGAGGCTCTTTGTCACTATGATAGGGTAAACTGGGCTCTTTATTAACACTGGTCGGCAGCCAATCTAGGAGTGGAGCCCCAGTAGATGAACAAATAGATGATCTCCTTTGCTCTGGCAGCTCCTGCAAGCCAAGCTGGTTCCATATGTACTGGCACCTGCCTTTTCTTTGGATTAAACCAGCAAGGCTGAGAGGGAGACACTGGTATGCGGGCAGCTCAGTGTCTCCATATACACTGTCCAGGCTTGTGTGCCTTGGAGAGGTCACTCCAGCTTTGCTTTATGTTTCAAGCAAGGATTATGTTCAGTGAGCTGATGTCTCACTCCGCATAATTCAATTGCTGCATGAGGCAGACAGATGCCTGCTACTACTATCACCATGGTACATAAATGCTGTATGGCATTAAGCATCAGAGAATACCCAAAAGGGGTTTAATAGCATCATCTCCTCCTCTCCCACTGGATTGTCTCTTTGATTTTACTTCATCCTGCTCCTCTTCCCTAAATAGGGAGGAGTCTTTGTTGTTGGGAATCACCATGGGGTTGCCTACTGGGAAACCAGCCCGAGCCTAGGCTGGTGCAAGTGGCAGGGTTTTGGGGTGACCGTGGCCTGGTGTGGGGTGAGTGGGGCTACTTAGCATGAGAATCCCAGCAGGGGGCCAGGGTGGGGACTGTGGAGGCCAGTTTACCAGCAAACATGCGCCTTCTGCTATAATTCATTAGGAAAGACATTACTGGAGGTAGATTGGTATTTGGCTTCCCGTGCTGGAATCTGCAGGGAATTACATGTGGGACTTAAGTTGTTCGAAAGCCCATACTGTGCAAACACAAATGTGGCGCACCAAAATAACCTGGGTTAAAAATTTTTAGGCGTGTTAAATTAACGAGGATCAAACGCCATGGCATGTACGAATGCCCTATGGGTTTTACAGAAGTACTACCATTTTCCTGCAGGGTTAGTAAACCAGTCTGTGACTAGTTAGAGAGATTTCTTTTCTATAATGCAGCACTCTATAGGCTGCTTCATAAGCCCTATAGCAAGGAGCCCAAGATTCAGTCCTCTACTAAGACCTATAAGTTTTCACAGGAATTTCTCATCAAGCCCTGTGACATTTTGGACCACTCCATTGGTTTCATCCTATTTAATGCTGTAAGGATTTGTCTTGGTGTTTCTTCTTTTACCTGTTTCCCCACACACATACCTGGACCATTCTCACAGGAACCCAGCCGCACTTTGCACCAGCAGCAGCACAATTAAAGCCCAGAGGGGCCAGGCCATAACAGGATCCCTGAGGTGGGGCTCCTCTCTGTTCAGGGCCTTTGAGATCTGGTCATAACTCGTGCATCAGGAATGTGAAGATTTAGCTCATGTTGCAGTACAGGGGAAAGATCCCAGAAGCTAAGCAGGGGTTCATCAGCTTTTTGAATGAGAGAAAGGTGGGTTAGGAGCAGAGAGCCAAAGGGTCTCACAAGGGGCTCTGAATATCACCCTTCCCCAGCTGTTTTCATGAGCAGACCCCTGCCCCTCCATTACACCCAGTACTGCAGAGTAGACATCATTGAAAAAAAAAAAACCCCAAAAACCCCAAACACAGAGTGAGCCAGGAACTCCCATCCTGAGCTTCATCTCAGAAGACTGCAACGTGAGAAAGCTCTGAAGCGGTGTGGTGCAGGCCCAGTTTGCCCTGATCTTGCCTCTCCGTGTCAGGCCCCACTGTGAATTCCAGACAGATGTTGATGCCGCAGGTCAGCAGCATCACACTCACTCAAAAGGAAATCCTTGAGCATATTAGAAAAAGCCACAAGCCAGCCTCTGGGGCTGCTGTTGTTGCCAGAATCCCAGCCTGACAAGCCCCAGGGAAATGGATCAAAGCTTTTAAGCACCGCAAATGCTGACAGGCAACTCCTGCAGCCGGCTGCGCAGAGCTCTTCCTCCCGGCTGCACATGCTGTGGTGTGAAGCCAGGGCAGCAACCCACCAGCTTGCCGGGACAGAAACCCATGGGGAGGACAAGGCATTTGAATGTCATCGGGAGGCACACTTGCCAGTGACAGCCCTATCTCCCCACCTCCAGCAGACCCTAGACCTTGCTGGAGTTGCCTCAAGGAAGAACTCAAGTGCCTGGTCTGCCCTGTGCTGTCACCTGGGGACATGAACACTCAGTTACCCTGAAGTAATAAATACCCTCTTTTGGTGGTAAAGTTCTCACTGCAAATTCATCCCTGAAAGAGTGACGTCCCTATAGAACGGGCCTTATGGGCTATTTGGATGGTTCAGCCCCTCCCATTACAGTCTCGTGCATAAATCATATTGCAATTAGTTATTTTTTCCCTGATTTTCCTTTGGAAGTAGCTTTGTCTCCAAGGGTCTGTCACATCCAGTTTGTTCCCTTCAGAGCACGTGGCACAACACAGGGTGTGCTGAGCAGGTGCTGAGCAGGGCCTAGTTGCCATGATGTGCAGGCAATGAAGGCGATGACCTGGGATAAGTGAGACCCTGGTCCCATTCTCTGCTCCATGACAGCCTGCTGGCGGGGTATCAGGTGAGTCACTTATGACCAAATCTTGAAGGTATTTGGGCACCTTGGTACCCACTGATTTCAAATGGGACTTTAGGCACTTACACAGAATGACAGAACCAGAGGAAATGAGGGTTGGAGGGGACCTCAGGAGGTCACATCTAGTCCAACCCCCTGCTCAAAGCAGGACCAGCCCCAACTACATCATCCCAGCCAAGGCTTTGTCCCCTGGCTTAAAGACCTCCAAGGATGCAGATCCCACCACCTCTCCGAGTAACCTGCTCCAGTGCTTCACCACTCCCCTAGTAAAAAAGTTTTTCCTAATATCTAATCTAAACTTCCCTTGTTGCAACTGGAGCCCATTGCTCCTTGTCCTGTCATCTGCCCCCACC
>NW_017729016.1:173264-184887 GCF_001723915.1 Gavialis gangeticus
AGAACAGCCCAGCTCCAGCCTTTTTGGAAACCCCCTTCAAGCAGTTGAAGGCAGGTATTAAATCCCCTCACAGTCTTTTCTCTTCCAGACTAAATAAACCTTTCCTTACATAAGAGCTTCCTTGGGCACCTAAGCACTTTTTGGGATCTGGCCAGGGAACAGAGTGGCAGAGTGCTTGGCCCTCGGTTCATTGCCTCGGGCAGTGCAATAACAGAGCATGGGACAGGGCTTCTACAATCTGAATATTACATGGTCAGGGAGTGCACTCGTGCACTGGGGAGAAGTTCCAGCTGGCCGTACCCCCCCATCCGAGTGCCCCCCTGCAGCTAAGAGCAGCGAAGACCCTTCCAAAGGGAAGGAAACAAGCATCTGAGGCCTGGGGCTCTCTTGCACTCCCCTTTGCAGAGCTCTGGAAACCACAGCTAAGCCGGAGGCAGCGTTCTGTGTAACAAGCACTGCCTCAGATCAGAGCACTGCTCTGTAACAGGCTTCAGGCAAGAGCAGCCTACCTAGGAGACCGAGCCAGGCACTTGCTGCGACAAAGGCTGCATTAGTCTTTGCCTGAGTCTGGCAGGAGAAAGGCAGATGCTGAACTGATGGGCTACTTCTAGGTGGCAAGTGATGGTCATTAGCATCGAGTCCCTGGGCAAGAGCTTATGCTGCAGCGGTGTGCAGGGAAAGGGGGGCATCCAGTTACAATGAGACTGGTGCTGCAGCCTGTTGAACCAGTATGGCTCTGGATGCCCAACTGTGTTGGCTGGAGATGGGAAACACGCCCACAGCCACCCCAGCCCCCAGCACCTCTCTTCCCTTCCAAAACCATTAGTATCACCCAGCACCTGCAGTCCTCAACACTTCTGCTGCCCTTGCCACCACTTCCCAGCACCCATCAAAGCCCCACCAGCGCCTAAACCAGGGGCGGGCAAAATGTGGCCCGCCAGGCCATTCTACCCGGCCTGCGGGGCCCCTAAACAATTTTGAAAATTAATATTTATCTGCCCCTGGCTGCCTGTCATGCGGCCCTCAATGGCTTGCCAAAACTCAGTAAGCGGCCCTCCGCCCGAAATAATTGCCCACCCCTGGCCCAAACGCTGCCTGGTATCCCTTGCTGTCCCAAAGGTTTCTGGAGTTAGTGTCATGGCCAGAAACCACGGTTGACTTTAGCGTGGCTGGTGGAAACCTACCTGCTTCAGACACAAATTCATACCCTTAGGGTGCAGATTGATTGAGAAGCGACTGCCAAGCTAGGCCATCCTACTCAGCAGCTCTGTGCCCCGAGTGTAGCCAGCCCAGGGGCTAGTCAGGAATTGGTCTGTTGGAAAAATCTCATTTAAATCTAAAAGTGAAACATCAAATAAAAATTAGTTTCACTTCATACACATTAATTACAGAGCTGTATCAGCACCACTATTACTGGTAGTCTTTTAAGTGGCATCACAGTTTTAATCAACACCCAACATGTCTTGGAAACCCTGCCCGCTGCTGGGTATTTCTGAATTGTGGTTTGAATTTCCGGAGTTGTTTTCCCCACACCCAGCCAAGGAACTTGCCCTGTAGGGACTCGTGATATGGTAACAGGAGGTAGGGACCTGGTGATACAGGGGTCACAGCACAGTGGGTGAAGGGTTGGTCTTGGCCTCCAGGGCTAAGAGAGCTAAAGAACTAAAATACTGTTCAGCCCACAATAAATCTGTGTGGGAGAAATGCAGATCTCGCCTCTTCCTTTTCCCAGTGCACGCAGCCCTTCTTAGCACTGCTGCTAGGACAGAATAACAATGGCACCGTCTTCACCTGCAACCAATTGCTGCAGCAGGGTTTCTCTTCACGATGAATGGCTCACCGAGGACAGTAAATGGCTCACAGAGGAGAGTAAAATACTCCAGGATGCACCAGCCAGCCTCCTCAATCCAGTTTCCCCACCATCCTGCCAAAATACAAACTGGGATAATTAGGAGCCAAGTGCTGCAATTACATACAGCATTCTTCTTCCTTGTTTTTCTCTCCTAAACCATTATGCAGGGTTGCTAGGTACTGCTAAACAGCTGAGGTGTTCCACTCCAGAGGTGGCTGCATTGCAAAAGGGCAGGGACTTTACATCATGAGGTTTGGCTACCTTTTGATAATCAAGGGCACTGTCGAAATCTAAAGGATGGTAATCTTCCTTCCACTATCAGCTAGGACCGCGCTGCTCATGTTCCCCTGATTTTATGTCCCCCCATGTCTCTTTTCACGCTCTCCACTCCCTCTTCCTAGATCTTGCTCTCTGGATGCAGTTTCACAACCTCGCTGTCTTGAGCGAAGTAAAGATGGGGTAGGTTTAAAAATAGTCCCGTAACCAAACCCAACCTGGAGGGGGAGGGCTGTGCTCCTCAGACAGAACTGGCCTTTCAGCCCTTCTCTGCAACCCCCCCGTCGAAGCACAAAGCTGGCTCCCCAAAAAGCGTTCGATACAGCATAACAGCCTAGAAAGCAGAAAAGCCAACGCTTTCACGGGTTCTGTATTGAAAAGTACAGAAAGAGGCAGATTCCCAGCTCACCGTGTTGCTAAGAGTGACGGCTTAGGGGCACCAGGTGAGTGCCCCAGCCGTGATGGGCAGACGTGCTGATGCTGGTTTTACTAGCTTTTCCTTATAGGGGAGAAAAAGAGACAAATCCCACCTCTGTGGGGCTGTCAGAGCCATCAGATCCCACCTTCCTCTGGCTGAGACTCGTGGAAAGTGAATGGTTTTTCCAGCGTGGGGAGAGACAAGAGCGAGTCGGGATCCTCCTAGTTCTCCACTCAGCCCCGACACCATCCTTGGGACAGCCAGGGACTCCGCAGCTGTCGGGTTGTATTATTCAAGCAGCAGCTCAAATTTGCCCTGGCGTTCAAGTGCAGTTGCGACCGATTTACATTCCAGCATCTGCGAGGAGTGGATTGCCCTCACGTGTTTCTCTCACCGTCTCTCTCCAGGGACGTCGGCATCTCCTGCCCAGTGCTCCCAGCATCAGCTACCTGTAATTTCACATGGAACAGAACTTGGGACGGGGCTGGAGAGCAGCCGTTCTCGCTCACACCTATGAGTCAGTCACCGAAGACGTAAAACCCTCCCGAGTCACCAGGACTGTTTAAGGAAGGGAGTCGGAGCAAATACTGCTTGAATTTTCATGGGGAGGAAAATCAACGGGCTAGGCAGCAGCATGAGGATTATTTCCAGCAAATCAATCGCTTCCCCATCTACCTGCCTGCTACTGCTCGTGTATGCTTTGGAGGCACAAGCCTCTGGGTGTTTGCAAGTAGCAGTCTTGTATCCCCCACTTGCCTTGGGAGTCCTTTCAAGTTGTTTCTTGCCTGGGGGACAAAGAACAGAGCAGAGAGCTGCTCTGAGGCTGGATGTCTGCAGGTGCTAGCATGGGTTAAGACTCAGGCTGAGGCTCTTACGTCGACAAGGACTCTCCACGTCTAATGGAGCCCCATCAGCTCAGCCATGCAGAACCTCGCTGTACGTCTGACGACAGCTCCTCGATAGACCAGCTTTGACATTAACACCATCTATAATTTGGACTTTCCGGCTGGAACCACCCACACTTGCCTGCTGATTGCATCACCCTGGGACCCAAGAACAAGAAATGGAGCAAAACCAATGTACATCTGCCCTCTGCCCCTCCAGGAACACAACTGTTCAGACCAACGCAACTTTTGAAGTCCTGGGTGACACCAGCGACCTATTGGTCACCTCCGTCCTGAGCTGCATCCTGGCTGTGATGTGTCTGGTGGGCATCGTCGGCAACATCTACACGCTGGTGGTCACAAACCTTTCCCTGAAGTTCACAGGCTCGATGTACATTTACATTGTTAACCTGGCCCTGGCGGATCTCCTCTACCTGTCTACCATCCCCTTTGTGGTCTGCACCTATTTCGTGAAGGACTGGTACTTTGGAGATATTGGATGCAGGGTCCTCTTCAGCCTGGATCTGCTCACTATGCATGCCAGCATCTTCATCCTCACCATCATGAGCACCGAGAGGTACCTTGCAGTAGTCAAGCCCTTAGATACCATCAGAAGGTCCAGTGTCTATCGGAGACCAATCACCTGCCTGGTATGGCTGGTGTCTTTCCTCCTTTCTCTTCCAACCATGATCCTCATAGACCTCAGGACTAGCAAACAGAATGGGGTGACCAAGCGCATCTGTCACCCCACGTGGCAGATGGAGACCTACAAGGTGTACCTCACCGTCCTGTTTAACACCTGCATCCTGGCTCCAGGCCTCATCATCTGCTACTTATATGTCAAGCTGGCCAGGACTTACTGGAAGTCTCAGACAGCAGTTTTCACCTTCAAGGAAATGAATAGATGCCCCAAGCAGAAAGTTCTGTACCTGATCTTCAGCATCGTTCTCACCTATTGGGCTTGCTTCATACCCTTCTGGCTCTGGCAGCTGCTCAGCATCTATTACTACCAGCTGGCGGACCCCCCCAGCAACACCGTGGTCTACATCAATTTTGGCGTGACTTGCCTGGCTTACAGCAACAGCTGCATTAACCCTTTCCTGTACACATTGCTCTCCAAGAACTACAAAGAGTATTTACGGAGACGCCAGACAGATGGCAGCCACCTGTCCCGGTGGAAGTCCAAGAGAAGTTCCTCCTGGCGGTCTGTGTCCTCGGGAAGCCATGCCTACACTGAGGCCATAGCAGTCGCTCAGATCAAAGGGGTCCCCAGTGAGGATGCTTGCTCCTTGTGAGAGGTGAGTAGATGTGAACTGCGGGGAGGGAGCTCCTTTCTGCTGCATGGGCAAAGTTTTCGTGTCTTCTCTGACCACCGGTGGTACCTGCACAAGGGCAGGCATCTGCCCAGATATTAGCTTAGATCAATCACGCCGTGACCACTTTATCCCCTTCTAGTGGCCCATCAACACAGGGGATAAGGACCTACTACTGCTGCTAGCCAACCAAATCACTGCTTGGTAACATGATAGAAGCAGCCCGTGTTTTGGAGCAGCAGCAGACCCCGAGCTGTATTCACGCTGCCTGCTGTGGTGCTGGTAAAGTCACTACACATGTAGGAGACTGTGCCAGTAATAGCTCTGGCTTCTTCCAGGTCTAAGCTGAGCATCCTTTTTCCTGAGCTAGTGCATCTAGGGAATGGGAAGGAAAGACACAGCAGGAGGATGATGCCTCGGTGTTCTGGCAACCGGGGCCAGCGGCCAGCTTCAAGGATCGCTTAACACTTAGCAACTGCTGTTCCTCCACATTAAGAAGAGAGAGTACATTTAGATCTAAAGTAATCGAATTGAAAACACAGATGCCGCTTTTTTCCTCCTAGAGCGAGTTAATTCCATTCATGGTTTCTAAGCAATTTACATGTCAATCAAACACCCATCTGCTGAACATCTGAGTGTGCTTAGAGCATACACAGCGCTAGTACATGAAAATGGGGTGAAAAGAAAGACTCAAATGATAGCTTCCAGCATAGAGGGGTAGACTCCTTGACCACGAGGGGAGCCGGTTTATCAGCTTCTCTTTATACCAGCCCGAAATCGTTGTTCAAGTCCAGACTTCTGCAAAGGGCTCTGAGGGTCTAGTGCGAGTTACTGAGGTTGTTTTGGGTTTGCTTTTTTTTTGAGGTGTATTAAGAAAATAATTTGCATGTAAAACTGGGGCTCTGGACTGAGCTGGACCAGCTTTCACATCATTTTAGATGAGCAGTTTTGATCTCAATCATAAGCCGGCAGCTGCGTGCCAATTTATAAAACTGTGACGGCTTCAAATTAGACACGGGCTGTGGAAGTCCAAACCCTGCATGCCAAGTGCAGAGTAAACCCTACTGTGTTACAGGGCTCTGAAAAACCAGACAGGTTGCAACTCAAAGGCTTTGTCCACATTGCCACCATTGCAACGGTCACAGCAAGCTGCAGTGTAGACAGGTTGCCAGATTTTACATGTCGCGCTGATTCAGCCTGCTCGCAGCAAGTCTCGGTGGCAGTGGCTAAAATGGCCGGGGAGGCTTGGAGGCTGTCTGCACTAGTGCTCTCACAGCTGGCTGGTGGTAGCAATGGTGGGAAGTCTGGGAGAAATGCACCTAATACACACAAGGCACCTCTGTAAGCCAAGACCCTGGGTTCCCAAGGCAGAGGGGATGCTAGGAGGACTGGTTAATGACTGCAGCTTTAACATGAATGCTACAGCTTCATTAAGGGATGTATTTGGTAGCTGTGTTGGTCTGAGACAAAAAGAAATGTAAAACTCTAAAACTCTTGGTTCAGAGATGATACCTTGTATTAGATCAACTAAGAAACTGCAAAAAGATATATTTTTTTGTGATATCTTAGTTGGTCTGATAAAAGGTACCATCTCTGAACCAAGAGACCCAGAGTTTTGCACAGGTTCATTAATGACTTCAAAGGGAACGCTCATGCCAGCTCCTCCTTCCGCTAACACCAGTAGGTGCTGGTGCAAAAGGTGGGCTAATCAATGCGCGTTGTGGCTAATTAGCTCGGTCCTGGCATTATGCAGACATGGCTGCGCTCCCTCTGGTCCGTTCATGGCACTGCAGGTGTGGCTGCGTGCACTGCTGCAGTTAGCTCACGGTCAAGACAGGGCCTATTTATGTCAATGCACATGTCCCCTGCCCGCCAAGGAAGGCTGGAGGCAAGCCCCTCCGGAGCAGTGCCCGCATGGAGGTTGCTGCTGCCTTTGCAGCCCTCCTGGTCCCAAACCACACACTCCCACGCAGCACCGAGCTTGCATCTCACCCCAGGCCTGCGCAGCACAGCTTGGCAGGGCAGCTGCTGGGCCTTGTGTAATGTGTAATGCAGGGTGGCCTCTGCCTGGCTCAGCCCATCCTCGCACCGTCTTTTGGTCTTTCTGAAGACTAATGAGCCAGAGCAGTGAAAGAAGTTTCTGTGTCTGCTGAGACCGCTCTGAGCAAGCCACATCTGCACAGATGGGCTGCACGGTGCTGGCTGACACGCTGTCCCCCTCACCACCAGGTATACTTCTTACTCACACCCCACAAAACAATCGACTCCCCTCCCCGGCACAGCCGCCCCCAGCCCCCTACCACAGCAGGCATCCATCCCTCCGCACACACTTGCCATTCACTACTTCACACCTCCTCACAGGTCCCAGGAGCACCCCCAGTCACCACCTCAGACCCTCACACCCAACTGCCAGGCACAGCACCCGAAACACCGACAACACCCCTGGACGTAAGAGCAGGGGAGACGAGGGCCAATGCCCTGCCCCTGCCACGATAGGGAAGTCACTGGTCAACAACGGTAGCTGCTTAACACGTGATCTTCTCCCGCATCTTTTGCTTGCCCCTGCCTACGGCCACCTCCACCTCCACGCTGCTCCCTGAGCTTCCCAACCACGACTCCCGAAGAAAATCAGGTAGGAACTGAACAGCTGCTTTCCCCAAGCTCCCCTCTGTCCCGTCAGCAGCCAGACCGAGGTTTTCATGCTGTCCCCTCTTTTCTCCCCAGCACCCAGGGGAAGATCTCCCTACATCTGCTCTTCTGCCAGAAGATCCCAGTGACAGGACCCTCCCGCAGGAGACAGAGGCTGAGAAGGACGATGGTAAAACTGCATCCAATCCCCTCCCTTTGCACCCCCCTGCCTCATGCAGGGCTCTCCCCTCTGCTGGCTTGGACCCAGCGGGGACAATCCCTGCAGCACCACAGACAGGAGGCCCTGAACGGCTCCTGTCCAGCCAGGAGCCCTGGCTGCTTCTGTCCCCAGCAGCCTACTCCATGGGTACTGCTCCAAAAGGCAATGAGTGCAATTAGCACTGAGCTACCCCCGCTGCTGACCCCATGGAGAGACATCTGCAAGGGAAAGCTGGGTGGACCACAGTGCATGTGGAACTGGACCCTACAAGCAACCAAGCATTTGGAGAGAGCATCTTGCAAAGCCCTGCCCCTGGGACTGACAGCAGCGTGCCCAGCTGGTTGCAACTATGGTGATGGGGGATGCATGTGGGTCTCACACTGCTGCAGTCATGGGGCTTCATCTCCCGCACGTCTGAAGGGGCAAAGTGTACTCAGGCCATTAGAAAAGATCTGCTCACGCACACCCAGGACTGACACAGGGCCTGCTCCAGACCCCAGGAAGGACATGACCAGGCTCCTCTGACACTGGGTGGAGCTGAACTCCTCTACCCTCTCACCTGCCCTAGCAGAGGCTCCCTTTCTCCCCTCTCCCATCCCAACTCCACAGGCCATTGCCCCGTCACACAGTCCGCGGAGAGGACACCCTAGACCATTGCTTGCACCCCCCTCCGCACTGCCCCAGGAGTGGTGCTGCAATGAATGAGTTCAGAGGCAGAAGCAGTGAAATTAAAATAAAACAGAGTCCCATCATGTATCCCTTGGAGTCTCTTCTGGCAGCAGGGGAAAGGATGGGGCAAATATCTATGGGGTTTGTTTGGCAGTCCCAGCTCCCCCCCACCAGCATGTTGGGGGAAGGCTGCCCCTCCAAATCCAGATGGGTGCTCACCACCCTCTCCCTCCTTCCCATGGAGGCTGGTCCATCTCGGCAGCTCCAGCTGTTGGGCTACAGACTACCAATGCTATGGGGTGGGATGGGGAACTTGCTACCCCCTTGAGTTCACTCCGTACGTGAAGCACAGCAGGGCCCAGTCCTTCAGTCTTCACTCAGGCAAAGCTGCCATCGCAGTCGCTTGTCATGTCACAGGTTCCTGCCCCTGTTGTACCCACAGGAACTAGAAGGCAATCACTGCCGCCAGGGATGTAGGGGATCACAGACATGCATCGGCTGTGGGCAGGGAGCTGCTGGGATGTTTTGGGGGGCATGCATCAGGATGGGGTGGGGGTGATACACAGACATGGAGGCTTTTGCTAATACAGCCCAGGAGGAAGGGGTCTTACCAGAAGAGGGGCTGGTAGAAGTCACTAGTCTGGTCACTGTCTGCAGCATGCCCACACTCCCCATGGCAGAGCCAAAGGGATGGTTTGGCCTTGAAGCCCACTTGCTCTCAGGTGAGGACCACATTAGCAGTCTTGCTACTACCCAGCTTGCCCTTGCCCTGCAGGGAAAGCATGCACCTTGTGGGCTACCTATCAGCCCCGCTTGCTCACACCAAGTCAATCCAGATACATTTCTCACTTGCTGCATATGGTACACTGTCCCTGGAAGTCCCAAATCAGACGCCAGCCCCGTGCTGAGCCCCTGGTGCATGCCTGTCCCCAAGACCAGTAGGCAGGCCATTTCTTTACAGCAGGCTGGGCTCAGACTGGGGCCCAACACAGCAGCTGGCAATGGAGCAGAGGCCCAGTCCTCTGGTTCACTGCTCCACTGTCACCCACAAAGCATATCTAGCAGCTTTGGTGGTTAATGTATGTGTTGGGGTGGGGTGGGCACAGCCTAAGGCTCCTGAACAGCACCTGCACCTGGCATCCATTGAGCCCTGCTCATCAGCACACCTCAAAGCCCTTTATAAAGCAGGGCACTACCATTATCCCTGCTTTACACAAGGGGAAACTGAGGCACAGGGTCGTGAAGTAACTCACTCGAGATTGCCCAGCAGGTGGGACAGAGCCCATGCATCCTGCAGTCCAGCCCACTGGCTGAGGCACGAGACCCGTCTCCCTAAACAGCACATGCACATGGTCCCCTTCCTCTACCCCGACGGACACTTCACCTAATGTAGTGCAATCACCGTGCTGTGCTATCGATGATCTGCATTTCAGGAACAACCGGTTTGCTTCTGTACCCACCAGCCTCTTTGGCAAAGGGATTCTGGGGAAAGTATGCATCTGCGTGCATGTGCACGAGACAAGAAAGTGTGTGTGTGCATGCTAGTGGGAGAGCAAATTAATAGATTCTCCCCTCTCTGGGAACAGCACCCCAGGTACATGCGGGTTTCACTGTATCCCTAGCTCCTCTGGGAGGGCGACGGGCAATCTCTAGGGTCTCACTAGGTTACAAGACTGGCCTCACTTCAGTGCCAGCAAATACCGCTCCTGTAACAGCACTGCCAAGAGCGGGTCTAAGGAGGTGCACTTCCCTTGGGCCCAGGTGGGGAAGCTGCACCACAAAAGAATACCTGACTGTTGGGTGCTCTCCTTTTATATACCCAAGGAGATATAGAAAGAGCTTTTCCTCCTTTAAACGCAGAAGCACAGGCATCCAGAGCAGTGGTGCTAGTCCCAAAGTGGCCAGTTCACTCAAGCTGGGCACCAAGCAGCCCCCAGCTCCAGCAGCTGCCGAGCACAGGCCGAGGGGAGCTTGCACGCCCACCACCCGTGGGCTCCTCAGAGGTCTTTGTGGCACACGTACTCTGCTCTCCTCTGCTGCCAGGCAGCAGGTGGTGATTCATGCTCTGTCGCTTCCTGGGATCCTAGAGCCCAGCTGGAGCCTTCCACCATCAGATATTAGTCACTGGATCTCGGCTCTGCGCCTAGTTGGGCTGAGACTGCTCCTTATTAAAACCTTGCCCCTGCCGCCCTGACATGGAGAACAGCAAGCAGCAAGACAACAGTATAGGGAGGAGGAGGAGGACACAGACACTAGTTAGGTGGTAAGATGAGTCTGAGTTGGAGGACTACTGCCATACAAGTGACCAGAAATCAATGACTAGCTCCCTCCTTGGCCTTTGCCCTTCTAATAAACTTCTTCCACCCAAGGATCCTAAAGCACTTTACAGGCAGTGGGGCCCATGGGCTGGGAGGCATGATGAAGGAGATGTAACCACTCTCCTGCCCTCACCCTGATAGCAATGAAGGATCAATTGTTGTTTTATAGAGGAGAAAACAGATGCACAAACGCACTGCAGCCAAATGAGCATGGTCATGCAATATGTAGTGCTGCAGACCTGTCTGCCGAGCCACACACCACGTATTCAGGTGCTTCCCATGCTGTTACTTTGCTGTGCTGGGGCAGGGGTTTTAACCCTGGGAAATCCTGGGGTCAAAAATCCATGCAGAAAAAAGGTGGAGCGGCGCATGTGGAGGCAGTATGTACCGCCCAAAATGAGCGTGGCTGGCTGGAGCCATATTCCAGCTGCCAGCCAGGCTCCCAGCTGCAGGAGCAACATGGCAGCAGCTTTCCTGGACTCAGGTAAGGCTGCTGGAGCCAGCAGAGTTGCTGGCCCCAGAGTCCCCTACCCACCCAGGGTCCTGCTGTGCACCAGAAGGCACGTGCACAGGTGTTCCCCGGGGACTAGCAGCGGCACAAGGCTAGTTGTCCTCAGGGAACTGAACGTTCATGCTCATCTAGACGCAGCCATGAAAGCTAGGTAGGGAGTGTGGCAGGTGCAGAGATCCCACCTCAGGAACACAGCTGGGTATTCGTATCCCTCCGCTGTTTCCACCATGTGAGGCAGGCCAGTAGGGGGTGCTCCTGCGTCGAGCTGCCCACCTCCCTGCGCCCGACCACCTTCCAGGCTCCGAATGCCTCCCTAGGGGCGCCTTATGTCCGGCCGACCCCTCTCCCGGAGCACACTCGCTAGTCTGGGGGTAACGTGCCGCCACCACCCCAAGAATGGACTGTCTCGCGGCCCTGTGTCCTTGGGGTAACACAGGCCTAAAGTCCCACGGGTACTCAACCCAGTACAGGCACTTGGGGTACTTCCCCAAGTCCGGGGGCAAAAAGGTATAGTCTCCCTTAGTCCACAGACCT
>NW_017729016.1:184960-203402 GCF_001723915.1 Gavialis gangeticus
GGCACGTTACCCCCAGACTAGCGAGTGTGCTCCGGGAGAGGGGTCGGCCGGACATAAGGCGCCCCTAGGGAGGCATTCGGAGCCTGGAAGGTGGTCAGGCGCAGGGAGGTGGGCGGCTCAACGCAGGAGCACCCCCTACTGGCCCGCCTCACGTGGTGCAAACAGCGGAGGGATACAAATACCCAGCTGTGTTCCTGAGGTGGGATCTCTGCACCCGCCACAGGGAGCGTTCATCAGAGCAGGGATGAGATCCCAGCCCTCATTACTCCCAGACACGGCATTTAGCTACAAGACTACCCTCCTCCCTTTATTAGCTGTACACGCAGTGCACACTGGCCAGGAGGCAGCACACCTATTTAATTAAAGTGCCTGGTTGTGAGGTATTTGGCTTCTATACTTAGGAACCTCTCACAACCTGCTTCATTAGCAGAATTTCATGGTCTGTGCTATGGAGTATCCATCCCAATTTCATATCACCCGTAGCTTCATTAACACACAGTTTATCTATTCCCTCTTCGGGAACACAGTCACGAAGATGTAAAGCCGGAACAAAGCTTGCTGGGGTTTCTGCAAGGCTAGCCAGCTGCCTAGTCCAAGCCACTGCCAGCAGCAGCTCCCCCTTTTTTCCCACTGGGTTCAGAGGCAATACAGATAGGTTTCTTATCCAAGGCCAATCTAAATGGATGGATTGGATTTTTAAGGTAAGATTCTGCAAGACCATATCTAAGATCTCAGTCTGCAGCTGGCCATGTTTCCGTCAGCCATTCACTCTGTAATCCTTCCAAACAAAGGACGCAATCAGGTTTCTCTGGCTGGATTTACCCTCTCTGACCTGCCTGGGTGCTGACCTTTGCTCAGGCACCTTGCTAACTTTTGCTTCTCTTCACATATACTTAGAATGGCTCACCCAAACTCATTTTCTCTCTCAGATTAGCAAAAGCTCATGATGCTCTCCCTGCTCACCTGCTGCTGGGCTGCATTGTGCTGAGCGTCATGGAGGAAACCTTTTCCTGTGAGGCAAGCATGTGGCCAGCAATGCTCCCAACGTGCACATTTGGTGCTCAGTGGAGCTCCCGTCACCAGCACAAACAAAATGACCCAGTCACACCCACCTGCACGATGACTACAAGTGTTGGAGCTCAAAACGCTTTACCTTACTCAGCTGCGTTATGATGCAGGCAAAGCCAATGCCGCACCAATCTTCAGAAAGAGCAGCGGTTTGGGAAGCTGATGGTATGCAATGTGACACTTCTAGAGACCTTCACCAATGATTCATAGGCTGATTCCAACCACCACGTCAACGCAGGCATCTTTACCCCTGCCAGGTTGGCACAGAAGACAGCACTGCATCTCCTGGTAGTGGCCAGCCCCAGCAGGAATAAGATTCTGCCACTTACCCGAGATGTAGTCCCAGAAGGGGCTAGTGCGCCAGGGAGAGCAAGAGGAGAACCTATGTAGAACAGATAATGGGGTTATTTTGTTAGCAACAGGGGTGGAGGCCCACGTTTTACTGCATGGCAGATCCCACATTCACCAGCCATCAAGGTGGCATGTTGCCAGGAGTCGGTGACAAGTGCCAAGGGACACAATAGGTTAGAACCTATTGTCCAAGGACTCCACTACCCAGGGTGGGCAATAAAGTTACACGCACAAACCCACCACCTGCAGAAGGC
The DNA here is from genome assembly GCF_001723915.1 of Gavialis gangeticus. NCBI lineage: Eukaryota > Metazoa > Chordata > Crocodylia > Gavialidae > Gavialis > Gavialis gangeticus. The sequence goes on from NW_017729016.1 coordinate 186,634, forward strand.
AGGATTTCCTGGGGAGCGGAAGCAGTTGAGGTCTCTGCAGCAATTTGTGCTTGTGCCTAAGCTTCCATCATCTGCCTCTTTTGCATCTCTGCCCATCACAAGGCTACCGAACCGGCAATAACTATGCGACATGAAGCAATTCAGGTCAGGAGTCGGGATCACTCAGACTGGCAAGGAGAAACGGCATCACCATGGAGACTGCCTCTTGCCCGTCACTTCCTGAACTCACAGGACAGCAAGTTAGCAACCCCCTGCCCCCTACCTCTGACTAGTGTTTGCTGAAACATGAAGATGCCCAGGCAAGAGAGAGGGACTCAAGGGGAGAGAACATCATTGCAGCAGTGACACTCGCTTTTTCATGGCAACATGTTCCATCCACTCCAGGAAAGAGGAAAGCAAATGGCTGAGGCATTTTCCCCAGGATCATGGACCTGGTAACAAAGTAAAATCAAGGCCTCTCTGAGGGCGGGATGTTTTCCTGGGAGGAGTTCTTGGCGAGGAGAAGGAAAGGAAACTTTAGGCATCAGAGGAGCTCCCTGAATGACTTTGAAGGTCACTGCTTGTACTGAAGAGACTCGGAGACTCCCAGCTCTGTTTCACCTGCTTCCCGCCATCCTCTCTAGTTTTTGATGCTGTCAGTCCCTGTTATACACAAAAGGCCTTTGGACACAGCCTTTGGGATGCAGGATTGACATGCTACAGCAGACAATTGTTGCATTCAATGGTTCTGATGTCTCCTCCAATAATGCCTAACTAGTGACTGGGTATAGGCCCTATATAGACCCCCTGCCTTTCCTCAAAACAGTGCTCCTGCCCTGGTGGGCTTATGGCTGCAGTTTATGACAACACAACAAATACTTCCAAACGCACAAAGAAAGCATAAGGCAGCCATAAGATCACTCTGTAAGCTGCAGAGGCAGGATCACAGCACACTGGCTGCCAAACCGGAGTTGACCTTTTTTTTTTTTTTTTAAGCCATATGCTGCTTTTGGCAGGGGGCAAAGAAAAGCAGGGGCCAAAAAACTTCACAAGTTGGGTGCTGAGGTTCTGGAACAGGCTCCCCTGGCAAGGTAGGTGGTACAGTCACCCACCCTGGCGATCTTCAGAAAGCATTTGACACCCACCTTGCTGGGATCATCTGACCCCAGAAGTCTTTCTTGCCTAAGTGCAGGGGGGCTGGATGCAAAGGTCTTGTAAGGTTCCTTCCAGCCCCTAACATCTTAATCTGTTAATCGATAAGGCAACCCTGCCCAAGCAGAATACAGTCTGTGACCAACACTGCAATGCTGCACATGGAATAAGATCTGCTGTGCTTGGCCTACCAGTTTGAGCTGAGGCATTGCCTCAGCAGGCAGATCTGCAAGAGGTAAGCATTTAGGGCTAGGAGGCAGAGAAGGGTGGAAGGAAACTGAACAACTCCTGCCTCTCTCCCAGCAGTCTGAAACATCTAGTGGTCTGGCTGTGGTACCCAGGGAGGGCACTGTAAACTGCAGCTGTAGGCCCACCGGGGCAGGAGCATTGTTTTGGGGAACTCAGGGATCTATACAGGGTCTATCGCCAGTCTCTGGTTAGAGGAGAAACATCAGAACCTACTGGATGCTTGAACCAGCAAGCATGTTAAGGGGAAATGGGAAAACTCTGCTGAAGTGTTTAGTCAGCAAGGAGAGGTCTCTGGGTAACACCGACCCAGCGTGTCCAACCCTCCTTTGCAGAGCTGTGCAGGAGGCAGCTGGGGTCCAAAACCACCTGGAAGTGGCCGGGGGAATGTGCTATCCGTGGTTCTGAAGAGGAGCCATGATCAGCGCCTTGGCCCCGGCCATTGGCAGGACTCTGCTTTGCAGATGCAGCCAGTTACCTTCATTTCACTGGTGTAAAAACCAAGGCAAACGGTAGTTAAGTAACTTGCACAAGGCCATCAACCATGGTGGCGGCAGAACCAATCTGCCTCAATCTCTGGCTCCTGCTCAAAGCACCAACTGCAAGGGTACTGCTGGTAGATGGAGCAAACTGCACATGCTGGGAAACCCCTGTAGGGCTCTCCGCTTACCTTTGCAATTTCCAGCATTATTTACCTCGTGGATTCTCTCACTGTTACTTTCCTTCTTTCTCTGCTGCAGGCTCAGAAGATAAGATAGCTCTGCTTCTAGAACGTCCCCAGTACAGACACTGCCCGCTCTGGCCAGGAGCAGACTCCATGGGTCAGTCCTGGACACGTTAGCCACAGACACAAGAAGCCCGGCTGTGTCTCCATCTCAAAAGCCACTGTAGGCAGCATATGTGCAGTCTCTCCCCTGGGTTCTGTAGCCCTTTCCCATTCTCCCCTGTGCCTCTCTCATCCTTCACTGCCATCTCCTCCAGGCTCTGAACCTCCCCTTCCCACTCCACCACCTTCCCCTTCATCATTCTTAGATTCATTTTACCATTGATTCCCTGCCCCCCACTGTTTCCTCCTTGCCCTTCTCTATTATCACCACCCCCGGCTTCTCCTCTTCTCCCACCTCTTCCGACGAGCTTTCTAGAACAGACCTGCTTGGGCTGAAGCACACACCTTGCAACCAGTGAAAAAAAGCTGAAGGCGTTGGTCATGCAAATTCTAAGCATGAAAGGAACCCTCTCAATTAATAATCACATGCAACGATTAGAGAGACCATTCTCCTGACATTGGTTATTTCCTGAACTTATCTTCATGTCATGGCTAATTAAGCAATAAATTAGTCATTAGAAGGAGACTGTCCCAACCAGGGGCAGCAGGCTGATGTTGCAGCTTGTAGAGTGCACTGAATCCTGGACAACTCTTCAGAGGGGATGGGGGCATAGAAGGGAAGATAAAAAAAAAAAAAAGATGGTTACAGGAGTGATCTAAACAGTTGGGACTAACACAAGCAGACTAGAATCACCTGCAGCGACAGTTAGACCCAGCAGTTTCTCTAGTTGTCATGTTCTCTGCATGACTTGGAGAGGAGTTTGCACACTGAGCCGAAGTGGGAAACTACAGAACTTGGAGCTCAGGTCTTGCAACACTGCAAAACCTGGTCCGCTTGTGGCTCAGATCAGCCACTAGCAGACCAGGGCAGTGGCACCAGCTTTGCTGTAGGTATCAGCTCTGAACATCACCACAGAGCTGATCGCAGTGCTGAAAGCACCAAATTAGAGGCTGGGATACTTGAAAAAGTTAAGCCAGGCTGGTTGCGTGCACCATTTTCTCCCCCCAACCCACTGAGTTCCAGAGTGCGCTTCACATGGAGCCTCTGCTCTCAGCTGCCTCGCCCACCTCTTCTAAAGCAGAAATATGCAGGCTGTGCTGTGCATCATTGGAAGTAACCTTTTTTAAACCTATTGGACTACTCCTACTTGTGGAAGGCCAGTTTTCTGGAGCAAGGATTGCAGACATGTCCAGGCAAGTGCTGGCCTGATGATCCATCTAGAAAAGAATTGTTAGCCCATGAAAACCTAGAAAGACTAAATGCTTCCACTAGCAGCTGAAGTTAACCCTTCCTTTACTAGACATACTCTCACTGCCAACTCAAAGCTATAGATAGCAGGAACCCCCCCCCATCAAAATATGGGCTAAAAAACACCAGGATCTCAACAACCCATGACCCCATATTGAATGCAAACTACTGATTTAACACCTGAGACCAGGCAACAGGACTGCTCTGGGACACACAAATCCTCCTACTCCACCAGCTGCATATGCCAGCAGCTGCTCTGCTGGAAGAAGGGAGTTTCACAGCCGGGGTAGTTAAGGGGGCAGCAGCAAAACATTTAACTTTTAGGATTCTCTGATGCAGAACCTGGTTCTGAACTTTTCTTTTCAGTCTAGTGTGTTTGCAGCCAGCACTCTGTGGTCATCACCAGAGCTAAAAACAAGGAGGTACTCTCACTAACAGGCTGATCCTCTACACAGGAATCCGTTCCCACCAGATGTGCTGAAAGGAGCTATGGACTGGACAATTTAACCCAAACAATTTGCTCCCTACAGACCAGATTTAAGAGGTGGCAAATTACTGAAGCCAAGTGAACTATCCCTCTAGTTTCTTTTACCAGAACCTTTATGTTTTTTCTACTGTCTCTTCACAAAGTTCATGTAGTACGGTAGTCCAATTACCTCGGTTGCTTCACAGCTCGGTTGCTGAAGACAGCTGCTTATACTGAGAATAAAAAGATATTTCCTTTACAGTGTATGGATTTGCAGGTTGAGAGAACTCCAAGGAAACTATTAAATATTTTGCAAAGTATTCTTAAAGGCAACACGGGCTACAAAAATGTTTGATTGGGCATTGAAGAACCGATAGAATTTGCTGCCTCACACTACTGGTGAAGGGGTTAAATCTTCACTGCCTGACTGAAAAAGTATCATCACTTGAACTAAGGCCACCATCATTACAAACTGATTCACTTGATTTACATCATGAAATTGACTCATCAACAGGGAGAAAGACAGATAAAGGATCCCTGTTTTATAATATGACGCAAATGAAAGTCAAACCTATTTTTAGGTCTAGACAGGAAAGATTATACAACCGTATCGCCTCTCTATCAAGTCCCCCACTCCCACCTTTAACTTAGCAACATAGCCAGCCTTATGGCCCAGCCATAAGCTCCCTCACAGCCAAAAGTAACATATTAATAATGAGTAAAGAGAGGAAATCATATATTAGTTAGCATCCCTGTTGCCATTCATGTGGAATATCTGGTTTCCCTGAGAAGGGAGATTTTGCAGGAAGAAAAACACACACAGACAAAAAAAGACATGTTAGGACACAGATGAGGGTTTGTAAGCATCCAACCAAACTGTTCAAGGTAAAGAGATAATGAAACAAAGGTGCAATCCCAGGAAAGGGGGCTTTATCTGAAACTCTCGTGTTCTCAGTGAAGCCAAATGTAGCCCTGGCCTATACAGATTTACCACGATTATCCTCACTGCTGGTCTTGCAGTGCTCAGAACAAGGCAAAGAGATTCTGCATGAAGGTACCTGCATGTCATCACCAACGCTTTATCGATCTTAGGAAGAACATCATAGAGTCTGCCTGCATCAAGACCATGTTCGAGTCTGCTTTCCCTGTATGCAGCCCTGCTAGCACCAGATGCAGCGGGATCACAATCTATTTTGTTACTTTCCCTACTGCTCTTTTTCCATTCCCCTCCAAAGGGGAATGATCTCCAGCAGCTCCCATTACTGTCATCATGAGCTTATCCAGTAGACTTACAGCTTCCACATATGGCCACTGGGACAGACAAAATGGTAGATACCGACTGTTTAAAGTTGTGAGTTTATTGCATATGTAACAAAAATGAACATGACCTCCTGGGTCCAGCCTACTATACAATCACTGTTTATTCCAGCTGGTTCCATAACCACATTAAATAGAACTAGTATTTCTTTAAATACTTTGATTTAGACATAAAATGAGACATTAGTGTACAACTTTCACAAAATAAATCTGCAATAAAAACAGTGGGAAGAATAACAAGGATAGCAGCAATACTTAAACAAGACATTACAAAATAATAAATTAAAAAATACATTATAAAGTGGTTGAGGAACAAAAATTAACAAATTAAAAAACAGATTCAAACTGTGTTTCTGGGAGCTTGCTGTGCTATTCAGCACTGAACCTGGGCACTGGCTACAGAGGGCATGGTGGCTGGGTCTAATAATATGAAATCTCGGGGGTTTCTTCACCACCTGGACTCAAACAAAGTACGTACTGCTGGGAAAACAGATTTCACCACTGGAAGCAACAAACAGCCTTTTTCAAACATGGCTCCGTTAAACATAATGCCCAAGTAAACTCCAACATTCATACACCAGTCTCTCATTTCTTCCTGATTTAAAACACAAGCAGAGTGGTGGTTTCCTACGCATCCCTGAGTGAATAGTATAGGCTGATGAGCAGTAATCAGGGCAAGTACTGAAGAGCTGTACCACTGGACTAGTTTCTAGGTTTGCTTTTAGAACAGGTATGAGAGAGACAGAGAATGTAGATGTTGCACCTTCCAGTGCCTATAGGGCTGCTCCATATTTATTCCTGTACTAGGCAGGGTGTGTGACGGGGAAACGTCAACCAGACTTTTCCACCTTATTCTTTGGGCATTTTGAAAACCAACCAACCAACCAGCTCAAACCCTGACAGTTCTCAGAGGGTACGTGCCATCTTGTTCACACTGTCAGATGCCCCAGAAAAGGACATGCTTTAAGTTTCTGGGTGTCAGAGGTCATAGGAGCAGCCTGAAAAAAAACCCGTTGATGCATCAATGACAAAACGGCTTAAAAACTCCTGCTTGCCTTTCACAATTTCTTACCCACAGAACTGCATGTGGCACTGCCAGCCTTAGGCAGAACAACATGACATTTTCAACCCCTATTTACCTCCCTGGTTTATTTTCTCTGTCTAGCCAGCTTTAAGCCCTGCTTCACATATTCATGTAACAGAATGAGACAAAAAGTTGCCTTCTTTATCATTAGTTAAGAGGCACAAAATTGCAAAAGACAGCACAACAGGAGTGCTGGTGAAATAGTTCAAAAAAAAAAGTGTATCATTAAAGCAATTTACAGGTCAGTTCCATCCTCTCATCACTGCCAGCACATTAGAGGTTCCTTTACAAGGCTTTGAAGTGAAACAAAAACACAAAAGGACTGTTAAAACCATAATCCTCGTGTAGTCTTATTTTGTACAGCCAAGAAAATACTGACCTAGCAGAGAGACACGTGGACTATCACCTGTCAACTTTCTTGTTGACCAAGCCACTTGACCTAGGGTTCTCCGAGAGCCCTCATCTTCACCTTGTTTGCTTTTGCAAAGCCAGCTGTGTGCTATGTGGCGCAAATGCCATTTCTTTTCCACGTTCTTCTGTGAAAAATCCACAATATGAGAGACTGCATGGAATAGTTTCGGGCAACAACCCGTCTTGATTTTTCTACTTGCCTATGGTTTCTTGCACAAACAAATGTGCTGAAAGAGTTAAAAACACCCTGTGGATGCTGATTTTACAGACATTTGGAAAAGGCAGGGCAAGTGGAAACCTGTAACCCAATACAAATTGCACAGGTGTTTAAGGCAAACAGTTGCATTTCCCTTTCCCACTACTGCAACCATGTCATGCAATCCCATTCCCACCCCCTGCTAATCCAGACTGAAAAAAATGGTCCCCAAGTGTCACTAGGTTCCCAAAGCCCTACAAACACTTGTCTGAATGCCTTCGTCACTCAATCCTGTTATGTCAGCTGTTCTACCCAAACTGTGCAAATCTCAAAAAATGGTACAAATTCCTACTTCAGATGCAACCTTCACACTCCCAACACCAAATTATAAGAATTATGGTCAATGGGAAATAAAACACGAAGTGGGGAAAGGCTCCAGGACTTTGACAAGTATCTAACTTTTTGTCCTATCACAGTTTAAAGCTATTATCAAATTCAATTAAAAAAAAGTTAAAATAGAAGGTATTCCAGTAGACATTTTCTAAGAACCATCTCTGACCCACAGCTGAATTTCAATGCACTATTCCATAAACATTACATCTGTTAAATGTTTCAGTAATGAACCTCTTTAAAAACAGGCTTGCCAAAGAAAGAAAGTCCTATACAAGTAAGCCTGTTTCACTTAAGTTTAGACATGTTTGATGGCTAACTAGGTCTTCCTGAAATCATGTTATTTTGTTAAAATACTGCCTCATCTTGGTGTGCAAACTGGAAAAAGTTAGTGATTCAGCTCCTTGATTTGCTTTTGTTTCCCTTAATGCTGGGAAATCATTTCAAGAAATGTGTTAGAGTGCCAACCTTTAGCATTAGCTTCGGATAGCTGAAAAAAAATAGCCACACACAGCTTTTCAGAGAAATTTTCATTTCTGTAGAACTAAAGCCATAAATCCTTCAAATAGCTTTACACAGACTTGACTCGCTATATAGTTCTCTTTTTACCTCTACTTTCAAAAATACTTCTCAAGGCCAATGACTTAAGAATGGAACTTTGTTCCATTAGCTTCATTGTTAGCAATTTCCTCGTCTCTTATAAACTGAGTCACACCATGTGTCATAAAACAGTGGCACAGAAATCGCAGCTTTTTGATTGAACTGAATTGACAATTTTATCTGTTGCTGCCTGCTTAATCAGGCTTCTCTGCAAGGTACTTAAAACCGGACAAGCAATGTAAAGTAAATCTGCAGAAGAAAACTTGTTTCCATGTGCAAAACAATTAAAGTTCAACCAGGACACCTGAAGAGAAAGGATATGATACCACTGACGTTGTCCTGGATTCCTTCATTTTTCTTGAGGTGAGCCATTGTTTTCACTGAGAGCTTCCTGCTAAGGCAGAACTTTAATTACTTTGCCTTTCAGTTAAATGTTTATGTGGAGATTTTTCTGCTAGAAATTTACTTTTTGACCAGGTGTGTAAGATGTGCAGTTCTGAATTCCACTGCCAGTCAGATATTCTACAGCTGCTGGATTTTACAAGGGGCTCAAGTTTGCTTTACAGACGAAACACAGCCAGGTGCACCTACCAGTTGCAAGTCCTCAGCAAACCAAACTTAGATACTGAGCTATTGTTTGATACTCCTATAAAAAGACCACAGGTCACTGACCCTATCACAATATGTGTTACAAGTCTAGCAGAATATCCTGTGTAACCACAGCCAAACAGTGTATTTGGCTGCATTTCATTTTATGGGGATGGAAGAACAGGGAAAGGATTATTGTAACAAAGGGGAAAAAGTATGGTTGAGAACCACCAACAAAAGCCCCCCCCACCCCCAACAACCAACAAAAGAGAGGAACAACCCCATCTTTAAGTTGCCTAGTGTTCCAATGCTTCAGACAGCTTAGCAGGAAGTTCACAGCAAGCTTCTTCTAGCTTTTGATTTGGTGGTCCTTGAGCTAGCATCTGTTTCCTTTGGTTGCTTCTTCACTCCACAGCAAACCCACATGTCTCTTCCACAGCTGTCAACAGCTTCTCGTAAAGCTTCTCATATGACTCGTAAGGCGGAATGTCAATTCGGTTAAAACTGCAAAGGGCAGAAATAACAGTGTTCATATATTCCTGTGCACGGTCTGAAACTTTTTGCTTTCAAAAACCTAGATTACCCACAAAGATCTGATCTACAAAGCAGCTTCATGAAAGTATTTGCCATTAAGCTGTCAAATCGATCAAGATAAGGAATAATGTTGCCTCTTTTCCTAAAGTTAATGAACCTGCACTTGAGCTCTGAAAGGGCTTGGAGGGGAGCATTCAGTCAGGACTTGGGCTCTGATTTCACTAGTCAATATGGTCACTTGGTAACTGGTCCCTTAAAAATACCTATCGCCTCTTTCTGTTTTTGAAACAAAGAAAAAGTAGTATCTGCAGGCAAGATGCTTGGCAGGTTTAGCTTCAAAATCTAATGGAGTAAAGTTAAAAGGTTTCAACAGAAGTATGAACATTCCCAACTCAGTATTTGGGACAGAAGGCTTTCACAACTTGATGCAGATCCCAACCTACAGTGTGTTCAGTTGTTACATGCAGTTGTTTCTTCACCTATTAATGCACAATTAGGGAAGGAGCTCCTGAAGCTGGTTTCCCATACCAGTAACGTGTTCCAGGGTGCAAAGACTCCACTGGAGTATCACGCAATGCATCCACAGGCTGGAACACAGGACCACATGGAACTTGGCCTCAAGCATGAGGCTCATATTGGGAGCAATTAGGTGATTAATTTATTGCGGGAGTTCAGAAGGAAAAGGATATTGTTCTGTTTTTGGTTCTGAAAGCTTCACTAGTTAGGCAACCAAGTAAAATGTTTTTCTGATGTGACAGTGAGCCAGTCTCTACAAAAACTAATCCCAGATTCTCTTGAAACTCGAGGCTGTAAATATACAGTATTAACAATGGCCTTTTTCTAAGTTTCTATGTAAATAGATCCATACTGCTGCATCCAGAAACAGAGAATTACTGAATAATGTCATAGACATTAGGGCTGGAAGGACCTTGGAAGATCGAGTCCAGCCCCCTGCCCCAGCGGCAGGAAGTCAGCAGGGATCATAGGATCCCAGCAAGATAAACATCCAGATGCCTTTTGAAGGCGTTCAGAGTAGGTGCTTGAACCACCTCTGGTGGCAGTCTATTCCAAACCTTGGGGGCTCAGACAGTAAAGAAGTTCTTCCTTATGTCCAGCCTGAAATGGTCATGGAGGAGTTTGTGACCATTCGACCTTGTCATCTCCTGGGGCACTCTGGTAAACAGACAGTCCCCCAGATCCTGGTAAGCACCCCTGATAAACTTATAGGTGGCCACCAGATCACCCCTGATCTTCAAAGAAAATTACTTAAAGGAAGGTGCATCATTTTATCTGCGAGCACTTTTCACTGGACAAATGGAGATAAAGAGGAAGATTTTAAACACACACAGGGGGAGAACAGGTTCTGCCAAGTAGAATATCTTCATCTTACCAAGTATGGGCTTTTGGGAGGTTGTCTGTATTTGCATCTATCAAGTGGATGGTAAACAACCTTGGTCCTGCAGCGCCTGTAGAACCTTACAGACAGACATTCTAGTTAATGCACTTCAGCAACAGAGCATTAATACATAATGCATTTCCTATTTACAAATACAAAGCAATAAAAATCACAATTCCCACTGCAAGCAGAAAGGTAGTAGAGGATAACTGCACAAATTACTTTCTACAGCATTACTCCAGGGATCTGGCAGAAGAATGTGAGGTGGTTAAAAACAAAAGACACCACCCAACACAGCTCCCAGAGAACAGCCAAGTTTTATTTAACTAATTTTCCACATTCTCAAAAATAGCAACGTGCCAGGGCTAGAAGAAATGCACTTGGGGATGAAGCTGTACATTCGGAGCGTGACGATTCATTTGTTTTCAGCTAGCATGCACTTATTACAGCTTTATTCATACGGCACTTAGAGCCCTGCAATTTCATTATCACAAAGAGGCAATTTTTGGAAACACATTCAAAGTCTAATAGTTTTGCTACAAACTCATTAAGGGCATAAACTGTTCTTAAACAAAGATGTTAAGTAGTTCAGCTGCTCTTGTAGCGATGCTACCAAATGTATGTGCTTTCTAGGACCCAATCAGATATGTACATTTTATGTACTTAGAACAGTGTTAAAATATACAATAATTTTGGTTCACCAACATATGTGGCTGCCTTCTTGGGAGACTAGGGCATTCAAGTCAAACTGCTACCTGATGGAAGGAGTACAAATTTACCAACTCATCACTTTAGGGATAACTGCCAAAATGCTCATTACTACTACAGGTATGGACCAATCTGAGAATTTCAAGAACAGGGATGAAGTTATTAAATTCTAGCACCATGTATAGTGACACTCTTGTGTACTGGCTTTAGTACATGTACTGCCTTCTTTCAATGCACATTAACTCAGTCCCCACATCAGTCACCTTGTAAAGCCTTGAAACCTTGAAGCGGGACACGTGTGGACCCAGTCACAAACTGCAACAGCCTTGCCCTTCTTTCCTCATCAAATGTTTCCACTGCTTGCCAGAACCACTTTACGATATTGCTATCTGCCATGCAGTGCTTCAGCCGTGTATTTGACTTCCAGTCATTTAGGTCTATTTTATCCAAGCCACCTATTATTAGCTGTTAAATAATTAAAAACACTTTCAACAGGTGATGAAATGATAGCTCAGTTAACAGTCCCTATTACCCAAGCCACTTTCCACATTGGGATATACTCTACACACCCGAATGATTTAGCCCACAATGAGATGCACCCTTCTCTCGCATGTGGTACTTTGGAATGATGCAAAATAATTCAGGACAGGAAGGGAATAATAGTATCTCCAACTGAAACTGCAAGTGGAATTAGGTTGGATTTGGATAAGAAACCAGAGCCAGCCAGTTATTGTATGCAACATCTGAAAAGGAACATGCGTTCTTTCACCGGATCAGTGACAGAGACTTAGAAAAAGAATAGTACCTATTGAATAACATGCATCACTGCACACAATGCTCAAGTTTTCCTTAAAGGACTCCCATCCCTGTACTGTCTACAACCCAGCCCTGCTTATTCTTCATGATCTTACCAGATCCCTGCCCTGCATGCTACAGCAAACAGCCATTCAATTCCATAATAATTTATCTAATAAAAATATAAAGTTCTTTGCATTTGGCATCAACTGTGCAGAGCCTATAACAAACTTTTAGAGTCTCTTTTTGACACAGAAGTGGTCAAATTTCTCAGAACTCTTTCCCAAGTGAATATCAGTTGCAGAGTACTGAGAAGAGGAAGGTACTATAAACCAAATCAGCTGGAGTGACAAATATGCTCAGTTATTTTTTAATCCAAGGAGGCATTTGCTTAAAACGAATAACATACTATATTCTCCCCCCCCCCCCCAAAAAAAATCATAGGCTAAAGTCCAGAGCACATTTTGTCAATTATTTTGTTTTAATGGCTCTCTTATGCTACAGCTTTTGGACCACTTTCCTTCCCATACAGACCCATGAACATTATTCTGGCAACTACAATCAGTGTTAAAACAGAAAATATTTAAGACTATTGAGCAGACTGAAAAAATTGAGCACCATGTGATTAGTTAACAGACCACAAGTTGCTAGCAAGTACTTCCAGGCCCACCCATGGTCCATAAGCTACTAGTTGAGAATATATATTTTATTTCTAAGAGAGCAACTCAAGTACACTAAAACCAGGCAAATACTAGGCTGGTATTACAAAGATCACTAAATGTTACAGTTCAGGTTTAATCAAAGACAAGTAAATGTCTCACTCTACAACTCGCACTTAAAATTTTCTATTTTCATTTCCATAAATGACACTACCTGAAAAGAGTTACACAACTGCTGTTCTGAGAGTGCTACAAAGCTAATCATTGGCACTGGTTGTCCCAGTCTGCAATACTTTGCATTTCCACTCAGACTGGTCCTGTCCCCTTTTGGTCCTTGGTTAGGAAACATACACTGTTGCTGTCTTGTTTTAGACAGTCCCCTCCATAATGCTATTGTACAACACATTACAGAAAAGATTTTTAGTGCAAACAGGGAACTGGTTAAAAGTGACAGTTTCTGGCATCTCATTCATCAGAATAGAAGACAAAACAATTTTTACATTAATACTCGCTTTACAGGTCATTCTGATGAAAAAAAACAGTTATCATGAACTAATATAACAGGTACCTCAAGTTCCTTCTGGTCAAAAGGCTTTAGAAGATGTTGAGGAATAAGTTCATTAAAACCCTTCTGGAGAGCCAGGAACTGCGCCTCAATTCCTCTCATAAATCGCCAGTTTACGTACAACCTGGTAAAAGCCCAAAACAGGTGGTTAGAAGTATAGTGGATGTAACACTCAGCAAAACTGAGAAATCAGCAGAACTCAATAATTTTAGTGCAGTGTCAAGGAACAAATGTGGTTTCAAATGGTACATTTCGGTCCATTTTTTGTAACAGTTCCATTTCAACACAAAACAGGCAGTGAGCCTTTTCCAAGGTGCACTTTATTTTTGCAGCATTCAGATAAATTACATTAGCATGCCAAGAAGGTGTATAAAAGATGACTACATTGTACACAATCAGAGGAGAGAAGTCAGCCCAACTAGTTATTGTGGATCAGCCACGGTAGGTCATTTCATCTTTTTGTAGCATTACACCTCCAGTTAAAATGATTTGTATTCCTAGGCTGAGAAAAAGTAGTGAATTGATGTTTTAAATGCCTCAAAAAGGCATTTTTCTACCTAGCAAACAGCTTCTTCCTATCTATGTGTCTCTCCTTCTCCAACGCACAACTTTCTGGAAAAACATCTAATTTATAAGGACATGAGAAAACGATGACTTTCCATTACCCCTTTACATTTTCTTGCTAATGATAGCAAAGAAACCTAATCCCAAGATGCTTTTGATAATGTTTTCAGTTGATCTTTTTCCAGCAACAGGACAGAAGGCAATGCCAGCACCAATGAGTTAATACATATAATATACAACTAAGGGAGAAATATGAACCTGCTTCATAAACCTGAGATAGATGGGATCTCGAACTTTCTCTGGACATTTTTCTAAGAGATGGGGTCTAGTTACATCAAGTTATGGGGCGCTGCATAGGAGGCACTGGATGAAATCCCACAGACTGCATTAAGGGATGGATTGGGCAAGAGGATGGGTTCTCAATGCAGAGGTCACAACCATCCTCCTCTTCCCACACTGCTAGATGGAGGGTGGGGAGCCTGCAGAAGTTTTAAAAATGCTTGATCAGATTGATCTCTGAGCCATAAAAATCCACAGTTCCATGTACCTAACCCATCTGCCAACAAAAATGCCCAAAGTCAAAAGATCAAGATCAACTGATCCTTCAGATGTAGGGCCCTTTTCATGGCTGAGAACTACATGAAGAATTCTTATATTCTCCAAATCTCTCATCACATTTGGGGAAGCAGTTTGCCTTGTGATACCTGACATATTCTTTCTTGTTCTCTTCTGTAACTGGGATATTTCTGCCATTTGGTTTGAGCTCATGTTGTAGAATACGCCCAAAAGCATTGTGCTCTACACAGAAAGTATGGTCCAGCACTGGGGTGATGTCATTCTCTCTGTCAATGAAAAGGCACAGAATAAAAAGATTTGGATAGAAAGTATTTGCTGGTGCACACCAATCCCACTTACTAACTCAGCAATCAAAGGAAGTTACTTACTATGCATTAAATTTAATAGTTGTCCAACTGTGGCTTTAACAAATGCTAAATGTAACATTTGCAAAATTATAAATAGCTTAATAGGTTTTTAGAAGCCCAACATAACACACTACTTTTCCTTTTCACTATGACTGTGGCACCTACTGCTAGTAAGGAGACAAATTTTCTTACCTAAATTTAACACTCTGCTAATAAAAATGCTTTTCCTTATGACCAAGAAAACTGAAAGAATTCCAAATATATCTGACTAGACCCAAGAATATCTAAATGTTTTTCAAACACAGAGGGCCCGATTCTGCTCCAAGTTGCATGCATACAAACCTAGATTAAATTCCTTTCAAGTTACAAGAGAACTAAATTAGCATGAGGTCAGAATTTGGCCTCCAGCATGCATTAGTTAACAAACAAGAATATGCTTCCTCACAGCTCATCCCTCACAACTGCACACAGATGCTGGATTTGGTTATCAATAATCTGCGAAGTAAAGAATGAACCTTCCTCAGTGTCAGGTTATGACTCACTGGAGGATCTCCCAAGACGAGTTGAGCTGGGAGGAAAAGCTTTTATAAAAACAAGTACATTCAATTCTCTGATACAAAACCAGCAGGATGGTAAATCAGTTTATATGGTTCTCTCCTTCCCCAGAATCTGCTTTCCATGCAGGATCTCTTTTAGTGGAATATTTTACTAGCACCAAGGAGGTCTGATTCCAAGTCTTCTCCAATTTAGGCTACAAATGAATAGTACTTACAAAATCCAAACTAAACTCTTATGTAGTTCTGGGTCAACAGATTCTAGATCAGACAGCTGAATGGGTTTCCCTAGCAGCTGTTTGTAGAAGGGAACTGTGAAACCCCCATTGATGTAGTGTCCATGGAACACAGCCAAACCCATTATCCGACCAACAAAATGGAAATAAGACAAATGATCCTGCAGGGGAAAAAGAAAGAATCATTCAGTGGAAAAGTAGCCCAGTGCTGACACCTCGTGGCTATATTTATGCCATTAGTAATACCTTAACAGCCAACTTTCTGGGCACCAAGGGTCACCATTTCCCCTGCTAAAATGCCAGAGCCATTTAACAACTCGATGTTGCAGATGATACCCAATGCATTAACTAAATCAACTTCTGGCTAGGTTCCCCATATTCCCTCTCAAAGGGCTGAAATCTAAAAGGGAGAGGAACCCAAATAAATGCAAGCAAAGGGAAGTTCCAAAGAAATCAAATGTTTGTTAACCTAGTATTTGTTTAGTCAATTAGACATTATCACTAATTTCTTCTGAAGAAAATTAGCCAAGGGCTTATTTAATCTAGTTTCTACCCATCCATATGCCTTTCAGGCTGAGAGGTTTGCCTTGGTTTTCAAGAAGCAGGATGATTCTGCTTTTCAGCCTGTTGCCAAAGTTTTCCCAGTACACCCTCCTCTCAACGAGCAGCAATGAGAACAGGTCAACAGCAAGATCTTAGTCAATGAATTAACTGCAGCCAGGGAAATTATGCTGCACTGGTATAAAACCCTATCTATACTGAGTGGTGGTAGGGGAGGAGGGGGGAGGTCTGCAGTAATGCACCAATGGCTAGAAATCAGTGTAGACAAGGACTTGCCTGTAGCCAAGAGGGTAGGGTTTACAGTATCACTTCTCACTGATTGGACTTTGCTCAGGAAGTGATACTACTTTAATATCTCCCCAAACTCTCATTGGTCAAGATTATCTTCATTCATGCATACGGTATCAAAATCGGGTGTGTAGTAGTACCAAAAATTCTCACCAAACATCACATTAAGGTTTCAATACAGCTGGAAAGAAAATTCAGTTTCCCTGGGTTTCACTGGCTCCATATAAACATCCTAACCTTCAATCTAAAACTCATTATCTACCATATTTAGCCAAATCCAAGACAACTTTGAATTTAAGACCACCTTGGACTAATTAGATTCTATAAATGGAAAAAAAAGTCTGAATGTGTTATAATTTTCCATGTATAAATTCTAATTATTGAAGGGCCATTTTAAATTTATGTCTCCCCCACTGCTGCAGCAGAGCAAGCAGAAGTAAGGGGGCAAGCAGTGGGGGGGGGGGGGGGGGGGGGGGGGGGGG
>NW_017729016.1:203507-214432 GCF_001723915.1 Gavialis gangeticus
GGGGGGGGGGGGGGCGGGGGCAGGTGGTAGGGGAGATGGTATGGGAAGTCAAGCAGCCTGACCCCCACCTTGCGTGTCTCTCAACACCTTGCCCCGTGATGTGTCCCTCTACTCTCCCTCCCCTGCTGCCTGTGTACCCCAGACCCCACATTCCCTGGCACCTCCCTGTGCCTCCCCTTCCCTCTTATCCTTTGGCTCTCATTCCAGACCAGCCCACTGCAGAGCACATGGTCACTCTGGTACTCACCCAGCCATGCAGCAGAGGTTGCAGTAGCAGCAACTGTTGCCCCAAAGGTCTTGGGGGAAAAGAGAGGCAGTGGCTGCATCTCAGTCTGACCCCAAGACCAGGTCAGGGCCAGAGTCAAGAACCACAGCAGCTGCCTGTCCCCAGCTTGTACCTAAATCCAAGATCAGGGCCTTTCTGCCTCACAAGGTCAAAACCCAGGGGGGGAGTCCCCATCTTTGATTCAAGTAAATATGGTCTTATCCCACTTTGGTGTATTTTTGTTTACTCTCTTCTGCTAAGTCAGACAATTTCACAGAAGTAGTGGTTCAAGCTCCTATTCTAGCATGCTGTTTCCCCAGTGCTAATACTTACAGGATTGATAGAAGAGTCTGCATTGATTTGCAGCGTGTAAATATTGTCTGTAGAGTATTGGAAGAGTCCATAATAGGGATTCAGCATTTCATGGCACAGTAAATACAACCATTCTCTGCCAAACAAAGCAGCGTTTCAGAACAGCACAGGTTTCACTATCAATACATTTGGTATCAAATCTGTCAAATTCTAAGCCACTTCATTTTAAATATTAGATAAAATGCCTAGTAATCTGTACCGCCTCATTGGGAGTGGGGCAGGGAGAGGAAACAAAGTGCACTTCAAAGCCTGAAAAAGTGTCCGTCTCATTTCCAGGCAGACTATTACTCTGGAAGTGTCATCCAGGAATTGGCAACAGTGAGAGAGACTAATAAGGAACTGGAGTAATATAATCATGATTCATGCTTTTCACCTGTTTCCTAAATAATGGAACTGACGCGATCAAGAAAGAGCAAGCTTGCCCAGTGTACATTCTTCAGCTGTTTTAATCACTGCAGAGAGAGGCAGTGAAGGGGGAAAGCTGGGCTACACTTACACCTCTAAGAAAAAGCAAAGAGAGTTAAGATACGCACTACCCCTAGCAAATCTACTAATGAGCCTGAAGGTGTTTTAGGAGGAGGAAGAGAAGTGTGTGGGGAAAGGCAAGACAAGGCTTCTGGACTTGCTTTGTTTGTCCAGTGATGCATTACTCACAGAAGGCTGTTTTCTCCCTTCTGTCTGATGCACCTTGTGGTTCTCGGGAAAAAATCCAACTGTAGATGTGTATGATTTGTGCAGTTGGGCCCCCTACTGTGACAGAGGCTGAGCATACCAGAAACAAAGTCATCATTGGTTTTGGACCTGTTTTCAGATTTTCAGTTCTTTTTTTTTTTTTTATCTGGCTAGTGGAAGTAGATAATATCAAGGGACTGTGCCTGCAGTGACTGAAAGTCTTGCCAGAACTGCAGATGCATCAGTCACACAGGGTAATTCTCGTGCTTGGGCCTCTTAGTGTCCAAAAGTACCAGGAAAAAGATACGGAAGCACTAGGTACTGAGGGCAACAAAGAGCTGGTGCCAAAGAAAAGGCTGTCAGTGAATCCAGTTGCTTACTGCAGGCACTGCTTTCATTGCTGAAGCTGAGGGACTCAGCTAGAGGAACTCATCTGAAATCAGTAACTGTTCTAGTGCTCTAGAGACAAGAGAAAGGTGGACCCAGTCTGCCCTTTACTTTTTTGGTTAGAGGAAGGAAGATGACATCTAGGGCATAGCAGGGGACCCACTGGACACCACTAGCAAAGAGAACATCCACCTTGCATATGCAAGGTGCATGTGCGTACACACCAAGAACAGGGCCCTTGTGGACAAACAAAGGAGTTCAGATTTGGAAGTAATTAGGAGCCAGATGACAACAAGATTTTAATCTGAAGTATTCAAAAGGTGCAGCCAGAAACCAATAGTCAACTAAGATGCAGATTGGCCATTAATCAGCGAAGAAAGACTGCCCAAAGGCAAAGCTAAAAGAAAAATCACAAGGAGGAAGGTAAACTTAAGCAGACAGAAGACACAGCAAAGTATTATTCTGGGAGAGGGAACAGGGCAAGGTAAAAGGAGCTGCTAGTAATGCCGGCAGCAAATCAGAAAACAGATTCTTTTCTTTATTTATCACAATCAGCTATGGGCCACTAGCCCCACTAAAGACAATTTCACAATTAAAACATCCCAGATGAGGAGGATTAAGAAATTTAGGACTGACCTTGCCACTCCTCCATAGTCCAATCCCTCCTCGCCTCGAAATTTCACCATGAGCCTCTTTTTTAAGTCTTTTGGCCTCATCTTCATTATCTGACGATATGACTCCTATATATAAATATACAGAGTTAAAAGATGGGTCTTTCCTCTCTGTATTTAGAAACCCACCACAAAATACACTGTTACTTGAATCAAGATAAACCATAGCGTAATCAAGTCATATCTTTCACGGTCAATGTGTATTCCAATTATGTTCCCATTAGTGTTAAACAGAAGGAAATATACACCGGTTTTAATTCTGAATCAATCTGGATTTGTTTTCTGACATGCAACAGTTGTTAATGTCATCCATGCCTAGAATAAAAGACTCCCCTAAAGCTACTCTTTACACGGCTGAAATGCGCAAGTCATAAAATGTCAAAGTGACAGAGATGGCCTGGAATTACAATTAAGGAATATGCCCAAGAGAAAAACCATTCTGTCATTAATGTGAGTTTGGATGGATGATATCTAAAATTAGAGCAGCTGAGAACTTTCAATGATCAACTTTGCCATAAAGTATACAGGTTTCACTGAAGCAAACCAGGCTACACAAAAGCCTAAGAGCACTAGCAGACTTCCTCTTACATTGTATGTACTAAACATATTTCCATAACACCATCGCCTAATAGTCAACATCTGAACCTGGGCCGCTGACATTCTCTTCACCTGAAAAGCCTGTTGTACGAGAGCTTCCACGTCCTTCAGTCAGTGCGTCTGAGGGCAGGAAAAAATGAACGCCATACACTGTGAAATGATACTCCAGTACTCGCTCTCCACATCTGCATATCATGATGCACAAAGCTACATACCTCAAAGATTTCTTCCCTGGACACTTCAATGCGGCAGTGACCAGCTTGGGGTTGCTGAAGAGAGAGTTCATGTCTAAGGACTTTTAGCTTCTGTACCAAGTCCCTTTCATATCTTTGTGCAGGTAACTCCTCACCATCTTCTAATGACCCCTCATTTGGGACAGGCAAAGGCTGCTGGCTGGGCTCTTTCAGTTGGCATTGATGGCTTTGAATGAAACAAAAAAAAAAACAACTTATGTTTATACCCATAAGAATAGGACAGGTGCTATGCAACGGTGATGGAAGAACTAGTCAGGCCCACTTTCTATTGATACCTAACACAAGTGAAATATGAATTAATTAAAGAATACACTATAAACCCCATTACCATTAATTGGCAGCTATAAGGAATTAAGGGTGTGCACATATGCAAACGGAGATCAGCAGTGCTTCCCAATTCATTCTTTTGTTGCAGTGATATGCAGCTAAAAGATTCTGAAAGGCATGTCACCTGGGTAATACTGAGCGCTGACTCGGCAGTGATGAAATATTTTGTACCATTTTGCCAAGACTGAGAGCTTGTGAAGGGTTATGACGTTCGGTTAGAGAGCTAATTACATAGAGAGCTTTATGAACCTGACAGTCTAACAATACCTTCTAATGCAGTTGTAAGTTCAATAAAACAGACACTTGCCCCAAATAGTTACTGCATTAAATGTACGGATTATGAAGAAAAAAGTAAATGATCTTAAGGTATTTCAAGAGTCTAACATTAAGAGATTAATTTTCTATCATGCAAGGTTCTTACTTCATGATGTGATGTAATCTTGGGTCTGTGAACTGTGTGGTTCTGTTATTATGATCTACAAAATATATTCTTCCAGACACTGTACTTCTAACTTCCCAGCCTGGCGGCAGAGGTCCTAGTTCGTCACAGTTGACACTGTTAAGGTCCCTAAAGATGAAAAGAAAAAAAATGTTAGAGCATCTTAGTAACATAAATTGAAACATATTACTCCAAAGGGAAGAAAACTCTGAATGAATATGGTGCTAAGGTAGACAAGGCAACAGCACCAAGTTAGGCAGGTGACCGTGATGGACACAAGCGTCTTTTATTAACCCAGGTGAAAATAGTTTTGTTTATTTGTGATACAAAGAACCTAATTATTCAAATAGAGATTCATGCGAAACATAAGTCATAAACACTTTTGAGTTATAACAGAAAGCAAATGAGATGTTAGTCATCATACTGTATTGTAAACTAATGGAAAGGTCAACGTAGTTCTGGGCTACATAGATGAAAGCACATCACAGGGCAGTGAAAGCACATCATAGGGCATGTCCAGATCGAAGCGCTGGCTTCAGAAAAGCTTCAGAGCTGCCTAGGAGATCCAGCCATAGGGTATAATGGGGAATCAATGAAATATCTATAACTTTGTTGTTTTTTGTCCCATTTCGATGAAACTTACAGGGGTGGCAGCCTCTGCTGAGAGCATGAAACCTGCCCAGTTTCAAGAAGATTGGTGCAGGGGTTAGGGGGGAACTACACCCCAGATTCTTGAACGCAAAAAACTCATGTCATTTGTATGTGTTACACCACATGGGGGTGAAAACTGCAGGGGCAGTGGCCCCTGCTGAGGCCACAAAGCCTGCCAAGTTTCAAGAAGATAAGTGCAGGGGTTTGGGGGGAACTGCACCTCAAGCTGTGGACAAGCAAAACTCATGACATGGGTGACACTGTGTGTTAAGGCACAGCAGGATGAAAGCTGCAGGGATGGTGGCCCCTGCTGTGGCCACAATGCCTGCCAGTTGTCAAGGAGATCGGTGCAGGGGGTTCTGGGGCCCTCCACCTCCAGCTGCTGACAGGCAAAACTTGGGACATGGGTGCTTGTGCAACCAACTGCGTCTGTCTTGGGGCATTTGATTGTCTGTACTGATTATTTCCTCTTAGTCTGTGGTTTTGTAAGTGTTAATCCTTGCTAATTAATGTTGTTATGAGTTAATTAGCAACGTGTCATGAGTTTTCCTTTCAAGAATTTGGGGTACAGTTCCCCCCAAATCCCTGCACCGATCTTCTTGAAACTTGGCAGGTTTCATGCTCTCAGCAGAGGCTACCACCCCTGCAAGTTCCATCCAAATCAGACAAAAACAACGAAGTTATAGATATTTCATTTATTCCCCATTATACCCTATGGCTGGATCTCCGACGCAGCTCCGAAGCCTTGGAGCTGTTTCGACTGGATCAAAGCGGGAACCCGGTCCAGAGCTCCAGATCAGATCGCTGGCATCCGAAGCGGCTGGATCAAATAGCTGCCTACTTGCACAGGCCTAATCCTAATTACAACTGCATGCAGATCTGAACACCTCATTACCGCAAAGACTGACAAACTGGATGGAGTTCAGACAACAGCAACATTAGTGGGTAAGATCTAAGGAAAAAAAATCCCTGACAACTAAATCTGGATGGCTTTGCTATGCAATTCAAAAGAGGCTCAGTTAAAAGAGAGTTTTTGAAAGATGTAAATACTGTTCAGAAAAGAATTAGGATGCCCCAAGGAAGATATAAAAAGATGTAAAGCGAGGACATTAAAAAAAAGAAAAGAAAATGGTTAGAATGAATCAGAAAAATCTCTCACAATGAGATCTATTAGACTATGCAACAGCATTCCCAGACCAGACAGCACATGCCACTGGACTGTAAAAACTGTCCTGAAATAGTACGGAGATGACAGAACCCGTGATCACTTCCTGTTCCTGTGATTCTTTGGAGCAACAAGGCTTTAAAGCAGAAGAGTAAATTCCATGCATATGGCCACTATTTAGGAAGAAAGGAGTTTTTCATGGAGATGGCTCCCAATATCAAACAACTCAAGAAAATTCCCTCAAGCACTAATAAGGGCTACATCCAAAAAGAACAGCAGCATTCAGAATAAATTAGTCTCTCTCAAATAAGGAACCTCAGAACCCAGCCTTTCAAAAAAAGCAAGAAGTGGCTTGTCCAGTCAGTGGCTTTTCAAAACTGCCAGTAAAAAAAGTGCAGAAACTGCACTTACCTCTATAATTAGCAAGTTTCTCATTCTAATTACTGGATTGCTAATTTTGACTCAAGTAGAGAGAGGTTACTGACAACTTTGCCCTTTACACTCTAGAGAATCTTAAAATGCGATTCTTTAAAACTGCTTTTGAAGATGGTCTCATTCACTTTCAGGTTATACTTCAATTCTCTTGACAGGATGTATTTTCACCTCTAGAATCTAAAATGCAGGAGACACTGATAGCATAGGTACAGGAAAATATTAACAGCAAAAAGCCTCCTGTTTTGGCAAGGTGAACTCAGAGGGGAAAGGTGCATACCTTACCAGAGGCTCAGGATTCTGCCTTACAGATTCTAAATAGGAACTTTCCTAAATCTAGCAATCTTATTGTCAGTGGATGAGACTAACGTTATGAAAGCTGGCTTCGATTTGTTGTTCACCTGAATGTACTTTAGGTGATTTAACTACATCCAATATTTAATGCTCATTTCTGCTAAAAGCCACAAACAAGCTTCTGCTCTATGGGGTCTTTTGTCAGAATAGGTATGTAAAGAAAGCCATGTCAAATAAAAATAAGACAGTGTCATCAGTGCCTTGTAAGACACACAGTCTTGTCTACTTTAACTGCTCACTTGGGTGCCTTGGGTCACCTATCAAGTCGTTATTAACACTGCCTGAACAGCATGTAAAAATTAGCTTTCATAGTTTTAGTTTCCAGTCTTTAATCTGTAGGCTGCCCATAAAAAACAGCATGGATAAGGAAGCTAGCCAGTGATAGATGTCTTGTTACAAAAAACTGGATTATCATAGATTAATTCCCCTAAGAGACTTTGCACCAAGTTAATCATGGAGATGATTCATATTTTCCCAGCTACAAAGTGTTGGTCTGAAATGAAAAGACTTTTAAATAGTTTTTAAAAGTAAATTTTCAAACCCCTAGAGTTTACAATTGACAAAACATTTCTGCTTCAGCTGCATAAAAGCAAGCAATATTATGACTGAAGATACCAACCGTTCAGAATTTAGGAACTACTAGCAGCTGAAAGAGAGCAGTCTAGCCTCTCTCCACTGACAGTCCAAGTCATTTTCAGGCTTGGAAAAATTTTAGGTTAGATCCAAAACAAAGCAATTTGCACCTTTATCCAAAAGCCAAAGTAACATCAATATTTTATCAAGCGTGTCTTTAGTGGGAACTCACCACGGGTTACACATCATCTCTTTTTATATGATTTGGAAGTGACATGTAGTTAATTTTTAATTTATGAGCAAGCGTCCTGAAGTACTTGGGCAAAAGACAGTACAGAAACCAAAGACAATTTTTGTTCTGTTAACCTCCTCCTCATATTCAAGTCATGACACTTCAGCAGACTACCCTAAAGAGAAAAAAAAAGTGACTCTAGTAACCATGAATGCATACCTTGGTATCCTGGGGTCATGCCATGTGCTAACTCCAGTCTGCGTGTGCAAAAAATAAACTTGTCCCTGTACCGTTGTCCTTTGTTCTATATAAAAGAGAGGAAAATATTAAAATATTCTTTAATTATTCTATATTTGGAATTATTAAAAACATGTAAATAGTTTCTTAAAGCTACATGCATATGCTTTGTCAAAAGATTGAGATGGTGCTAGATGAGACTAACTGAGCCATCAAGGCTGCTATGTTTTTGATTACCTCTATCCAATAACTTATATATGATCTCAAATGCTGTTTTGATCAATTATCTTAACAGAATGTTTCATTAGCTGTTTAACACCTGAATTTAATTCTCTCTTAATTTGAGAGTACCTGGCTTCAAACTTTAACTTGTCTTCTATTTTTTTTAACCTGGATCATTTATTCACTCTAAGATCTATATCCTCATTCTCCTAGGTAAGACTCTTCATCTCACCCTCTACATTTTGTTTTTTGGGGTTTTTTATTATTTTAATTTTGTTTCGTTTTTTTCCTGAACTATGGGGCTCAAACCTGCACATAATGTGCCCATGGGAAAATAAAAATGACACTACTACTTTGAGTGTTAAGTGCATTCTTCCTAGAAACACTTCCAAGGTTACCCCTGGCTTTTCTGCAACAGCATCACACCACAAGCTCATGCTTAGTTTATGATCAGACCCCGTGCAAGTTTTGGAGTGGCAGATTTCTACGTAGCCAGTCTTTCGCTTATTATTTAGTCAACCTTTATATAAACTATAGTTTATGCTGCTTATTTTACCTCCTTAGAGTGAGAAAGGAATTACATGCATGCAGGTATTGCACATATTAAGAGATGCAGATTGTATGTTATATCAATTAAGAAAATGTATACATAAAGTCCTCTTATAGACTTGGCCAGCTATAATGATTCTGGAAAACTCTTACCATAGCCTTCGGGTAGGTCAGGTGACTGATGACCGTGTGGTCTATTCTGAGGTGTTTGGACAGGACCTCTGATTTCAGGATTTCGAAGTCGTTGTGCCTGAAGCCTCTGATCCTGACTGGGGGATTCTACGAACCGACAATTCCCACCACCAGCCGCACCAGTAGTATCTGTGTATGGTGCTGGTTCCTCCATAAAACAGCTCAGTGGCCTTCCAGGTCCAGAATCTTCATAAACTGTTCTGAAAGCAGGGACACAAATCAAGTTAACACCACAGTAGGTTAAAATACCTACTTTTATTCCTCTCCATGATTTGACTGAGCTGAATAGCAGCTTCTACATCCCACACTATGCCCCACATCGCTCTAGAGCCAAATGTCAAATCTTCAGAAGACTGACCATCAAATCTCAATAAGACTGACCAACGAAGGACGCATGATAGGGCTCTTTCATGAAATTCATCTACAACAGCATCCTAACACTTCCATTTATATAATAAACCATTTTTTCTTAAGGAACTAGCTTTGTCAAGTTACTATTTATAGAATTCCTACTTTATTTTATTTGCATTAACTTTTCCATGTAACAAAGAACAAAGATACTTTATTTAATATCTTAGTTTCGCTTTCTAAGAATCACCAGAAGGTGCAATACTTACCCTTCATTTTCCAGCAGCCCTCGGCAATCTACAACAGAACCTCCTGTGCCTATCCTGTCTCGTGTTTGTAAACTGACTGAAACAGAAAACCAGAATTAACATTAAGACTTCTATACCATAATAATTAATATCTACGATGTTACAGAACCACTACAGGCGAGCTCTGGCACTCTAGGGTCTATCATTTAGTAATTGCTTCTATAAGCATCATTCAACATTCCTATTTTTTTTTTTTTTTATAAGGAGGCTGTAACCAAATATGTCAGAGTTCCAAAAGTCGGACCAAGTCTTCTCCATCAATAATCTTGCCTAATATTTCTTTGTTATATAAAATACAGGCATTTTTTTATTTATGTGAGCAAAGCTTTATATCCCAAAAGTACCAAGCTCAGGATGAAACAAAGTTATTTACCACTAGATGTCACTATAATGAATAGTATTATCAGTTTTGCCAGCCATGCATTTTCAAGAGTTGGCAAAAGAAATAATGTGCTGTCCAAAATGTATTTTTGTATTCCGAAGTCATCTTTTACAGTCAATAATAGCATCACGTTCCTTCTACATATTACCTTGGCTATAAATGTAGAACAGATTTTCTCTGGAGAAAATTCACCTTAAGTAGCTATATTCAAACCACTGCCAAAATCTTCTGTTCATATTACTCCTATAAATTATCATCTTTACAATCACCAATTGGAAGAATACAATCTACACTGATCATAATGAAGTGATTTTCATATAAACTAATTTAGTCTGCATTCAACTATAGTGAACAGGACATCTCAGGATTGTTAGCATCAGAAATGCAGAAAACAGTACAGAAACTACATACGACTCTAGGACAATGGCTTTCAACTTTTTAGGCACCCCTGGATAGACTGGAGGCATCCCTTAGAAAATGCCAGTTCTTAATTTCCACTTCTTTTTTTTGACTGCAGAAAAACAGAGCAGTTGTTCTGTTGCAAAGAACTCAGAAAGACCACAACTATGGGTTTCATTTTGAAATGTCTGGGTTTACCTTGTGAATCATGCTTGAAAACCTTACAGTGTTGAGATCCTTGAAAGGATTTCAAGGCATCTCAGGGTGGTGTACACCCTACTTGATAAAAGAATCAGTGCTCAAAAAAAAAAATAGGTGTGAAAGATATCTGTAGGAAGGTTTTTTGTTTTTTTATTTCTAATATAGCACCTGTCTATATTATTTTCATCCAAGTAGTTGGAAGTTTAAACATAAAATGTTCTTACCCACTATTTGGCCTCGTACTGCATCGGTATCTGTGGGATTTAGTTTGCATAGATCCAAACGCTGGTCTGCAAATAAAAAAATCAGTAGAAAAACTCAACCCAAGAAAATATTGAACTGAAGATGATAAAACTTCCTACTCACTGCTCAAATGTGCATCACAATGGAGTCTTGCAAATTATCTTTTTGAAAGTACACTAGATTGGGAACTATTCTTACATCCAGTATCTTTTAGTCGGCTGATGGCGTTGGAGAGGAGTCGGACACACCCCAGGAAGCCAGCTCCCTGTTTCTTGTGGATTTTCTTGTGGTTCCATACGCTGATAGTTATGGAATCCGTTTTCCCAACATATCTAGAGGAACACATATTAAGGGAATTCAAAACTGGGTTCTTCATTACTCCACAAACATTATACTTTCCTCCATTCGGAAAGACTTCTACTCTCCTCTTTTTTATTTTTTATTTTTTTTTTG
>NW_017729016.1:214651-221616 GCF_001723915.1 Gavialis gangeticus
TTTTTTTTTTTGTGGGGGGGGGGGGGGGGTTACTTTGGTCATACTGCATTGTAAATAGGGAAACATTTATTATTTGACAGCATTATTAGTAAGTTTGCATGCTGCCATTTTAACATGCCGGTAAACTGATAATGCTCCAATTCTTCTGAATTGCAGATCACCTCATTAAAAGCTATGCAGCATATGAGCTCATTAATGTAAAAACATTTTTCTTAAACTCAGGCTTTTATTATTTTGAAGAAAATAATGCAACAAGGCGAATGCTTATGAATAGCATCACTGCAGAGACATAACTAGATTTAATATGCTATGTCTCCAATATGAAAACATGCTTTAAAGTCACGCACCTAAGTAGTAAAATGTCCATAAAGAAAAACTTCAGATTTATTTTAACTGCAAGCAATTACAACAAAGTTAAACTTCTTCAACAAGCATGAGATGGAAGGAAGGTGGCTTGATTTTAAATGCATTTGATTTTCCGGTTGGACACCTAGAACATTTATGCAGAACAAATAACTCACAGATCGTAATGCTGGTTCCATTTGGGGTCCAACGTGTTCTTCACAGTGTCAGTTGAATGGCACTGGCCTGACCCATCTACTACTATTTTTGCAAATGGGTCAGGAAGTCCTGCAGAAGGGGAAAAAAAGATACAACAGGATCAAATGGCTTGAAGAGACAGAAGAGAAAAAGAAAACCCACTGACAGAGCCAAGATGATACATGTGCATTACAAAGGTGTAAGAAGTTTCAGTTTTAAAGTGATCGACTTTTTAGTTATCTTACAGAAGGCTAATAATGTGGTCATCTCAAATTTGGCTGTTATGCCCCTTTTTTGCGTAGATTTCCATTTCTTCCCAACCTTGCCAAGAGTTTTTAACATTCTTGCAAGAAAAATTTCCAATTTGCTATCCTCAATTTCTTTTAATAGCTTCAATACAGACAATGAATTCCTAATCAGATGTTTGGTTTCTCTTGTGATGAGAATTTACTCATACGTCTAATCTATGGAGAATGATGGACTCATTTAAGATACAAATGTCACCTATTAAAATAACCATAGTCCAGTTAAATACATGGGTTTACGTTGTAACTATACATTGCTAATCCACTACCAGGGCATGACATTTAGGCTCCGGCACTGGCATAGTAATTTATAACTTTGACATGCTTTACAAAGAGTTCTTACACCACCTCTGAAAAATATTATTGTTCTTTTGTAAAAGGAACATAGTATGTCACAGCAGTGCCAGTCAGAACCAGGACTCAGGAATTCGTGTCCCCCACCACTCCTGTGGCTAGGCTGCCTGTCTGTAAGAGTAACAGGAACCTAAGTATTAACGCAATGTTACTGGCAACCCTGAAAATAATCCCTAAACCTACCACAGTAAAAAATGACATGCACAGCAGGCAACACAATGATTTACTGTTTAAAAGACAAGGGTGAGAACAGCAGCATAAATTTATAGGGTTAGAAGTGACTTACTGAAGAAATCTTTCTTTGCAAGGTTCTTGGCACATAATACTGCAAAACAAGAACACAGGGTTATGACCTCTGAAAGCCTTGGTTTAAAATAACTTCAATATACACAGTGATTATGGACCTCACATTAGAGCTTGGTCTTCATTTTACATTAAAAATGAACAAGTTAAATATGAGCACCGCTGTCTTCCTACCCCCAGTGGTTTTGAGACTAGTTATCACTTCTGGGTACATTTACACAGAGAGGCAAAACCCCTGTTGCCTTGACCCTCCTAACTCCACACGAACCAAAAAACCCCCCAAAAATGTAGACTGGCATGCATTACTGGCATTCTGTTAATAAGACCCCAAGCCCAACTTGCAGTAAGCGCTTTTCTAAGTACGGCAGCTTTAGCAAACTTCCCAAGGCAGAAAGTTTTCAGTATGTGATCTGAAAAGGGCTTGCTTCTCTTACTCAAGATCAACACATAGGGACATAGATCAGCATCCTTTATTCAAGTCATTGTTCCTATACTAGGATTTTTTTTAAACCTTTGGATGTGGCCTCCTACCGATCCCAATTTACCCCACTGCAATCTGCTGGCAAATTCAGTTTCTTGCACGCAAAGATATTCTGACATTTCACAAAACGAGATGAAAGGGAGGAGGAAGTGCACATCGCAAGAGCCCTACAGCAGTTTTCAAATACAAAATTCTTTTTGCCCTAGATATGCCAAAGTGCTATGCAAAAGAAGACTGACAAAAGGCAGCAAAAGTTCTCCATCACTGTCTTGAAGGGCCACGATCAGACAGGATTTCTCTCTTCCCAAATCTATAGGAAAGGAGACTACCTCAAAACGAGGTCAAGTGGAAAGGCTAGGTCTAATTATCTCCGTTTCTGAAAGGCTACCTTCTATAACAGACTCCAATCCTTATTATGCTATTAAAGTAAGATCTTTCCAACATCTGGCTTCAGTTCCAAAAGGTTATCCAACATTTATTAAACTCCTGTAACAGGAGTTAAGTCTAATATTAATCTTACTATCTTAAAGGTAGGTATTACCTTGGCTCACAGAAGACAACTAGAAAACAGTGTTTAATTTATGTAACACTTACTACTTGTTGAAAATGTTCCCTTTCTGCCCCGATGACACTTCATCAAGATGCTCACATAATTTTTACACTGTCATTTTTTTTTTTTTTTTAATATATCAACAATCCCTCTCATCCCTAGCTCATCTTGAGGCTAAGAGGTTCCTCTCGCACCCCGAATCGTCACTGGAAGCGTCACTTTTCCCAGTCTAGACTCAGAGAAGTAGTGGCAGGAAAAGCATCTCGCCAAGTCTGTGTTTGTATAGTCCTTTCGTTTCCTAGAGGCTCTGCTACCTGCTTCTCCCTCGACTGGGGTGGAGGAGGAAAAGGCTACCAAAGAACCAGCATGATCAAAACCAGCACTGCACTAGCTCATAATGATGTGGAACCAAGTGAAGCAGTCCAAACTAATTTGCCATTCAACCTGAGTGAACAGCAAAAATAAAATCGGTTTTCAATCCTTTGCTTAGCAACAATTAAAGAAATAGCAATTTAAATAGATTTTTATTGGTCTTTTTTTTTTTTGAATTGCCAGACTGCCTGATCACAGAATCCTTCATTCATAAACCTTATTTCTGCTTTGGAAAAAAAGGAGAGAAAACATATGGGGGGAGGGGAAGAGAGTAGCAGCGGGCTGAGGGGTTGTGAAGCAGACTCATAAGGGTCACACTAGCTGAAATGTCTATTTTAAGAAGACCCGTTAAATACTGGAGTTTTTCAGCCTCTTACCACATTTCCCAACTAGAATTTTTGAAAGCAGAAATAGGGGGAAATTTCCAAAACAAGACAGAGCCCTACACACTAATCTCACTGTTAAACTGAATTAATGCTAACCCCAATTTTGGGGTGTTTTCTTGTAGCTACCTATTAGTAACAGCTTTTGAATGAGAGTTACTACAAGCTCTTTAGCTATGAAAGAATTAGATTCAAATTATTTTTACTGGTTTTTGGTCTGCTGTAGTTGCCGACTGCTGCCAATTTTAGTGTTGCAAACTGGGAAACCCTCAATTTTAGGTTAAAAACTATTATTTCTTTCTAGTAGCATAAAAATATTGTCACATAACAAATAGCCAAGAAGTCTTTACAAAGCAAATCTCAGCAGCCAGCCTGCCAAAGCCGTGTCTTTGGCTCCATTCCATTATTTGCACACTAAACTCACTGAAGCAAAAATACTTTCAGCTGCCCTGTCAATGGGTTTACTTTAAAAAAAAAAAAAAACTACACACACAGAAAGTGCTCTTTAGATTTATAAATGCATGTAAACAGATACGTGACAAAAGGTGCTCCGGGAGCACTGTGGTAGGAACTGGTCCTGGTGATACCTGCCAGACTTTCTTAAAGTGCACTAACACCAATGAAGCTTTACTGGCAACTGGCACTCTGCTCCAGGGTTATTTTTGTGGGTTGCAACATTATAATGAGGTTTGCTGCTCGTCGGCATGAAAAAAAATGTCACTGCATTGGCTGCAAAAATGCAGAGGGGTGGGGGTTAAGCATGCCATATTGGCTGCTTGCCTGCTGCCTTTCAGATTCTGGTTCAGTTGCATACAATGGGGCAGATCCTACTGCACCTATTAGGCAACTAGGTGGACGTAGGCATCTACGTGTGATCCTATTGCAACCTGTTGGAGTCTCTGAAAACCCATTAGTGCATCTATTTTTGTAACATGCCGTCATCTAAGCCTTAAAGCTAAGTCATAAAAAAGCAGTGAAGAGTAGGAAGATCCACCCACCTTTTGTATTAACAGGTTTTCAGGGACTAGAGCAAAGTAGAATAAGATCACATTTCCATGCCTAATAGGTGGAGTAGGATCTGGTCCAATATTCTTTACTTTCTGTTCAGCCGTTGTGTCATCTTGAGGAGCACTTTTACATGCATGCCACAAAAGCCTTTATATCTAGAGGGTAATATTTATTAATAGTTTGGGGATCATTAGAGATTAAATGTTGTGTAAGTACTTGCCATTACCAGGGGTGACATCAAAGGCCAGCTGCATAAAGCATGACTGCAGAAGCATATTTGCCAGGAAGGAGGGAAGGTTTGTCTTTTTCCTCAATGTCAATGCTTACTTTAGAGACATCTTCAATGCAGAAGTAACTTGAGTTTCTACACCCAAGGTGGTCCTCTTGAATTGGCTAGGCTCAAGTGAGAGTGCCCACAATGCAAAATAATACGAGCAGCTGCATCTTTGGTGCTGGTGTGTGGCACTAAAACTTGGATCATCTTCCAGGATTCATAGGCACTATCATAAGCTGAGTCACTACGATTTCTTCCCCCACTGAACTTGCTTCTCTGACACAAAGGAACTATGGGAAGACACTGGAGGACCTGCAACCAGCTTGGGCACTAGCCTGCATCTATGCCAGAGGAATCATGTTTGCATTTTAGCCACCCCCTCCTCCTCATCTCAGGCCAGCCAACTCAAGTTAACAGCACCACTGCAAGTCAAAGCAAGGCTTTGGGTGTGTGGACAGGGCCTGAGCTGGGAACATCCAAGTTAGTGTTCAAGTAACGTCTGCAGAGAAAAACAAACCTTCTGAGAATGCTCCTTTCCTCTCAAGAATTATAAGATACTAGCAGAGCCATACTGGTCACCTCTGTTCTTCCCCTGGGCATAGCAGGTTGTCACAGATGTATTTTTGACAGCATTCCAGTGGACGCTCAGCTCCATATTATGCTTAATCAGCCATCAGTCCAAACTGCTAGGCTGGAGGACTGAGAAACAAATGTTTTCAGGTGAACTTCTCTCTCTCACATTAGCACTTCAGTTGGCCATTTCTATTAAAAGCATAGACATTTTTAGTGATGTTGTTGTTTGGGTTCTTGTTTGTACAGACTAGTGAAAAAGCTTCTTTAGGAAATGGGAGAAGTTGACATGGGAAACAGAAAACCCTACCAAATATATGACTCATCATAATTAACGCTACATGTCAGTCAAGGGCAAAAGGCTGCAAACTAGCCAAAATATTATTTCTGTATTTTGAAGACTTCACATCTGCTCTAATGTTTCCAGGGGGCATATAGTATACAACTCCCAAACACAGTGGATATGCCTACACGAGATGCTTTACAGTGCAGTAGAGACGATTACTGTGCAGTAAGCATCCACGTCTACACATGCAGATACTTACTGCAGAGTAACTGGCTTTAATTGTGAGTAAATTTGCTACCTGCAAATGCAAGTAGCAAATTTACTCTAGATTAGTAACTGTGCAGTAGTGCATGTGTAGACACCTGAGCATGAGCAAACTTGCTCCCAGTCAGCCAGGCAGCAGGAGATTACTCCCTGCCCCCAGGAGCTGCCTGCTGCTGGGGCACCAGAACCAGGGCAGGGACAGTGTCCCCATGCCCCAGCAGCAGGGAGCTCCCAGCCCCTGCTCATGATTGCAGGGTGGAACTGGGAACTGTCCTGGCCAGGGGCAGATCCTGGCCCTGTGCCCCATGCAAGTGATTGAGGCATGGAACTTGGAAAAAGCTGCAGAGGAGGCGCAAGTCCCAGCCCCCTGCCCCGATCCTCCCATGAGGCAGCTAGCAGTGAGCCCCTGGCTGGGTACGGGCTCCCACCGAGTCAGGGAATCACCGTTAGTTGCCCCACCGGCAGATCAGGGCAGGCGGCTGGGACTTGCCCCTCCCCTGCAGCGCTTTCCAAATCCCTTGCCCCTGATCAGGGAGCCAGGGCCAGGAGCTCCCTGCTGGTGGGGCAAGGAGACATTGTCTCCACCTGGGCTCCTGTGGCAGAGCCCGCCCTGACAGCAGCCAGCCCCCTGCCAGGAGACAATGCTCTCCTGGCTCCATGCTCTCTGCCCACCTCAGGGCTAGCACCCAGGGGGAACCTAGACCTCCCCCAGCTGGTGCAGGGCTAGGAGCAGCAGATCTTCTCCTGCATCTCTGAACATGTAGACGCTTACCTGGGGTGGGTTTACTCAACAATAATTTAGTAAACTACCCCCTTCCTGCCCCACCCCTGGAACAAATGCACGTGTAGACATGCCCAGTGCTCACTTAAAAAGGATTTTTGTTGCTACCACTATAAAAAGAACAGAATACTATTCTATAGCCATAGTTATTTATGCATTTGATTTAAGAGTCATTTCCCAAATTGAATGGTTTTCTACTGTTTATATTTATTCTTAAAACTACCTTTTTTTTTTTCCAGGCAGCAATATATTCCATTATTCAAAGCTCAAACACAGGAGGAAAAAAACCCAAAAACCTGAATGACGTTTGAGGGCTGCAAAGCATGCCAAAGTGATTTGAGTGTTAAAAAAAAAAAAAAAAATTAGAGACAGCAACCACACACCACATGCTGCATTAAACTCTAGAATACTGTGATCCAAGATTAAAGACCTTAGCTGAATCTGTTAATTGAAATCACTTCTCATCCAAATGGCTCACTGCAGTTTGTGTGGAA
>NW_017729016.1:226616-235181 GCF_001723915.1 Gavialis gangeticus
GAGACAGCAACCACACACCACATGCTGCATTAAACTCTAGAATACTGTGATCCAAGATTAAAGACCTTAGCTGAATCTGTTAATTGAAATCACTTCTCATCCAAATGGCTCACTGTAGTTTGTGTGGAAAATATTCTGAATATCACCAGCAACCCTCCCTAAACTGCCTTTGAGAGAACAGGTCTGCTTGCTGTTTCTATGTACATACCCTTAAATGAGACTTCACTGCAGATAAATGTCTCTGTTTTCATTTCCACCACTAGGCAACACTTGAAGGTTTTAAGTGTTTTCTCCTAGGTTAGCAATCATTTATATTTGATACAGTTTTGAAGGAGAAAGCAGCAGTTTAACAAAAAAGGAAGACTGCTCAAGGTACCAAGTGTGTAAAGAAACAGAGACTTTGAAGCTAACCACTAAAACATACCATTTTATTAAAGTTAAATCACCCACAAACACTAGTGCACCCAGTCTATTCTATTCGCCTCTTGTTTTCTCTGTGTTCATTTTTTCCTTTTTGACTTAAATTTTGCAAAGGTACTCCTAAAAAAAAAAATAAGGGAGGGGGGCAGGGAGGCCAAGGCCTCCTGTACACTTCAGGCTTTGAAAGGTGTCTAAAGGTTTAATCTATTTAACTTTTCAGTAATCAAATCTGGATCTCTCTGGAACCTAACACTGAAAGAAGAGAAGCTTAAATTGAAGTCTTATACAGTACAGAGTCCATGCAACCTGTAATTAGAACATTTTGCAGACATAAGACGGCTCACTTTTATTAACGATCGGCAATGTCACTGCACTGACAAAGTTTGCAATCTGACAAGCAAGCAAGCAAGGAAGAGATTCAATGAAAGCACAGATCAGATTCTAACATATTTAAACACATTCTACAAACTCAAGCTAGCATGCTTAAGACCTGAAAATATTTCATTCTGCTCCTACAAAGATTTCTCTCAATTAACAAAGAGAAAGGAATGCTAGACTTGTATTTCCCCAAGTCTCTATGCAGCTCTTTTATGAAGAATAAAGTAAAGCCACTTTTCTAGGCGCATTCTTTTATGGGCTGCAACTCACTTTATATACCTAGTTATAAATATTTGGCATCTTTGAAGTGATCTGCAAGAAGCCATGCGCTGAGAAAAAGCCATTTTATTAATCCAGAGCTAGCGATTAACATGACAAGAAAATATCTAGTTAGCAAAGGGAAAAAAAAATAATAAAAATCAGCTCTACATAAGAACGTAAGTATGACAGTTCTCACAATCTGGACTCACTGGGGGCCTCTTCAGCAGAGCGCAAGGGCCCAGCACGATGCAGGATAAAACAGATCTGTGCAGGAGAAGCAAATTCAATTGGGCCTGTATGTGCCTGTGGGAAGGTACCTAATTGGGTGGATATGAAACTAGGGGACATGTATGAGTTATGGAACTGCTTAAAGGGATTTGGGGGGAGGAGAAATAAGATTGGTAACTGAATTCAGTTAATACTGACATTTTGAAATGTATGCAAATTTAATTTGCCAGATGCTGAAAAGCATGGAAATAGAGAACAAAAGCTGGTCAAGATGGGGAGAGGCACATCATATTTTCACATACCTTTCTTCGTCTCTCTCTATCATTACTTACCCATAATTAGTGGTGGTCCCAAACACTACTTCCTAGTTCAAATATTTCCTTAAATGCCCCTAAAATCCTAGGGTCCTTATATTTATGATCCACTGGTGCCTCCCAATACAACAAAACCATACTTACCCTCACTCCTCTCCTGCACCTTTGTGTCAAAAACCTTCCTACTCCCCCCCACATAAATCTCCTCGTCTGCAATGAGCCAGGAAACCCAAAAAGTTAGAAATATCTGGTTAGTGCAGTCATCCCCACCCCAAAAACTCCATCTTTGAAAGTGGGGCAGTCTCTGCAGGTTATCTGCCAGTCCTAAACATGTGACCCCTAGCTATATTCAAGACCTACCTACCAGCAGCACCTCTTACCTGAATCTCTCCCACTATTACCAGATACTCTCCTCAGCCCTATAAAAGGAAGGCAACAGACTGTAGACCAGCGGTTCCCAACCTTGAGGTTGCAACCCCCCAATAGGGGTCACAACAATAAAAAAAAAAGTGAGGTTGCAAACACACTTGACTTGTAAGCTTTAAAAAAAAAAAAAAAAAGGGGGGTGAAAAACCCCTTTTCTTGTAAGGTTTAAAAAAAAAAAAAAAAGGGGGGTGAAAAACCCCTTTTCTTGTAAGGTTTAAAAAAAAAAAAAAAAGGGGGGTGAAAAACCCCTTTTCTTGTAAGGTTTAAAAAAAAAAAAAAAAGGGGGGTGAAAAACCCCTTTTCTTGTAAGGTTTAAAAAAAAAAAAAAAAAAGCAGGGAAGGGCAGGTTCCCCTTGCAGCTGGCACAGTTCCAGCCTGCAAGGGGCTGCAGGGAGTGGGAGGAGGGCCATCAGGCAGGAGGTGTCACATGTATGTGTGCATGCACACATGTGGCAGCCAGGCAGTATGGAAAGCAGCTTCCTCAAGGTAAGTCTATGGGGGGCAGATTAAGGCCCTCATGGTGAGAGGGAGAGGAAGGGGCCAGGCCTGGGACTGGGAACACTGCCCAGCTGGGCCAATGCATGGGGCCCAGGGCTGGAGCAGGAATGCAGGGCCCACCTGGGGGAGCAGGAGGGAGCCATGGGTGGCTTGTCCAGGGGGCTGGCTCCCTACCACTATGCATGCTCCTGGGGAGGGAGGCATGTCATATGACCCCCAGATTTATGCATGGGGTGGAGAAGGATGCATGCTGCCCGCTGTGGGCTTGGGACTCCCCACCCTTTTGACTTCCCCCTGGGGTCACGCTGGGTCTGTCCACAGCCCAGCAGGCGAGACCCAGCGAGAGAAAGCAGAGCATGGTGGGAGCCACTCGCTGGCCACACCACCATAGTTAGGCACCCCATACCCACCTGGCAGGAGCAGGGAGAGGTGCAACTCTGCACTGCTGACTCTGCTGCTGCTGGGTGGGCAGGGCGTGCTTCGCCATGGCAGCATGGCTGGCGTGGAGGTCCAAGCAGCAACACCAAGCCTTCCTGCCCCACTCTGCCCTCCCATGCCATGTCCCACCCACTGGGCCCCAGAGGCCCCAGGGGGTAGGGTAGCAGGTTGGGGAGCCCTCAGCAGGCAGCCTGCATTCTTTCCCCCGCCAAGGGCTCCACTCTGGCCATGCTGCCCACCAGGGACAGGGGATGTTGATCTTGCCTGCATCAGTTTGGGATCACAAAACAGTTTCCAATACTTCAATGGGGTCATGCTGAGGAAAAGGCTGGGAAGCACTGCTTTAGATGGCCATTTTCAAAAAGGGCTATGCATCATTCCCATTTTAAGCTCAATAAGAGAGAGCTGAGAACAGAACACACATTTCCCAACTACCAGGTTAGTATTATATTAACAAGACAGTGCTACCCTGACACTTGAATGAAACACAGGCACAAGACCTTCATTGGGAAGAAAGTAAAAGCCTCAGACTTTTCAGATCTAGTACATGTCAGAACTACAACCCCAGGAAAATAAATCAAACACTCTTTCCTCTTTCTAATAAACATTGCCATCAAATCTGATCAAGTAAATCTTCTATGAAATGCCCACAAATAGACTGCCATCTACTTAGGAGTACATTATGCTCTCATTCTTCAGCTACAGTCTATCACATACTGGACACAATGTGGAGATACTCATTATTATTCTCATTGGAGTGCAAACTTTCCAAACAAAACTTTCAACTTGAAATTTAAAAGTCAGGAATTATAATTGTGTAATTCCATCACAGCTTTTTATATGTGAAGCATCTGAGATTTGTCTGTGCTGTTCATTTTATGTATGTAGACTCAAAGCACCCAAGTTACAGTTGCTGTAGTAACCATAATTCTCCACTTGAGACTTATTTCTTAAACCAGGGGTGCTCATCCCCTGGCTTATGGACCAGATCCAGTCCACGGAGCCATGTCATTTGGCCGGCAAGGCTCACCATGCTTCTGAAAGTGTGGTGGTAGGGGAACAGTGACAGCTAACTGCCGTTTCCTTGCTGTCATGTTTCTAGACCCAGAGAGTCCTGCCGGTTGGACTGCATGACCCTGCGCACTAGATTGAGCATGTGGAGCCAATCAGGGTGGCATGAGACCAAGTGGGGCCAAGTGATCCTGGCATGCAGAGGCAACACAGGGCCTGATCCTGGCACACAGACCAGTGCCACACAACTCATCTGACCTGTGGAGTCAAAACATTGAGCACCACGTTCTTAAACTTTAACTTTGTTTTTTTTTTAAAAAAGGAAAAAGAAAATAAGCAATTCTATATGAATGTTTTGCACCTATAGAGGATCACACATTGAAATAAGCACCGATGCTCAGAGTTCTGGATCACTGCCCTAAGTTAAAAAATGTGCTGCAAAGTCCTATGCAGCAGTTCATACTCTTCAAATTGCATCAAAATTTTAAAGGAATCAATCCCTACTGAAGTTTGAAAAATCAAGCTGTTAGTTAACCGAGCACTTACAAAGCATCTGGAAAAAAATTCTTAAAGCATGAGAAACATGTTCCTCCACCCACATGCACTCATAACTCAGATTCCAAACTAAATTTTACCAAACTTGCCAAAACATATTCTGCACTTTTAACGCTTGCTGCTTACAAGAGAACTTTTTTTCCAGTGATGTACAAATGTCACTACATGATAGACACTTGATCAAAAGTTACGTGTTCGGCCTAAAGTCATAGAGGGCAAATCTGGGAATTAAACTCTCGTCTCCCCCTCTAGCCATTACTCCACTCTCCTTGCCTTTCCATAAAATAAGTACTTTTTTGAACACTGTAAGCATTCTAAGCCATAGTATGAGCAATGTGTGTATAGTTTTCCGCAGTGCGCTAGACGAGTGGCAAGTAGTTAATGCTGCTGAAAACATGGAATCTGAATTTAAGTATTCATTCCAACTAGGAAAGATGAAAAAAAGTTACAAAGATTAACCTTAAAGACAAGTTTAAGCTACAGCTGAAATCAAGCTTGTGAGATAACATTGACAGTGCCACACTCATTGGGTGGGGAAGTACAAACAAAGTGAAATGCAGAGTGCAAAGTCCACATACAAGATTGTGCCAACCTAAATACCAGGAGGGCAGATTTTTGCAAGTAGCAGCGACCATTTAAGTCCCAATTCAGGTAACTAAATTTTTTCTTAAAATACGAGCCGTTTTAAAATACATCATTTTAGTTCTTCTTCTTCTACCGTCTGTTCTCTATTCCTTTATCCAAAGCAAGAAAGATCAACAGCATTAAGTACATTTATGTGTTTTTGTAACCAGTTCATGAGGCTCAAAAGACAAGGGTGGAGTAATGCCCACAAAGCAGGTTTTTTTTCCCCTCTTCCCAAAGCATATCCTTGTATCAAACAAGCTTGACAATCTCTACAAATAAAAGTACACATCTATATATTCTGAGGTTTGATTTTGTGTTTTTTTTAATCATAGAAAAATCAGAGCTCCCCCTGCCCCCTTCGCTCATCAGGACATGGGTCCAACTGCAGCTGTCCCCCACAGCCCCTTCTGCTGCTTTATGGTGCTGTGCAGCCCTGACATGCTGGTGCCCCTCACTCCCCAGCCACAGCTCCCCCAGCCCTACTGGTGTCCTGCACTGGGACCCCAGTGGCCAGGTGGCAGCAGCGAATCTCACTGCCCCACTCTGCCCTCCCACACTGGGTTGCGGAGGCAGCTCGGTGCCAGTCTGCAGCCCCATGCCCCACAGCAGGTACACAAATCTGGGGAGCACATGCCCCCCATACCCTGCCAACACTTCACCAATGGCACCCAACCCCTCCTCAGGAGGGCATGTAGCAGCACGGAGCCAGCCATCCCCTCCGGACAAGCCACCCAAGGCTTCATTCTGCTCCCTGGCTGCACATTCCCATCCTGTCCCTGGGTCCCGTGCACTGCCTGGCTAGGCAGCACCCCCAGTACCAGCTGCCAACCCTGCCCAACTCCTTCCTTCACCATGGGGGCTTGGCGCGAGCTGCCGCTTCCTCAATCTGCCTGTCCTCCTGCACTTGTGCCCCCCACCCCTCCGCCCCATAGACTTACCTGCAAGCAGCTGGAGAGCCATTCTCCACCACACTGCCTGCGGCTGTATTGCTGGCTACACGCACATGTGCGTGTGTGTACACACATGCATGTGAAGTCCCCTGCCTCTGATTGGCTTCCTCCTGCTGGCCCCAGTCCCAAGCAGCCCCTTGCAAGGGGAAATCCACAGTTTCCCGCATTTTTCTCCTTTAAAGGAGAAAATCTGTTTTTCTGCAGCAAATGCAAAACCTGGCTCCCTGTTCATTGTCA
Organism: Gavialis gangeticus; assembly: GCF_001723915.1. Classification (NCBI taxonomy): domain Eukaryota; kingdom Metazoa; phylum Chordata; order Crocodylia; family Gavialidae; genus Gavialis; species Gavialis gangeticus. The sequence continues at coordinate 232,960 of NW_017729016.1, forward strand.
AGTATTGTCTCCAGCCCTATTTAGACACATTGTTAGGCTCCAAAGCATTCATTTACAAAATGAACGGTTTACAAAAAAAGGGGAATTTTTTTTCAGGTTCATAGGGTTCATATGTTTTGGAGCAGATAACATCTAAAATATAACAAGGCAACACCATGGTAGTAGTGACTACTGCCAAATGGTAAATGGCTCTAAAACCTTTTACCAAGTCATGGGCTGGGCTCTGGTTTTAATCCAACAATCTTTTTCCATTCCTGTATTTGTTCCTTACGTTGTGTCCCACTCTGTCTCCCTACGTCCATCCTGCACCTGGGACTGACTTCTTAAGCAACTCAACAAAGCCTGTTTCGGCAAGCCAAATTTTTGCCTCTCAATCTCCTGCAACGAAATACATTTCTCACACCAGCTTGTATATCACTGGGTCCTGGCAGTTTCCCACTCCCACTGTACGCCTTTATCTTATATTCTCCGTCCAAAGGACAAGCGTTTTTCCCCCAGTTCAAATCCTGAAATTTCTGTGTGAAGTAGTGTTTTGTGACTCTGCCAAGCACTGGTTGGGATTTACAGTCCCTCATGTAGAGTGCATCAATCTTCAGAAACTGCCTTCAATGCAAAATGCTATTTAATTTACTTGGGGAAAACCATGCCAAGAGATACAAGGACAGAATTCTGATGAATGGTATGTAGTAAAAACAAATCATATGAAATTAAATTTCAAAACACAGACAATAAGACGGTAAAACAAAAAATCTGGATATTTGTTCTAATAAGATACAAGAAAAAGAATTAAAATGAAAATAAGTCTACTGGCAATTTTATGGACAGTGGGATTTTTTTCATGACAGATCAAAGTCTGGTTTTCATCAAACGTTCAACAGGTTGCAACAGCTTAAAAACAAGATCAATGTTATTTAAAAAATGAATGGAGTTATGTGTAAGCTGTAAACTATGTAGCCTACTAATTCATCCCATAAGAATTCAGATGTATTAATATGCAGGACTTTAGTTAAACAACTTATATGGAACACTATCTTAAGTGGAAGATACAGACCTTATTTTAGCCAAAGCTTGGCACTTAGCTGGCGCTGGAATCGGAAGCCACCAGAAAGGGAAAAAGAGCTTTAAGAACAATATTAGATAGGAGGAAATGAAGAGTAAATTTAATCCTGCTTAAATACATAATTATAAAGAAACCTTAAAACTGAAATGTAATCTTGAAAGAAACATTGGCCGAGCAACACAATAAGACTTTACAGGATACCCCATGCACATGCTCCTGTACAGCTCAGTGATGGAACTGGAACTAACCACTTCCTATACATTGGATCACGAGAAGCGGTTTCAACCCTAAATTAACCTCTGATACCAAAAGTTCAACTTCTTAGCAAAGTCATACTGTGGCTCCCACATATGAATACTTGTTCCAAAAGACTTAGCCAAATTCTTGCAGTACAAACATGTTAAGAATCATTCAAAACACCACTAGCTGGAAATACCTGTCAGAAAAAAAAGAGAGTACTGAAACAGAAACAAGTTTTTATTCATTGCCCACATTTGACCATGTGAAAATTATGAATGAAGTTTTGACATCCGGTATCACACATCATTCCCTCTGGGCTTCTCCAACTGTTACTGAACCTAATTTAGCCATTTATGGCCAAACATGTGGTGGACACAGTCAAACCACATTCACATTCAACACCAGTTACAGGAACTATGATCTCCTCTAGAGTCACACTGCCAGCAAGACTAGAAGTCAACTAACTTTAAGAGTTAACCAACTCCCACCAATTCAATCCACTGTATCTGGAAAAAAACATTTCTAAAGATATTAATATTAATGTACTTATTGATCTGTTTTTGTTTCCATTAAATCTTCTTTAAATCTACCTTACTTCAATCAGATAGGGCAAAACAGACAATAACTTGATCAGATCCCAGAAGAATATAAAGAGGCTCATGGAAATCTGAAGATCAAAACCAGTGTTTTCAAACATAAGTCCGTATGTTGCACCTAAACATAAATTTGAGGAACCTAGAGTACACATTTCATTTTAAGAAAGGCATTCAAGATCCGGAACTCCCACATATTTCAAACAGAAACCATGAGCAAAAAAAAAAAAAAAAAAAAAATCAAACATCTAAAACAGCAGTTCTGAACCTTTTTCCGTCGACGTACCCCTTGGTCTCAGAGTGAGACTTCACGTTCCCCCTAGGACCAA
>NW_017729016.1:240181-240397 GCF_001723915.1 Gavialis gangeticus
AAAAAAAAAAAAAAAAAAAAAGGATTAAAAAAAAAAAAATCAAACCAAATATTTAGATATTTAAATATGGATAAAGGTGTTTGAATTCAGAAACAAGTTTGAAAGTTCTGACATAAAGCGAGCATCCTATGTTGGCAAAGGACTAGCAAGGTGTCCAAATTTTATTAGGAATTCAAATAAGCATTAGGGTGCCAGCCTGGATTTTAAATATGGCAC
>NW_017729016.1:245397-245718 GCF_001723915.1 Gavialis gangeticus
AGGTTGAGGCATGGAGCAGGAGTAGGATATCTGGTTTCCACGCGCATGCGCGTTTGACAGCAGTAAAACCCCAGCAATTTCAAATCGTCAAGACATTTTTTAGGCCCTTCGACCTGTGTTAGACATTGTATGAAATACATCCCACGTACCCCCGATGAGGCTTGATGTATCCCCTTGGGGTACATGTATCCCCAGTTCAGAACCGCTGATTTAAAACAGCAATTAATTTGATTTCAAAAAATATTTTTGTCCAGATTTACTTGTGTTTGTGTAGTGTATGTAGAGGTGATAGTATAATAGCTTAAAATGAAATCTTACTCT
>NW_017729016.1:245729-256977 GCF_001723915.1 Gavialis gangeticus
GTCTATTCCCGATTAGAACATTACTCTCAAATTTTGGAAAGCACCATGATAAATTTCACAATAAAGTTTCTACGTGTTCATGCTGTTATTAAATCTTCTCAGTCTATGTGTTCCAATGTATTTATTACATAGTTTTTTAAAACAATTTTTCTTATTAGCATTTGGACATTTTAAGTGTACCCCAAAGTCTCCAGTGAAGCTACCTTGTGTGGAGCTAAAGTGTATAGAAAGTATTGCACAAATAATTGTCTATACAAATTTAAAATAAGATGTCACATTTATCTTCCATTTCTTGATCCTTTTGCAGCATCTATTGAACCCTACAAAAAAAATATCACTGCTTTCTATTAAAGGAAAGCTGCTGATCTGTTGATGAAATGCCCCTAGTAAGGAATGCAATTTAACATCAAAGCTTGTACGTCTGGTAAGCAACCAAAGGGTTTGTGGTTTAGGAGTAAGCAATCTTCTCTGAATTTTGTAAGAACAAGGCAGCAGTGTGCACGTAGATCTGTGCTTTCTTCTTGCTAGACAAAAAGATTCTTATACACAGCCATATAAGGAAGTTGTGCACATACACTCTCCAGTTTGTCTAATCATATATTAGTCATCCAAGTGGTAAATCCCTAAAAGCACTGGCTTGGGGCACATAAATGCTTGATGAACCAAGTTACATCAATGCTTGTGTGGTTTCCAAACAGTAAGTGAGATGCATTTCCTGGTGTGGAAGGAACACGTGACTATTCCCATGCCTGAGGAAATGTGGGTCAATAAGCATGCATCCTACAGCTGAATCTACCGACTCCAGAGAGACTAGCAACAGTGTGATTCAGGAACACTAGCTGTCTACAGGAGCACACGGTACATATATTAATGAAGTTCCCACTGCTCTGCTCCAGCCCTGCTGTCTTAGCACTAATGCACAGCTAGTACACATCTATAATAGATACTCAAGGAATTCAGAATATGGATCAGAAAACACTTTACATTCAGTTGAGCTAAACAGTATCTAGGAAATACAAATTATTTAGAAGACTGACGGGCTCATCACGAAGATAAAGACCCACCAATGAACAACCTGCAAAGCATACGCTCTCCCCTGTTTAACCATAACAGCTCAGATGGAAGAGGTGTTTGCTTTTACAACTCAGGAAGGGCAGTTTGTTAGTCCGCTGCTGTGCGCAGAGGAGGCAGCCTGAGAAATTTTAAGCAACTGGGGCCAGTATGTAACGCTGAACAGCCAATTGCCTAGGCGAGAAAACCTCAATAGAGTGGGGCTAATCTGCAACTGCAAACACCATCTAAGTGACCTCTTCCTCCAAGTGTGATTTTTCAAATTGCATTGAAAGGCTTGGCAGGCTCGTATCATATCAACATCATCTTTCACCAACATACACAAAACTAGCATCTTTAAGCATATTTTTTTAACAAAACCCCCCAACAAACTAGTTCTTGAGCAAACTATTAAGCATACAGAAAGAAAAGACAGCTGAATAGCACCAAACAAAACTTCATGAAAAGAAGCCTTTTCTTCAGAATAAAGCTGTATCAGCCTATGTGCTTCTCTCTTGTTCTTCTAATTATATAGGACAGCATCTATTTAAACAGCCAAGTTAATGACTTCAAATTTGATCAATGGTCCCTGTTTATACAGACTAGCAATGGGGACAACCACCAGGGCTGAACAACGAACACAAACAATGTGGATACAGCAAAATCTGCCATTGGAGGTACAACAGTGATAAGAGCAGTATTCAGATTAAGAAATGAATATTCCAAACATTTCCAGTTACAAGAATCTCTGCTCGTCTCCTCCATTTTGGAATATTTATCCAGATTACCCTTTGTGTATGAAAACTGCAGTACTAACATGAGGGGTGCTCTGACAGAGACTTTTTGGCCCAATCCCGATTTTTACCAAGCCATATCGGCTGATAGTGATCCAATAGCCAATATGCAGCCCCACAGCGTGCAGAGTGGCAAAAAAAAAGCCAACTGCCCATCGGCAACTTTCCTTATATCGGTGCCGATCCAATATGGGACTGATGTATTGTGCATCTCTAACTAACATAGACTTATGTCCCCGAAATGCAAGAAATGTGTCATTATTCTGCTAATAATCAAGTAAGTTTAACCAACTCCAGCATAACCATCAGTGGGGGAACAGAGAAAGATTCAAACCCTGGTTTTGTATCACCTAGCTAAACTGATTATTTCAAGTCAATTTTTAGCTTTCAACAGGAGCCACGATATCACCCTAGCATGAGCACAACACTAAGCCTTTGGACCAGAAGCAGTAGGCTGTGCTTATCTTTGTTGAGCCAACTGTGAAAGACCATTTAAAGGCTACAAGACTGTATTCTGTAATAGATTCTGCAAAGACCAGAATCCTATTAGAAGCAGAACAGGAATGATAAAATAATAAGTGTCATTGCCTAGGCTTCCAGTCAAAAGATTCTAGAAACTTTTTTTAAAGTATGGACTGACATAAAAAAAACCAAAAAAAAAAAAAAGTGTTGCTCAGTATTAAAACATTCAATCATACATCGGTGTACACAAGGCTTTCTAGCTAAGCTTTGCAATGTTATAAGATAAGCACTTGCCCTGCAAAGTTAGTTTGTTACCTGGCATTTCCATATGTATAATTATTTTTAAAATTCAGCTTCCTTGGTACAACTGTCCATTGAGACCATGCTGTGAATTTCCAAGATATCATTTTCTAGCCTACTTCAAACAAATCTATAAATACAGAGAATGAGAACCTGAGAAGACAAAACACTGTTTCACTGGAATACTTTGACTGAGATCTTAAAGGCATAAAATTGAAAAAAGTCAGTTATGGGTTTTATAGCAACAATAACCGTCATAAATAAATTGCTCTCATATATAAAGTCAGCATCCTGCACATCAATAAATTATAATCCCAGTAGTACTTTGAAAGTCTCAGATGGAAGGTGTTAAATAAATGCAATATAACTCAAATGAAAAGATCATATTTCATGCCATTCCACACAAACAATGGATTTGCATCCAAGAAGATGGAATATATTTTTTTTAAACACCAGCAATTTAATAGTGATTTTCCTGTTCTCTTCCATGGGAAATGAACAAAGGGACAAAACCTTAAAATTAATATTTTTAGAAGTCCATTCAGAATTCCTGCTCAGCCAAAGCCCAAGTATTTTTTAAATGATGGACAGAATAAGAATGTTACATTTCACATGGATAGTTTAAAAAGTTAATATTCTAAGCAAGATTAAATTTAGTATGAGAGAAGTGCCTGCTAGGGTAAATTTGATCATATTCTTCTAATCAGATACATTATTTGCCTCCATATACTCCATTATAAAGGCGACAGAGCTATCTTCCTGAACACTCCAAATTAAATAAAACCAGATAAAAAACATTACTAAATTGTTTATGCTACATCCCCAGAGATAACTAGTGCTTCTCAGACAGCTACAATGAAGACCATAAAAGCTCTAGGAAAGATGTAATTTCTCATGTATGTTCTCTGGGCTGACAATATATTTTTATAACAGACTTATTATGCTTTTTCCTATAATTTTAAAGATTACACAAGAAGAATTGTTTAAATTGTCTCTCTCAATAAAGTCAGAGATATTAAACATTACCCTATCATTTCAGTTCAAATCATTATTAAGGTTGTGAACAGCATAATAATTTTTGGTAAGCAGGAGTGCAACAGTTGGGGTGGGGGGGAAGGAATATTAATGGAAAGCTAATAACCATGTTACAGCAGCTAAACAAACAGCTTAACCAATAAGCATCCCTACTGAGAAGCACTGCCTGATGGGGGAGACAGTTTGGAGGCCATTCTTTTCTACAGACAGAGATTTTGGTGTGAACTTGGTTTCCCAAAGCCTATGTGTTCCCAGAGGCCAAGTGGTAAGGTGCATTTTAACAGTCGGTTTCTTCCAATTCACCGTTTCTGGAGGGGCTGGAGTGGCATGGGCACACCGTGCAGTTGGTAGCCCAGAGGTCACAAGCATACAGAAGTGCTGAAGGCATGGCCTGGCAGATTCTAACAGATCTGTGAACTCTGCTACACACCTTGTCACAAGGACATGAAAAGGGAACAGTTTCCACAACCGGCGACAAAACTGTAGCCTTAGTCGTAACACTCATACCTCAAGAGTCTGATTCCTAACCCAAACATCTAAAACAAAGGAAATGCCTAGTTACAACACGCATAGCCAAAGGCTGGAGACATCCAAATCAGGTAAAATTATGAACACAATGGTCATAAACAAGAAACTGCCATAACCAACAGTCACAGACTAAGTCTAAAGCACTGTTTCACTTCCTACGATGAAGGGATATGTCCAAGGTAACAATGACATTTTTAAAAACAGACAAATTGTTCAATATTATTTTAGAACGGTGGGAGCTTGACACTGTTGAGCAGGATGGCCCCATATAAGGACACTATACGCACGTAAAGATCTTTAGGAGTCAGGAGAAAGATATATAAACTAAATGATATTGTATATACTGAGCCAACACACACAGGAGCATTTAAAAGTTCACATCAAATGACAGAGGAAGTAAAAAGTTCTCTCCAGAAATCGATCAATTTTATTTAAAAAAAACAAAAAACAAAAAACCAAAAAACAACAACCCCTTCCCTCCCCAAAAACAAACCCATGAAGCTTCAATTTCTTATGGTAATACTCTCTTCCAAAGTCTGCTGACTCAACTCTGGTACATCCGTTTTTACTGGTGTTTTAGGGAACTAATGAAAGCCCATGAAACAGTCAAGTATCTTCTCCTGGTTGTCTGGCATAGCAGAGAATTTCCCAGTAAACCATCTGCTGATTCTCTGCCTTCTACATCTAGACTCCATTCTCAAAATGGTCAAGCCTGAGACCAGGATTGGGACCTCCTGGACACTGCTTCCATTTCTACCATTACAACAAGTACCAGAGCATCTGGAAACACAAAAGTTTTACTTGACAACTGGCAGCCACCTGCTGACTGACATAACTGACATATCTGTGTTTTTTCTGTACCAATGCAGCTAACAAATTGGACATTTTGTTTTTACTTGGGATTCAGATCATCACTGTGAAGTCCATTTCTCCAAAGCCGTCTGCACATTTTTTATCATGAATTCCACAAATGAAAATTCCAACCACATTTACATCATCATCTGTCTTTCCCGAATTAATACACGAGTCCTTCATTTAGCCTTCCAACAGAAGTCTGAAACCTTTTCTGTACAAAATACTTGCACACTTAACAACTTGAAGAAGCAATTAAAAAAAAAAGTACCACTGTCTCCATTATTTGGTTTCATTTCCTTCCTTTTCCTTCATTTCCAATCAACTGGGAATAGTTTTCAAATCTGCGCTATTTGAGTTGAAAAGAGAGCACGCAGACTTGATAAGCATTCTGCACAGGAAATGCCTCGGATAGCAGACTACTTAGAACACTTTTTCCCCCCAAGCAAGGTTTTTCAAATTCAGTTTGACGTGCAATTTTACAGTTTTTAATTTCTCCTGAAGTTTATCAAAATGTTATTGGCAGACAAGTAAAAACAGAATGAAAATCATTCCAGGTGACTGCAAAACCACCCAAGCCCAAAACCTAGTTAGCTACAGGAAAATAACACTTGCCCTGTCACCAGTGGTGGATCCTTGTAACTGAAGAAAAGTCCTCTAAAAAAAAGAGGGCATTAATTTCCAAGCTAAAGAAAAAAAAAGATTGGCTTTGCCAGTGTTTACATAACCAAATATTATTACCAGCAGGTGGTGGTAGCAGACAGATTAAAACTCTAATCATTACCCCAACACAATCTGTAAAATTTGCATACTTGTGTCAAATGAATTGCGGCCAACTGATTCTTGCACCTGAACAGGAATAAAGCACACACCAAAATAACACTTATTACATAAAAATAGCTACTAATATTTAATGCCACATTCCAGTGACAATACAATTGTGTAGTTAAGAAATGAAAAATGTATGCTTTTCAATATATCATGACATTGCTCTTATAACCACAGATTTCTAGTTACAATTAAGTGTACCATTTTCTACCTGGTACATACAAGCAGAAATTAATCTTGGTATTAAAATGACAATGTTTATTTTTGACTAGTGCTTTTAAGTATGTAGGTTTAATAGTACATCAATAAAAGGCCTCTTTGGGGCTTTTAATTTTTGAGTTTAAGACACAACACTCAGCCACATAACACACAAATGATGTAAATTCACACATGACTTGAATAAAGTGCTTGAACATAACGCTATACTTTTGTTGTTGGAAAACAGTATTGTCCACCAAACAGGAAAAGGACTGGAGTCAAAATGCCTGGAGTCTAGTCCCAACTTTGTCAATGATTAGCTGCAGCCTTCAGTTAAGCTTTTAATTATTTCACCTGTCTACCATGGTGCCTCTGTCAATTTGTGAAGACAATTCTTTTGTAAAACTTTTCCAGATATAAAAGACAAGCATTATAGCTGCTTGGCAGTAGAATGTATGAAGGGTAGGTTAGCACCCCAGTAACACATCACATTCAAAACTGCTTTGTAGGGTTAAAAAAAACAAAAAAAACAAAAAAAACCCCAAAACCAACTCTCTTAAAATATAGATCAGAATTTTCTAAAAATCAAGCTGACGTATGTTACAGTTTTTGCACCAATCCCATTTCCTCTTTCTGTGAGGTCAAGTTTGAGGAACTGCACAACACATAAACAGACTGCTTGAAAATGGTGGTATGAGACTCCAGACTTTCAGGAACCACGTTGGACCACTAGTTTGACACTTAGTTACTCACTTGCAGTCACTCAAAGAGAACCTCTTGGTTTGCTGCCATCAATGGTGAAGCAATCACCACCTAAACAACTCAACAAGATTCACCAAATCTTTCCCTACAAAATTGGTACCACAGCAGCAGCCTGTGTTCACAACCCCTATTCAGATCTTAAAGGTTGCCATGATTTTCTGTCACCCTTCAAACACATGTTAACAATCAGGTTTCAATTATTGGTGACTTTCATACATACTTGAATCGCTTGCAAAAGAATCAGTTCTGCATTTTCAGTTCAACTCTCTGAATTCATGTTTCTGAACATTTCTAAAACTTTCTAAATAAGACGCATTTAAGAAGCCCTTTAAATGTAATCACTGAAGAAAAAATACACACAAGAAACAAAGTTTTGAAAGTATATATGTTGCCACTTGAGCATCAGGAACATATGTAGCTTGCTGTACAAGGATTAATCAAGAACAGCCAGCTATAATTTTATCAGGTGGTTCCATATGATCATCTCTGGACTCAGAAGCATGCATACAAAGTTTCAACATAGTCTTTTTTGATCATTATAAAGCATAAATTACACAGCTCAATTAAGTATCCTTGAGCTTTGCCATTATACATACAGAACTGCTGTTAATTTAAGGTAATATAGCACAACTCGTATACTTATTTGGCTCTCCCATGCATTTAAAAGACTTCTCAACCTTTGCACTTTCAGTAGAACACATGGATACACGGTTCACGAGATAGTGTCTATTTAAGAAGCTTTTTAGGTAATGTTTCCTCTGATCAATACTATTATGTTCATTATTAACTCATTTTTACAGAATTTTGAGCCCACCATTCTTAGGGTTGAGTTCTTATGCTGAATGGAACTCAGACCACATTCAGAGTCTGGGGAAAAAAAGGCAAAACACATCAAACCAAGCAGTTATCTTAAGTACAGAGTGAACCAAAAACCAAGCATCTAAAATAGATTTCCATATTTTTTATCTAGATCTTAAAGACTAGTACAGTACAGATATTTTAATATACTGTACACTCTGGAAATCCAGTAGTTCGCTGTTCAAAGAACGAGAGGTGAGATGTTATCGGGCTGATTTTGCCATTTTATAAAAAGGGAGAGAGATGCAGAGAGATGTAAGGTTTTAGACAATGACACAGGTCTTCAGAACAGTGCTGTACTTTCTTTTACACTTTTGATGTAATAATTAGTTTAAGTAGATGTAAAAGATTAAATACAAAGATACTTGAAGCTTAAACAGCATTCTATTCTTTCTACCTCTCTCCTCTCAAAAATACAATTAGCCCCACTTTATTGAAATACACTAAATGACAAAATTTGCATAAAAGATTAATGACTAAAAAAATTACATCCCGTCTCCCTTTTTTTTTTTTAACCTCCTATTGTTACCAGTAAAAGCTAAAATAATTGCAGAGGAAAATCTGAGAACATAATTTATTGCTTTTCTATATACTTTATTTTCTCCTGTATAATTTCTCTCCCCTTACTGTGCAAAAGACCCACTCAAGGAAGAAAGAAAGAAAAAATCTAAACATTTGGTAAACTTGACCACGTTCATAAATACTTGCAAGAAAACTCAGGAACACCACGTAAGCTGAAATCATTTTTAAATTGATCGCATTTCAAATTGACAGTGTTCCTTTAAACATACTTTTTAAAGCATACTCTAATTGGGAATTAGAATCGAAATTATAAAACAGAAAGTTACACTAAGCATCTGGTTACAAGAAATTGGGAAGAACTACGCAATCATAACAAGATTCAGTCTCATGAGCTTAAAACATCTGAATTGCTTCATCATGCAACAGCCAGCATAAAAAGGTTCGTGCTCACTGATACATGATGCTACAGGCATTCCTTGGCCAATTAGAATTCTTTTCAGCTGCAATGGAGGTGAACACAGCTGGAACTGGAGTTGTGCACATCCCTACATGCTCATCCATTGTGCACTATTTTCACATTGTTCTGAAACAATAACACCAGTAAAAGGATGGACAAGCCTTCAGTTTTAATACTTGGATTTGGTTAAATTGCATCAGTATGTACAATAGTTTCAATATCTTTAAAATAAAGAGGGTTTTTTGTTGTTGTTTTTTTTAACCTTGCTCTGCCAGATCTATCCATCTACACTTTGAATTGGGTAGCCTTAGGGATTTTTCTCTGCTCTGCTTAGTGTCCTTGACAACAAGCCAGTCTGAATTTTGGCCTTTAACTAGACCAAAAAAGAAAAAGAAAAAAACCCTCACTACTGCAGCCCTTTGATGAGATATTTTTTTTAATCTTTTTTTTAGGAAAATACAAGCCTATGCTGTCATTCAAGCTGACTTACCATCCAACTTGCACTCCACCAAATATTCCCAGTATATTTGTCTCCTCATAAAAAATAAGGTAATTCAAATGCACATGTGCACACACAGCATGGGGGGACTCAGGCAAAGCATTGCCTTTTAAAATCTTTGCACGGAAATTATGGGGATGACTGAGACTTCCTATTAAGAAAATACTAAATTACTATTGCAATTCACTTTCAACCCAGCTGGCACAAAACTGAAGTTTATGAAGGAAGCAGTCTAATTGGAGTACTGAAGACTTTGTCTGAGCAGAAGGAAAAGGAAAAACTGGGTTTGCATTTTGATTTCTTCTCCCACTAACTCCAATACATGCAGAGGCCTCTTCTACACAGCAGCTGGTAAAGATCCTACACAGGTGAGACTCCGTCTGCACCAGACCAGGGGAAATGCTAATACTAATTGACCGACTCCATCTTTAACTCCTCTAAGTAGGCTTACATAACATGGCAATAAAAATGCCAGCGGTCACTCAACAGTAACACTTCCCATCATCACTAGCAATCAAGGAAGCACATTGATGCCAGAGGGACTATGGAAGATTATTAAAATCTCAATGCAGACCTGCCTGCAACAGGAAACAAAGGCAGTTTGCAGAGCTTGTCAGCAAGGGGTACACCTCTGGACCTTTGTTCTAAAACAAGCAATTGCTGGCATAGACTGGGAAACATTGTAATAGCAGTAGACCGTCCCAAAATGGGAAGCTGAAATGCTGCTATGAAGTTTTTGGCTCCTGGTGAATCAAAATTGTGCATGGCTGAAATACTAGTATAGACAAAAGTTACTGTTAGCATTTTAACATTTGGTCCCCTCTACAGAAGTGTTGTAACCATTTTCAGCATTGGTTCCAAAAAAACCCATTGCGAAAACCTGTATCCAGTGAGGGTTTGATTTACAGTGCTGACTAAGCTAGAGACATGAATACTTCTTACTTCATATCTTTATCTTCCTTGTTTTTGTATCTGAAGATCATCTGCTGGACCAAGGACCAAATCTGCTCTAAAAATCGTATCATAATGCTCTTTATGGCAGCATCACATCTCTCTGTGATATTTAGAGCACAACTTCAGTTTGCTATAAAATGTAATTAATGATACTGCCTAATTTGTGCTAAAAACTATTTTATTTCATATCCAGCAGCTGCTGTAATCAACAGAAGTCCTTTTTTAAATACACAGGAGGCAAAAAGAAGGTTCCAGGTAACGTGGGGCCCCTGCAGGACATGCTAGGAAATCTGGTTGTCACACCAGACGACAAAGCTAACATATTTAACGATTTCTTTGCCTCCATTTTCCTGAGCAGGGACTGGAACAGCCACCCCCCCTCTGGGCTCCCCTTAGATCCCAGGAGAGGTGCACCTAGGCCAAGGGTTAGTGAGGAACTAGTCAGGGAACTTCTGGAGGGACTGGATGTATTCAAATCAGCTGGTCCGGACGATCTCCACCCCAGAGTGCTGAGGGAACTAGCAGAGGTCATGGCAGGACCCCTGGCTCGGCTTTACGAGCCGTCGTGGTGCTCTGGTGTGGTGCCAGAGGACTGGAAGAGAGCCAATGTGGTTTCCATCTTCAAAAAGGGGAAGGAGGAGGACCCGGGACACTATAGGCCAGTTAGTCTTACCTCGATCCTGGGCAAGCTTTTTGAAAAAATTATTCTGGCGCATATCCACGAGGGGCCAGCAGGGGAGATCATGCTTAGGGGCAACCAACACGGGTTCATTAGCAGCAGGTCCTGTCAGACCAACCTGGTGGCCTTCTACAACCAGATCACCAAATCCTTAGATGCAGGGGTAGCAGTGGACATAGTCTTTCTGGACTTTCGGAAGGCCTTCGACACTGTCTCTCACCCTGTTCTCATTAAGAAACTGGGGGGCTATGGTGTCGACACCCACACAGTCAACTGGGTCGCCAACTGGCTGGAGGGCCACACCCAGAGAGTGGTGGTGGACGGGTCATTTTCGACCTGGAGGGATGTGGGCAGTGGGGTCCCCCAGGGCCCGCACTGTACAACATCTTCATCAGTGACTTGGACAAGGGGGTGAAAAGCACCCTGTTCAAATTTGCTGATGACACTAAGATGTGGGGGGATGTGGGCAC
>NW_017729016.1:257003-262517 GCF_001723915.1 Gavialis gangeticus
TTAGATATCAGGAGGTGCTACTTCACGGTCAGGGCGGCTAGGATCTGGAACCAACTTCCAAGAGAAGTGGTGCTGGCTCCTACCCTGGGGGTCTTTAAGAGGAGGCTAGATGTACACCTTGCTGGGGTCATTTGACCCCAGTACTCTTTCCTGCCATGGCAGGGGGTCCAACTCGATGATCTGCTCAGGTCCCTCCCGACCCTAGAAACTATGAAACAGATGAGTCCCCTAGTACAGGTAAAAGCATAATGTAAAACTGTGCCCTCTGTAAACTAGGATGCTGGGAATGTTGCTAAAGAGGATTTTCAGGAATAGTTTAAACTTCCCAGCACAGACAGGAAGTAAGTTGTTAAAGTTTTAGAAACATGCAAACAAAAGATGAAAGAATGTTTAAAGGAATGGGTGAGAAAAGAGGAGTTCTTACTATGGTGGATTATAAAAGAAAGAAAAAGCAGTAATCTTTAAATAACTGCAAACCAGTTTCCCAAATTACACTTTTGACATGAAAAAGTTCATTTGAAGAAAAGAAAGTTTTGAGTTCGGAATAAAGTGGTCATTGTTTCTACTTCCCCTGCCTGAGGGGGATGTCGAAGCAAACTTTTTTTTGTAGATTTAATTTACTTCCACCAGGACAATGGTTTTGGCAAAGTCTTGACTTGCAGGGAAAAGAAAAAGGCTTGTTACCCACCAGCCTGCCTAAAGGAAAAGGCTGCTCTCTGGATCCTTACTCTGGCAGCTCAGTAAACGTGCCAGCTGGCCTACTGCAAAGGCTGTGCTCTGGACTTCTTCCCACTGAACACAATGAAAAATATAGAAGGGGACTTCTCCCATTTATATTCCCTGCAACCCTATCTCTCTACTATTACAGTGTCTGACCAACATGGATAAGTTTACCCCACAAGACCCTTGTAATATAGGTCAATAGTATTACCTCCACTATCCAGATGAGGAACAGAGGCAGAGAAATTAAAGGGCATGCAGGAACTCTACGGCAATGCCAAGAACTGCACCCAGGCCAAGTCTGAGTCAGAGTCAATGCCCCAACCACAAGCTCCCACTTCCCAAAAGAAGGTATGAGGTAGAAAAAATCATGACCGGGAAGTGAGTATTATCAAAGTTCAACAAAACCCTACGCTGCTATACAAAATTTGGAGCAACTCAACTGCTGTTTGCTTACTCCTACCATTGCATGAAACCAAATTATCTCCCTGGCCAGATGATAACAAGAGTGGGCTGATTAATCAGCCATTTCAATCTCTGCCACTAGATTATAGCAGGAGTACCAAAACAATGGGGCATGGCGGCAAAATGATTAAGACGCTCCCCTATGACTTTTCAGAGACACGAGTTTGAGCCCCACTCTGGATTCAACCTGAAGGCCCCCCTAGTCAATCCAGCTGTAAACAGGTAACTGTGCTGGGTAGTTCAAGTCATTGTAGGAGGTGGCCTGCCTTATCCACATTAGACTAATGGACTGCTAGATTCAGGGAGACCTTTGACTTTTCACCACAATAACAATATTTTTCTACAATCAATGCACTTACAGTTTATATTAAAAAAAAATGTGAAAACTTAAAAGCAACTGAAAATATATGGCATTTGGTACTTCTCATCCAGTAACATTAGCAAGACCCCATATTGATATTCAATGTTTCTGAAAATGGGACAAAAAACCATCTGGGTCACCAATCAGTGTTGCTATTGACCAGCCAGTTAACTTTGCTGCATTGATCAATACTACATTACTCACGAAACCAAAGCATGACATTCTAATAATTTCTGACAAACGCTTTTCAAATCTGCTTTTTTATTTTATTTTTTTTTTTTTTTTACCAATTTTAAGTGAAACATATTTTACTTGAAATATAATGCAATTTCATTTTTAGCTTAAGTCAATTTTTTCTTCGAACGTGTACGAACTGGACTGTTATTATTACCATTCTTTTCTCCTCCCTCCTTTCTCTGCCAACTGCCATCACCAGCTTTCTGTAAAATTAGTCCTATAACCCAGGCATTGTCTTTGATTCCTTTTATCTAATAAGTCTAGGTTTCCTCCAAATCTGAAGGCTTGTTCCTCCAGAATGTTTCTAAATCTAATCTTTTCCTCGTGTCAGGATGGCAAGGATTCCTACCTATGCTCCCAATGTCTTGTACAGACTGAGATGGTATAGACAACTAAAACTACACTGTTCTGATCTCTCCTGCTACTCTCATATCAATTAAAAACAATTACAGGCTTAGTTCTCAAGGCCCTTCCCAATTCTGTGGCTCTTAATTTCTTTGAGTTTTAGTATTGTCCTAACTTTCTTTCTTTGGCCAATTAAAGTGGCCTTAACTATCAACTTGCCCATTCTTCCCACAAAGCTCTTTGCGTTTTCTTCCATGGTAGCTCTCATATATAAAGCCCTTTCCTCTGGACTGACCCATAAGATTGTTACTCCATTTTTCAATTGCCTTCTCAACCCCTGTTACTGCTAAGCTGGGCATCAGTTAGAAAAAGGCAATAGCAATTTCATTATAAAACACAGAAAATAGTAAAGCTATACCCATGAAAAATATGCATCACCTTCCTCTTCCCTACCCTTCATCATCTATCTTATCATCCCAGTCTCTACCCCAAATCACGTGCAAACCATCTTTATTTGTTACTGTCTGGCACTGTGAAACCCCAGGTTTCATTGCGGCCTCCAAGTGCTTGTGAAATTTGAACAAAATGTTATACTGTGTTAGAATCCGCCACTCTGACAGACCTCCATGTGACACTAGCCAACAGCAATGGTGTCAAGGGTAGAATCCCATCAGTTAGACTGGACACTATTCGCACATATATGAGGGTTTTCTGGTCTTTCAAATGCAACCCTCTGTTGACCCCAAGACATTGTGAACAGACAGCTTGCAAACACAAACTGACAAACCCTGTTGGGAACTTTTCTAACTTAAAAAAAAAAAAAAGTTTCACCATTGCAAAATTGCTCCAAGCAGTGAAAGACAACAGGGCTCATAACAATTCTGCATTCTTTATCTACATTAGCATTTTCACCACAGTTATTACAAGAAGCAATGACAATGGCAGCCTTATTTGCACAGGGCTTGGGGGGAAAGTTGGCATATGATGGGAGATGAGAGCATCTAGGAAGCGAGTATGAGGTGAGATCATTTTATTCTGCTGACTGGTTCTTATTTGTTGCTGCTAAGGTTTTTTGTTTTAAAATGGACTTGAGATTTACTATTCTTCTTCTTCTTTTTTTTTTTTTTTTTAATTATAGTTAGGTGTCATGGTAGCGTCCAAAATCTTCTATCCAAACTATAGTGGTGTTCTTAATCATTGTCACAGCAGCTAGAATTTAGGACAGAATAAGATAAATAACTCCCCCCCCCCAATCTATTAATGCAAATATTTTTAGAAAGTGACAAAGCAAAGTTCACTTCCTTAAACACTGAAAGAGTACACCAATGTTCACATCTCATTTATGGAGTGGCCCTTGGAGGCAGCTTCAATCTCAGTGGTATTTACACCACGATGTTCAGTAATGAAAAACAGAGTTTGTTTAAAATCATAGGAAAACAAACTGCAAATTCAGTCATAGGAAATGTGATGTAAGTGGTCAATCATAACAAAAGATGGCCTGCGTTTACTATAATTCAGCTCAAATCTCTCAAAACCAAAACAGAATTTAACAACAAAAGGCATATTAGCTCCAGTTATTTGAAGATCAGCAAACAAGCAAATTTCCAAGGAAGTCGGAAGTGAAACGTTTGCTTGTGTTTCTGAAGTGAAAACTCCCTCAAAGCAATTCTTTTGTAGACAAAATACTGCACATGTTGACTCACCAACTAGAGATTTCTGTTAATAAAAGCAAAGATGTGGCTGACCAGGTCGGATATTTCCTCAACGTATTTTTGCAGTAGCAGGCTTTAAACAGGACACAGAAGTTATCCTAGCCCTTACATCCATAGGCTCTCTACAAAATGATTTTCACTATGAAAATAAGTTCATGCTGGCAAGAAGCAAAAATGACGAGACAAGTCATGTGACACAGTATTCACTGAAATGTGCAAAACAAGTAACTTCTGGTCACATTTATTGTCACTGTTGTGTTTGGGGGGGGACTCTGGGTGCATTACACACCAATCCCTTGGCTCCTCGATCAGGAAAAAATAAATGAAATTAAAAAAATCTACACTTCTGCATCAGAGACATGTATGCGAGGGAACCTATATAGACAACTGAATCAAAATATTATTCACTTATTTTTGAGAGAGAGCGACGCGCGAGATTTTTTTTTCATTTCCGTTGCTCACAAACAAGACATCCACGTTGCCGCAACCCCCCAGGTCTATCATCTAAATTAGCTGCAGTTTCATAGACATTAGACGTTAGGGCTGGGAGGGACCTCGGACAATCGAGTCCAGCCCCAGTTGAGAACCGCGACAGTGAAGGTGTCCAGCAATCGACACACGTTCACTTCGCGAGGGAGAAAATTAGTAACCCGTCTCCACAAAATACTTTTTAAAAAAAGAAATCCATTCATTAGTTCTCCAGGGCAAGCAAGGTGTGTCCCGAGACCAACCAAACCCACGGGAAGAAACGGAGAGTTTTGCACAAAGGTGCGTGCGATTGTGGCATTCCCGCCACCAACTCGCTACTAAAACTGCCACCTTCTCGTGACGCTTTTACACGCCCGACGGAGAAGCACGGGCACGGCGGCCCCCGGGCAGGGCGATGCTCCAGGAGGCACCTGTTGCCTTGCCAAGCCGGGAGCGTGCAGCCTCGCCCCCGGGGGATCGCTGCCCTCATGTGGAGGAGCCGGGGCCACGGTCCGCTTCGCCGTCGCGCCCCTCAGCCACGGACCCTCGCGGGTCTCGCCGGCATGGGCAGGGAAAGCAAAGGACGTGAACCCCCCCGGACACTGCCCCCCGAGGAAGTTCACTCCAGAGCAGGGCCCCCCTCAGGAGCCTCCCGCGGGGAGGCTGCGGCCTGTAGCGATGCAGCCGGGCAGACCCCCCAGGCCCAGCCTGCTCGGGGGGGGGGGAATAACGGGCAGCCCTGCTGCCACTACCTGTCAGCCGGATCTTGATGCTGGAGCCGCTCCGCCGCGTCCCCGGGGTCGACATCGCAGCCCCGCGGCCGCCGCCCCCATCCGGGCCCAACCCCGCCGCCGCTCGACGCCGGCCCGGCCCGGCCCAGGACAGCGCGCTCGCCCCGCCCCCAGGCCGCACACGTCATGACGCCGGCGCGCCGCCATGTTAGTGGGGTCCGCGCGCGGGGGCCGGTGCCACACCCTAGGGGCGGGGCCGACAGCAGAAGGCGCCGGCGGGAAACCCGCTGCGCCCCTGAAAAAAGCCCTTGGCTCCCACGCGGGGTGGCCCAGCCTGCAGGAGTCTCCGGCCGTTAGATGTCGTCTGCCCACCCTCCAGGGCTGGCCTTGAAGCTGCAGGAATTAGATGCAATCCCCAGGAGACAAATGATAGGGCGTGCATGAAAATGCATACCTGTAGCTGAATTGGATGTAC
>NW_017729016.1:267517-282937 GCF_001723915.1 Gavialis gangeticus
ACAAATAATAGGGCGTGCATGAAAATGCATACCTGTAGCTGAATTGGATGTACGCAGCGGTCCAGGTTTTAAAACGCGACTGTCGTGTGCACGCGCCTTCCCCATGTACAGTCTATACAGGCAGTCCCTGGACTTACAACACAATAGGTTTCTGAAAAGCATGTCTTAAGTCCAAACCTTGCAACTCAGAACTGATTTTCTCATAAGAAACAATGTTATAAATGGAGGGTTGATTCCTGAACCAAGGCCTGATACCCTATTTTCACCAAAAATACCCCAGCATTTTGTACTCAATCAATTATAGACGAGTCATATAGCTGCATTAATGTAATTCTATTGTAAATTGCAATCACAGTGATTTGGAAGGGCTTCTTTGAGGTGAGTTGGACTTTTTGAAGGGCTCTTGGCTGGAGTCTTCTCAGGAGTCCTAGCTGCAGGTTTTTCTGGAGTCTCGGCTGCTTTTTTAAAGAAAGTGTCCAAGGAAGTTTGGACAGGTGTTCTCCAGGGAGATGGGCAATGCAGCAAACTTGTTCGCTGGCGTGGCTTCACATCAGCTCAAGCATTGTAAAGTCAAAACTGAGGTCAGAAAGTTGAAACGGTGTCAATTTATAAACGCTGTAAGTGCAAAACTTTGCAACTTGAAATGTTGTAAGTTGAGGACTGCCTGTATACTAAATTGAATGTGAGGTATGCAGCAGTCCAGTAGATTTTAAAATTCGGTAGTCGTGGATTCGCCTTCCCAATATAAAGTCTATGCACTGCCATCCATAATTATGATATACAAGCAGGTGGGCACATCTGCGTTGCGTGTCACGGCTGTGCTGGCATTCCAGAAACCTCCCAGAATAGATTCAAACCGATTCAGCAAGTCTACTCTGACGTCATTCCCAGACCGGCTGGGCCACATCACTCCCCACAATACCCGTTATGCTTAAATACTGGGGCTGGATGTGCAGCTCAGTGCCTTGCCTCCCTCATGAGTCTCTGCAGGCCATCAGCCTCGTTAGGGTCCAGGGCTTACCAATACCAGACCCCATATAAATGACAGATCCAATAGCATCACCCTTTGCTGAGGAAGATGGGACAGGGCCTTTCCAAAGAGCCCTACATCCTACCTCAGGCTCCCACCCACATAATTACAGTATAGTCAGCAGAATATAAGTGATAGTTCACCCCCCAAGGAGGAAGGCAAGGTTTCTTGAGTAGATATCATATCTTCTATTAGACCAACCTCATACTCAGTTATGATATCTTCTATTAGACATTCTAATAAAAGATATCACATTACTCAAAAAACCTTGCCTACCTCTTGAGGGGGGAATTATTACTTATACAATATACACACATCTACTCAAAAAAGCCCTTGCCTGACTATGTCCTTAGACCAACATGGCTACAACCAAAAACCCCACCCTCAAGAAGTGGCTTTAGTCTCATCCCAGCTCCACGCCATCACGTGATTCGATGTTAGACTCACTGGGCCAGGCTCATTTTGAAACTCCCAGTCGCACAGAGACTGGAACGCCCGGCTATTTTGGTACATACTGTGAGCAGATGAGGGGCTAGATAAGAGTAGCTCAGCCCAACAGACCTTGTAAATACTATTAAATCGCAAATGGTAGCATTGCAAGTGTTAGCATTTCTTTTCTGCAGGCAAAGAGATGACCTAGTTCCCCAACCTGGCTGATTTATTGAACTGGAAGCAGGGCAACATGCACTTGGGTTGCGCTTTGCTCCTAACTCTATTTAAGCTGAGATCATCATCTGCGCTTGGTAGATGGAAGTAGCGTGGCTCACCCCTCATGTAGGTTAAGACCACACGCTTTCTAAGCTCCTTTTTTGGAGCAAAGAGTAATCAAAGCAAGCAGAAATGCACGTGAAGGTGCCTGAACTACAGGGACAGCTGAGCTGCCGGACACAATTGTTTCAAGTTCTCTCTTGTAAATAAATTCAGACTGGATTTCAAAGTAGCCACTCTTGCACTGGAAAGAGATTCTATAGATTTTAAACCACCGATTTTATTGAACTTTGCTTATTCTTTCATACGTGGTATGAAATGTCACTATCTAGACCTTCAATCCACAGCTGATAACCCTGTGTGTAGTGCTTTCCATGGTTTGGATAAGCATTTGTTAATTAAATTCATACCTCAGCCAGGGACCAGACAGCCTGACATTTTCACTCCAAGGGTTCTATCACTTTAAGCATATTCAGGAATGAGAAACAAGGCAAGGATATTTATGACTAACCCCAAACCCTTGCTGCTTGATTTCCAGAACATATGTTATACTGATCTCCAATGCCTTGTCTCCCAGTAGCAGATTTTCCTCACTGCTTATTTTCATCTGTGGATTGTCATTTGGAGGTACAATAGCTGTAGATGTTACAGTCTGTTTGCTGAGCCAACTCCATGAATCTCTCTCTATATAGGGTGTCATTGAGGCAGAAGAGGGAGGAAAATATGCTGCAATTTCCAGGGAGACTACTGGCTGCAGTGAAAGGAAGACTCCAGGAATTTATAGGCACCTTGGACTGTACAGTTAAATAACAGGTTCAGGTGCAATAGGCAAAGTAAAGCACACTGCTTGGCTTTTATTCATTCAAATCCTTCCTTTCGAGATTTATCTTTCAGACTTTCTAGCATTGCTGTGGTTTCTTGTTTCATTGATCGTGTATATCTGATAAAGCAATGCATGAAGTCTGGATCTTCTCTCTAATACTTCAAGCATCTGAACTCCACTCTAGGGCTTACCTTATATTAAACATTTTTCAGAGGATAAATCACATTTGCACACAGCCAAAAGCCAGCGAGGCAAGCAAATTACAATAAAAGAGTGTAAATCAGGTGGCAGAGTAATTCATTTGGGATTGGAAAGGAATAGCTGGAGGAGAGGTCTCCTTACCCACTGAATTGTCATTTATAGCAAGGGAAGATAACCCTGAATGGGTATGTCACTGCATCTGCCTGCACTGGCACGTTACAGGCAGAAGCCTTCTGGTGATCATTCACTCACTCCTATCATTTGAAAGGGTTGAAGCAAATGAATGCGTACATAAATCTAGCCCATTTAGGGAAGAGCACATGAATTTCCTCCTTCAACTGAGCTTGACTTGGTGCAGCTGGACTTTAACTGGCTGTAGTAAAGGTGGAAATACCTACCTACAACATGACTGTATGCAGAGATGGATGAATAAGAGGGCAGTGCCAGATGCCTGTAGGCATAGCAGGCTATCTAGTCTTGGGAGACACTGGGGAGCCATCCACGGAATAGGCCATCTGAATGTGGCAGCATTTGGTGTATGGCCAACTGCATTCCTTGCTAAACTGAAGTCCAGTGGCAGGAGCCTGGGTTACCTTGCACACCTTAAGTCTCCAATGACAGTCTTCGCAGAAGTGCTAACCCAGACTAGTTCCAGGTTGTCTAGAATTGCTGCCACTGCCAGAGCCATTCTACGTAGCGGCGGGAGCACCAGACAGACAATCTGTGCTAACACTTCTGCTGCTGCCAGACCACCGGTGGGAGATTATAAAACAGCACAGCCCCACCGAGCACTTTGCAGTAATCTAATCTCAAGGCAGAATTGCACTGCAATCTGCTCCTTACCTCCATATCCATTTACACCAGGGAGAGGTATCTCCCTCGGATCCCTTTTACCTGGTGAAATACAATATTTTCCAGATGCAGCAGCCACCTTGTCAGCAGTGTTATACTACAAGGAGCACACAACTGAGCTGAGCCGAGCCGAGCCTTTTTCTATGAACCTAGTGGCAGAAACAAGATTTTAAAAAAGTATAATTGTTTTAAGATGACCTCTTCAGGCATCCCCTTATCACACAAAATTTAATGATTTGCTGTGGGGTTTTGGCAATAAAATAAAACAAATAAATCTAGGACCATTTACCATGCCCCAGCTCTAACATTTTAATATTCAACAGGGTAGAATGATCCTCAGATATGACGCACATGATTAAAACTGTATGCCTCTCACCAGACCAGACAGCATGTGCATGCCAAGTCTCTGGCCTATTAACTCTTCTGTTAGAGCAAGGTAAATAATGAGGGGAAATACTAGCATCATTTTCCAGGCTAAATTAGGTTTGTAACCCAGGCTATAGCATATGAATCTAAAAAAAAAAAGGACTCTTCCTCTCCCCCAAAGGAAACCTGAATGGGGTACAAAGTCTTAAATTACAGTAGATTTTAGGGAGGGCTGAGAAGCAATTGGAGAGCTGCATCACACCAAAGGTCCCCTCCCCACCCTCAAACATAGCCACTTTGCACCCTCTCAGTCTCACTGTCAAAGCCACTAGGTAGCAAGCACATCTTCCACTGCAATTAGATGATCAGGCTGCCATCTAATCCTTAGATGGTGCTTCAGTTATGACTACCTCCTTGCCCTTCAAAGCCCCTGCAGCTAGCAGGCAAGCCGGCTTGTACTCTGTTGAAACTCAGCTGTTAAACAGAAGGCTGCAAAACCAAAAATTTTCCCCCCTCATATCCCATTACAAATAATATAGTCTTCTGACCAGATTTAGTCAGGCATGCAAGATGCATCTTGTGGTCAATATTGCATGTTTAGACCCACCTCAAGCAAGTTACAAGGCTCATCTGCTGCCACTGCATCCCACTTCTGCTAAAAGAAGTTTCTGCTTTTAAGAATTTAAGCTTGCAACATCCATGCCATTGTTAGCCAAATTAGGGGGATGGAAGCTTGCAATGCACATAGGATTTGGGCCACAACCTCCCACAGAGAAGTGGCAGCATGGCCTCAGTGATGGAGCAGTCCTCTCTGCAGCAAAAGCTATTACAAATCCTGTGCAGTAGGGCTGAAGCATCCCCATATTAAATATAGCTTAAACTGGGGTGGGCAAGATGCAGCCCATGGGCCAGATGTGGCCCACCAGACCCCTAAAAAAAAATATTTATCTGCCCCTGGCTGCCTGGCATGTGGCCCTTGATGGCTTGCCAAAATTCAGTAAGCAGCCCTCTGCCCAAAATAATTGCCCACCCCTGGCCTAAAGCAATGGGAGCCAGCCTTTTTGGGAGGTATACCACAAGTTACATCTGCACCCTCTATGAATGCCACTCCAATCCTTTATCCTGCCTGATTGGTTTGGCTTTCTGCTCCCTGTCCTGCACTCCTGCTGCTCCATTTTCTGCTCCCTGCCTTACCTGTTGCTGTGCTGCCTGTTCCCTCCATGATCTGTTGTGTGCCACACAGGCTGCCCATGTCACTTGTGGCATGTATAGTGCAGGTTGGCCACATCTGGCCTAAACCAACTGAAAACCATTCAAACTTTGGCAACAACCCCTTGCTTATTAAGCCAGACTACATCCTATCTCTTTACCACCCAGCCAAGGTAGCTTCCTTCTGAGGGAAAGAGAGGGCACAGCAATAATGGGAAGCGTACACACAAAAAAAAAAAGCACAAAAGAGAGGCAGGTTTTGCCAAAAGGGCGTCTTTTCTATGGGAGCGTTTTCAAGCAAAAGCACTAGGAGAGGAGCCGGGCTGCAGTTTACCTTGGAGCAATCCAAACGGCTATTTGTTTAGCTGAGCTCGAACTGCAGCAGAGCCATTAGCAGCCCAACCATTAGTTTCCTAATCAGTCAAAGGATCATTTTCCTCCTTTATATTCACCTTCCATGACCCATTCTGAAATCAGATTCCCTCAGACCTCCAGACCCTTGCATGAGCAGCCTTAACTGCACCTGCTTGTGCAACCTCACCAGCAGTAAGAGGGGCCGAGCTGTACAGTCAACTCAGAAGCAGAGGCAGTCTCCGAAACAGGAATCCTCTTGGGACTCGCAGGGATGGACCAAACCTTTAAGTGGCTAATTGCCAAGTGTTGTAATGTCCACAGTCTTTCACCAGCTACTGCCACTGCTTAGGTTAATTGCATTAGAGAGCTTATAATTACCCTGTTATTAATAACATGTGCCACTTTGAACAACACCAGCTCTGTCACCACACTTTGGTATAGACTTGGACTGCAATTACCTCCATCTCACCCTAAGGATCATGGAGCTACTGTTCCCAGTCTAAAGGCATAGAGGTTTAAAAAGAAAGAAATAGAGATAGAGATCTCTCTCTCTCTATTTTTTTAAATTTTTGAATGCCACTCCAATCCTTAATCCTGCCTCATCTGTTTGGCTTTCTGCTCTCTATATCTATATAATCTTCCCTAAGTATTGTTAGGGGAAAAATAAATTCTATCATGCAGCTGCTCCTCAAAAGAAGTCAGTTTGTCCTCACTGTAGCAGACACTTTCCCAGTGCACACAAGGACCCAGTTCATTTGTGGAGAGATACCCATGAGATGCAGACACAGGTGATCAGCTGTTGAGAAACTAGTTCTCCGAAGTGCTGGAGTCTCCCCTGCAACTGCTAAAGAGAAGGAAGTGTTCCCTCTTCTGATGGACTGAGCATTTTACCAACAGTAGGCAGACTGAGACACAGCTCTTCAGTGCTTTCAGATACTTCCAGGGTTATCATCTGGGAGCTTTATAACAAGTGACCAGATAAGGAGCTGGAATTAAACTAGTTCCTTATGCTCAAAGCCTTCTAAGCTAAGCTTCTAACCTAGCTCACAATACAGAGGAGTTTATCTGCAAGACAGATCATACAAGTCTTCTATCCATGTCCTTTACCTCAAAATGCATGGTCTGGTCTCATGTCTCGTTACAAATCAGGACAAACCCTGCATAAATCATCACCGCACAAGTTGGGAACGAAGCTTTGGAAGCTAGTAGTACAAATCCAGAAAGTGAGATTTATTGTTATGTTTCAGAAATACAAAAAGACCCCCCTCACCTTTACCCTTAGAGAACACGTAGTAGAATGCACCTTCCCCTCCCCGCCATTTCAGTGCTCCGTTCTCAGAAGTCATAGAAGTCTTGCTTCTCTGCTGAGAGGTTGAACATCTGTCTGTCTTGGTCAGCTTCTGGCTGAAAGCCTGGATTCTCCTAGGGAGAGATGGATACTCCTCACCTGAGCTTGCATGGCAAGGTTAGCCATTCACAACGCTGGTCAAGAGCCAAGTCCGTTTCTCCCTTCTCCTGAACTCTATTACCCTCCCAACTCTAGGTAATGACAGTCAGTCAGTGGGGATGCATGCGTAAATGAGCTGTTTGTTGTAGCAGGGAAAAACCTAAGTCAACTGTGTTGTGAGACTCGGGGAAGAGCACCAGAATTGGTCAGCAAGGCAACTACCTCTGCAGAGCAACTCTGTTGTTCCATGCCTATCTCATTGATCAGGTTGGGACACCAGAAGCAAGAGCTTATCTGGCTGAGTTTGCTGGAAGTGAAGTTAAAGATTTACTCAAGTACTGGAGTTCCCAGTGTCTTGGGTCACTAGCTAAAGCTACCTGTAACCTGAGCGAGCCCCAGCAGGAACTGAAGATTGATCAGTGGTGCAGTTCTTACATTCTCCTTAAAGCCTGGCCAAACAGGCTCTATACCAGAAACACTATGCAAAGAGCCACATACGGCAACTCTTCTCCCCATCTGGCCATCAAGTGATATAACAAACAAAAAAAAACAATCCACATACCTCACCAGCAAAGTATCTCTCTATGAGACCCAAAGCAGCTCGATAGACCATGTTATTGTCATGGGTTTGTAGTGCCTCTATTTTCTCTAAGCCACCAAGCTCTTCCACAAGGACACAGAGCTTTTCTGTCTCTCCCAGCTTCTCTGCTGCCTGTGAACAAAGGAACAAGGAGATTAGCAATGAATACATTACATTCTCTTCTCTACTTAAGCTATATAAATCACTCTAATTTCTAGCAGAACATCTTGTCCTAGAGCTATCTGGCATGCAGGATAATGGAGAGTCCAAGGTATGTCTACCATCCAGAGTAGTCTAGTATATACTGAAGCTAGCTTGAGTGCTGGTAGGTAGCTGTGGCTGCAGAGGACTGCAAGACCTGCCAAAGAAGCTAGGTCAATACTTGGGTAATTCATAGAGCTCAGTGCCAACTGTGACTAGCTAATAGTGGTACCCAAGCTGGCATGGATATGCCCAAGTTCCAGAGCCAGTACAGTGTAAACAAAAGTCTGCATCCAGATACTCCGCTTGACCAATGAGCCATTTAATTGCTCTCAATGCCACAACAGGGCATCCAAGCTCAATTACTTATTAATCATTAAGCCACACTAAGGTACTTGGCTCAGAAGGGACAATGACAAATGTAACAGCTGGTCTCATCTCTGTGCTTTTTGGGGAAGAGCATTAGCTTGTGTTGTGTAAATATGCCAGGCAAGTAACACCAGCAAGTTACTCCCCATTTCCAGAGGTGGGATAATATTGACACACAACCAGATGCAACTCCACATTAACTTGCTCTTGATGGAACAAGATTGGCAGTGCAAGCCTTTCAAAGCAGTGGTTCGCAGCCTTTCCAGACTCAAGACACCTCTTGGCAAGTGCCAGCTCTTAGTTGCCACTGTTTTCTTGATTACAGAAAAAAAGTAGATGTAGCAGTTCTTCTGTTGCAGGGAACTCAAAATCTTTGGGATTATCTTGTGAATGTTTGCACACCTGACAGCGCAAACATGGTGTGGCACCCTTCAAAGCAACCCAGGTGCCATGGCATCCTGGTTGAGAATCACGGCTTTAAACAGATGGCAGCCAAGTGAAGGCAGTGCTAGGTTTATCAAACTTTACACTGTTGTTCTAAAGACCTGATATTTCACTATCATGGAGGATCAGACTGGTGTTCTCATGTTACCTCTGACACCTACATCCCATTTCTAGAGCAGAACCAATAGGCTGAGTGTGGCATGACAAGTTTGGGAAGTCCCTTAGAAAAAGGGCACAACTTACTGGCAAGGGAGAGCGAAGAGCTTACCAGGAAGAGGTTTGATATTGTATCAAGGATGACCAAGATGGTTTTGCCATCTCTGGCAGAAAGCAGATTGAGCAGAGGCTTGAGAGCCCCAGACTGGACAAGTTCCACCACTTGCTGCACGGTGCCTCCCGTTGTGAAGTTGGCCACTGCCCACACAGCCTCTTTCTGAGCTTTGAATTCTCCCTGCAAAATAGGCACAGATGGAGCTTCCACATTAAATACTTACTTTTATTAAACTGAATCTCTCCTACAGGTTTTCATGTTTTTCCTTGACACCAGAACAAAGGCTGCACACTTATTGAAATAAGCCAAATATTGGATATAGGCTTTGAAGGAGAGAATGCTGCACTGAGCTGCTTCACAACGGGCATGCAAGAAGGCTGCATCAGCCACCTCTGCAACTCCAAAGCATGCGAATAAGTCAGTACACCTCAAGTGTATGAGAAGTATGGACTGTTCTGCCTAGTCCAGAAGGCATCTCAACACAGGAGCTCTCCATGACCAGGAAGCAGTTACTCCACACAGCTCTCACAGTAATGGAAACCCCACCTTGGCCTCCAAGACTGTCCTCTCACCTTATCCAGCAGCTCCACCAGAGGAGGTAGCAGTCCACAAGTAATAAGCTGCTGGATCTGCCGGCAAGGTCCTGCTGCAATGTTACTGAGTGCCCATGCTGCCTCCTTCTGTATAGTTGGCTTGGAGTGTCGCAGGAGTTGTGGCAGAATGGCCAAGACGCCTGCATCAATGGCCGACTGAGTCTGCTCATCAGTCCCCGTGACTACATTCCCAATAACACGTAGAGAAGGAGTCTAGAAAGGGAAGATACTAGTTAGCCAAGGAAACTCCTGCTTCCCCAAGCGACTTCTGCCAAGAGGCGAGCTAGTCCTAGAGTTCCCTCATTCAACAATCGTGTCTCCTTTACTGACAGGCCAACAGAGCACTCCAGTCAGTGACTGGTCTCTTACTAGGGTTGAATTATGGCTGCATATTCATGTGTTCTTATGACAGTGGGCTGCACGATGCTTAGAGTTGGCTCATTACATGACAGTCAGTGCCGATAAGCAAAAATAAGGGAACGATTTAAGAAGCAAAGCTACATCCAGACTTACTCCTGTTATGGTCAACAGAAAGGAGGTAGGTATACTGCTCCTTGATACATTTCAGTTCTGGCTCTAGAAGGGAGCGCTCTTGCCATTAAAGGTTTCCCTTGGTCACAGAAGGCTGTTCTCATCAAAGAGCCAAGCACATGAAGAACAAGCACCACCTTTCCACAGGCATGATCTTAACCTACCAAAACCATCAGCTCTGGATTGGCCATGAGTTGCACAAGTCTTGGAAGACTCCCAGTGTCCACCACTATCTGGATGCGATCATTGGATCCATCAGTCAGGTAGGACATTGCCCAGCACGTGTCAGAGAGAATGTCCTTGTCTTCATGCTGCAAAAGGCAGACGAGCACTGGCAGGATCTGCTTCACTGCTTCCAGAGGAGGGTACGGGTTCTTGTTCCTGCAGAGGTTCGACAGTGTCCATGTGATATTCCGTAGGAACCCAATCTGAAACAAGAGAAAGTGGTCATGTAACATTGCAAACCTACATTCTCCAAGTCAGTCAGCAGGCAGTCCAGATCCTGCATGATCTCCCTTCTATGACTCCTTCCCAAAAATGAATAAGCTATTGAGTGCTGGCTTAAGAGCCTCATTACTCCTCCATCCCTGCTCATACTGATATATGGCTTCTGGTTCTGTTTGGTACAGAACCAAGAAAAGCGCAAGAGGTTTTAGATCAGTGTTGCTATTTGTCTCATCTCATCTTTAAGAAATATTTCCAGTCAAAATGTTGATCCTTTTGAATAAAGGCATGGGGTACAGAAAGGAGAATCCAGAGGTGTAGTACTGGACAGTTACCATTAACTGGCATAGAATTCCCCATCTGGATGTGGGGATCTGTGGCTTTTGCTCCTCTTGGAGGAAAGAAGAATTGGCAGTAAGAGTAACCATTAGATTACAAGGCAAAGAGATCCTTTTCTCTAAGCCTCTTGTCCCCAGTTCTGGTTTAATCACAGCCTGGCCTACCTTACACAAATGGGTTAAGGTTTGGCTTTGTTACAAGAAATGACTAATCCCAGGTCAGCCATTATTTCATGCGAGTTACAGCTACCAGTTCAAGGAATTAGTAGAACATTTACTGGAGTAGCAGGCGACACCAGAGCCAGCAGTGGGGGAATCACATTGCACTTGATAAGGGAGTCTCTGTACAGGGGACCATCACCTGTGGAAAAGATCAGAATAGTTTGAAGCACGAGAGAATAAATATCTGATGTGGGCTGTATCTCTACCTACAGTGTAAGCCAACAATAGTTAATGAAGTGCTTATTTGGTACAATAACTAGAGCCATAATTATTCATTCTCAAGTGGGGGGAATGATTGAGCAGCTTTTTTCAGATCAAGATGCAGTTGAAGTGTAAAAGGGAGACCTCCCCCCCCACACACACACACCCTGCCTCTCATCAGAAGTGAAGGTGATAAAGGGGCAAACAAAAATAGCACCAGTTTAAAGCTAAATGAGTTATCCTGCTTTCATGATCTAACAACCCTCACAGACCTTGGGTTGTGCTACAGTACCAGTATGCCAGAGGGTTTTGGCATAAGCATGACTAGTTTGAGGAAATAACTAAATTAACTATTTATAGTCTTAAAAAAACAACTTCCTGGCACTAACTCAGCAATAGCTGTGCCTACTATTTACATGCTAAGTTTCAGAGGCCTAGGGAGGGAATTGTTGCATAGGTTACCATCATGGAAGCGTGAGGGTGTCTTACCTGCTATATTGCCCAGCGCCCACACAGACTGTTCACTGATATGCATGTGTGGAGAGGACAGGAGGTCTATGAAAGCTGGGACAGCCCCTGCCTCCACAACGGCTCTAGTCTGGTCAGATGTCCCCGAAGCAATATTAGTCAGCGCCCACGCCGCTTCAAACTGCAAGGTAATGTTGTCGTTACGGCTCAAGAACTCCACCAGTCTGGGGATAATCCCAGCTTCTATGATCTGATTGAGAGGTGGGTTCCTGTGTCTGGACAGCATTCGTCTGTGGGATGAACAGGGTACATTGCATGAGAGGTCCTTCCCTTCCATTCATCCATGTACTGCAGACCCACCACCCCACAATTTAGATTCAGACAGCGAGATCAACTGGAGTGATTTACCTTGACAAGTAGGCAAGCTATGAAGCAGAGCAGAGTTCAGCACCTGGGTTGGACCAGGCCTCCAGCTATTGCAAGGAATAAGCAAGCCTAGCAGAGGCTGTGCTATGCCTATGGCTCTGTGCAGTGGGTCAATATACTCTCAGTCATGAGTAGCAGTAGTATTTCCCCTTCCTGTCAAGGCTGGAATTTGTGTGGGCCCACACAGGAGAAGTATCATCATATCACTGACTGGCACTGGAGTTAGCTCAGGGTTTGGGCTCTGTAGCCTTTGAACCCTAGCCCCAGTCCCCTCCCTTACTTTCAGGTATTTAGTAGTCTTTCCCCTTTCCCTCCCCCCACAGCCCCTTTAGTTTGTGAGCATCTCAAAATGGGGGTGTACATTCTCAAAGGGCCATCAGCACCAATTCATACATGGGGAACAGAGAATGGCCAAGTCACTCACCCAAGGTCATACAGAAGTCTGTGGTGGCATAGACTAGAGGCTTGTACTTGGGTCTCTAGTCCTAGACCAAGAACAGGCAATTATTTTGGGCAGAGGGCCGCTTACTGAGTTTTGGCAAGCCATCGAGGGCTGCACGATAGGCACCCAGGGGCAGATAAATATTAATTTTCTAAATTTTTTAGGGGAGCCGCAGCCTGGATAGAATGGCCTGGCAGGCCGCATCTGGCCCCCAGGCCACATTTTGCCCACCACCGACCTAGACCAAACTCAAGCCACCAGAGCATCCTTCTGGTCTAGTCATCCCTTGTCAAGTTATCTAGGGAAAGACATTTGAACAAGAATCCATCTTTGGCAGAAGTTACCAGGGACATAATGGGCATTATACAGTATTAACATGTTTATTCCATGCCAGAAAGGTTCTGTTTCTATACCTGGCTGCCTGAGTAGCCTTCAGCTGAATCTCCAGACTCTTTGCATTCACACCTTCGATTATTTCCTCCAACGAAAGCTGAGCACTCTGCACAGAGAAACACAGTTTGGAATCAAATGAGCCCACATCTCCCATTAATCTTTGTCAGCATTCAGATTTAGATCAAGTCACAACTTCACATCTAAGCAGCCCATAAGCTTCAGAAGAATCTGCAAAAGTCAAAGCCCCCTTGTCAGGCAGGGAAATAGCCTGAAGCCACCAAGGGAATCCCGCTGCCTTGGAACTATCAGCCCAAATTAAGAGGCTTGGGCTGATAGTTACGTTCTTGCTGGTACACAACCAGCTGCATTTTAGGCAGTCCCAACAGGAAGGCTAGTCCTCTTAGACAGTTTCTGTAGGCCCTTGCTTACTTCAGCTAGTCTTCCCAGGGCAAGGTCTCCAGTGCAACTTGGGTCAGACCACAAAGTCTGCAAATGCTGAGTTTCATAGCCAGGCCAGTCTAAACAGTCACTTAGACTAGGATTTGAGTAGATCAGACCATACAGTGAGCACTACAGACTGACTAGCAACTAGGCAAGTTTTCTGGTTATTGAAGCAAGCAGTTAAAACTGCTTTTGGAGAGCAGTCCCTTTTACTCACTGCATTCTTCTCCTGCTCTGGAGAGAGCCTCTCTTCCAAAGTGATAGTAATGTTTCGCCTTTTTAAGATCTGTTCATCTTTCTTGGCCTTTCGAAGTTCAACATTCACTTCCACCCTTTGCCGTCTCATAGCCTAGGAGAGAAGCGAGTCATATTGTAAGTGTTAGAGAGACGTTGTCTAGGAATTATGCAAGAGGCAAGGATTGTTTTGGGTGCTATTTTCTATCCCAACTCTGCGGTTTGTCCAATGCAGCCAGACAAGCTTTCAAATGCCAGACAGTAACTTGAAGAAGAATGTCTTGCATTTGAAAACTTGCCTAACTATCCCAGCTATGCAGCTGGTCCGGTAAAAGGTATTACCTAAAGAAATCCTTGCCTCTCTCCTATTAAAAGCCTTTTTGTATATGCAAGCATTAGGACTGAATTTCAAAGCATAGCCTGCGTTGCTTTTCTTAGGCAGCTTGAATTTCAGCCTAAGTTTAGACTCTTTGGCTGCATCCAGACAACTTGCATCCAACACTGCAGACCTTCAGGCATTCCCTGTGCTGCTACCTTGCAGCATGAGGAGGGAGGTGGGGGGTGTTGACCCCAGGAGATCCGGAGCCAAAAAAGTCCACACGGAAAGAAGTGGGGGGGCACACGTGGCAGCAGCACATGCCACCCAGAACTGGAGCCTGGCCTGCCAGAGCCATGCTCTGGCTGCTGGCCAACCTTCCAGCTGCAGAAGTGCCACTGCTGCAATTCCCCAAGGCCCCTAGGTAAGGCTGCTGGGGCCAGCAGTTGTGCTGGCCCCAGCCTCCCCTACCCCGCCCAGGGTAACACATCATAAACCAGAGGACACATAGCATGGGCACTCCCCAGGGTCAAGACCTTGTGCCACTGCTTCTTGTCCCTGGGGAAAGGAAACATCCGTGTTTGTGTGGACACAGCCTTCACATTCTGCTGGAAGCAGCTCTGTAGGTGCTCTGGTGGTCATTAATCATTGCTCTTTGATCACCTTCAAGGCAGAGGTGGTGATCATTCATCCCCTGATACAACTCTTTGTTTTGGGGACAGCACAGGTAGAGGACAAACTGACCTCATCTCTTGGTTGGATGTATCCCAAGCAAGAAGTTTTATTTCCAATTGGTTTGTTGCTCCACAAATTCATGCCTAGAGATTTTAGACTTCCTATCCAGCACATGTAAAAAACAAAGCCTACCTCTTACAAGTTCATAGACCCAGTTTTCACTAGCAGGGAAAGGGCTAGTCCGTCTCCTGGGGATTATAGCTACAGCTTGTTCCCTCTTTTTCCAAGCACAGTGCACAATTTCTTTGCCCTGGCAGATCATGCACGATTAGGTTTTGAACAACATGCCTTGAGGAGGTGCAAGAGCAGCCTTTTCAGACCAAGCAGTAAAAACCTCAGTGAAGAGATGCTGTGCCATCACCTCTGACTACAGGTCTGAGGCCAGCCTTCCCCCCATACTTACAGCTGCATCTTTGCCCTTGTTTTTGAACTTTCTCATCCGCTCATCTTGCTCATTCATACTGGGCATCTTTACAGCCGTTTGTGGACAAAAGAGCGAGTTCAAAGCTTCACCTGCTGCGAGGATCCAAGACAACAGGTTTAGTTTGAATGACTAGCACTCCGTTTTGCAACGACTGGATAAACAAGCTATATTTGCCTTGATTTACAGGCAGAGGCTACGCCTGCCACAGGCACCGGCAGAGAAAGTAAATCTTGTATCCTTCTAGCTACAAGTGCTGCTTCAACTCTTATTCCGAGCCCATTTCCCTCTAGTTCAGCCACGTTTTAAACCTTGGACTGATCTGGCTACAGGTGGCCAAGGCCAGTTACTGCTGCCTAC
>NW_017729016.1:287937-307797 GCF_001723915.1 Gavialis gangeticus
CTCATTTCCCTCTAGTTCAGCCACGTTTTAAACCCTGGACTGATCTGGCTACAGGTGGCCAAGGCCAGTTACTGCTGCCTACCCACAGGGGCTTGGGGCATCTTGCTAGTTACCAGCTCCGCGGCACTTCATCGCTACCCAGGCAGGCACCAGTGCACTCGCACCAGGTCACAGTGACAAACACAACCACGGCATCCTTGAGACGCCGCTAGAGGACCAGCACCAGAGCACCGCAGCTGTGGCCAATCCCACATCCTCCCCCCTCGTTTCACACAGCCAAGAGGAAAGCCCGGGGCACTGGCAAACAGGACGGAGGGAACTTTGCCCCGACCTGCCTCAGCCTGCAAACACAGCAGCTGCCCCCCCCCAGCAAGGGGCCAGCTCAGCTTGATGCTTTGAAGCATCTCAGTGCAGAACCAGCTTCCTAGCGAGGGCTGCCCACAGCCCCTTGCCCTCGCCCGGCACAACAGGCAGGCCACCTGCATCCACACAGGGCCAGAGGGAGGCCCCCCAGGCAGCTGGGGGAAATGACGTACCCACCCAATCCCGGCCCGGCCACGCGGCGCCCCGGGGGAGGCGCTTTCATGGCCCGCGGGGCTACGCCTGTCCGCCCTGCTCCGCCCGGATTGGCTCTTCCCCGCGGCGGCCCCGCCCCCTCCAGTGCTGGCCGTTCTTTTGCCATGGCAACGCGTGGATGCACCTCGCGCCGATCCGTACCGGGCAGCGGCAGCAGCGCGGGCGTCTGTGTCGCCCCCATGCAGCATCCAGGGAGGAGTCTCAGCAGCGGGCCCGGTTGAGACTCACAGCTCTAAAGGCCTGTGTGATAGTCTCACCCCAGCGCAGGGTGGGAGCCAGGGTGAATGCCCCTAGCACTGCCAGCCCTGCCCATGCTAGGCCGAGCGTGCTACAGAGACGTTTGGAGGAGACTGAAATGTCCCCGCTTGCAGGGGGGTTGGTTACCACTGCTGCAGTCAGTTCCTGGGACTGGAGCCTCCTGAAGGCATCCTTAAAAAAAAAACAAAACAACCACCCTGAAACAAACAGCTCCTAATTGCCCATTTTGATGGGCTCCATAAAACTTGCTTTGTGCTCTCTCTGTTTGCTCTGCAGAAGCAGTAAACAAAGCAAAGCCTATTCCCGCAGCTGTGCAGAGGTGACAGCCATCAGCCATGCAGGTGGCGGTTACAGGGGGAAATATTCACATTAATTTCAGCTGAATTAGGAAGAGCATGGGGGAGGGGGAGGCATGGGGCTGGCTAAATGGGGATGCAATGCAGCTGAGAGTTTAAAATATTTAATTAAAATGCTACATTTCAATTACTTGATGTCTTTGTCAGGGAGGGAGAGAGGATGTTCAGGCAGTCAGGCAGGGTGTCGGGCTGGCTTGTGGGGGATGACGGCTCTAGTTAGTTTTGGAAGGGAGGTGACAACAGTGAGGAAGGGTGGGTGAATTAGCATTTCAGGGCTGGTCCCTAGGGTTTGAAGGGTTATAAATGGGAGCAGATTTGACCCTGGATGCCTAGCTAATTACCCAACATGAGGAAAGATATGGAAATGACAGGCAAGATCTGCATGCCCATGTATGAAATACTCCGACCACCTGAAACCACAGGTCCAAATCCCCGGCACGTTCATTTCAGCCACCCCTTCGTGTGACCAAATATACTGGCAGCAGAATATATGGGGGGGGGCTCTTGCAGATTAAATCTGCTCTTCGTGGACATTAAAGCACCCATACATAACACCTTTCCGGACATCAGTGCTGGTAAGATGTGTGTGTCATTCCCTCTGTTCTTCGGCCTAGCCTACCGAGCAGAACCGAACCTCAGTTGTTTTTTAATCTGATTCACTTCAACTAGCACAAGCGTTCACAAACGGCTTGTTTCTCCTTAGCTTCAGTTGATTCCCAACTGTTTTAAGCAAAACCACAATAAGTCTGGCTGAAACTGGAATAAAAAGGGCCACAAAACTTTCCACAATAACAGACTCAACTGGAAGTGACACCTTAAAATAAATGGGTGCAGTTTCTCATGGCGGGCGGCAAACCCTGGCAGGTCACAGAGGTGAGTGCTGAGCAATTGTTCCTTTACCTTGAGTCTTCTCTTCGCTCAAGGTGCCTCAGGATATGAGTCTGTGAAGAGCCTGTGAGGAAATTTATTGTTATGCTGCTGTACGGCTCTTCTTCTCTAGGCCTTTTCCTTTTCCTGTCCACCTGCCAGGCACAATCAGACCCATCCTGTTTAGCGCTCTGTCCTTGCCAGCACAAAGAGAGCAAGAGAGAGCTCAAAGAAGCTAGCAAAATGTATTAACAACCCCCCCTTCCCTGAGCTTTTCTTAAATCACTGATGGCATCAATGCGAGCTCTGTTGACTGCTAAGGCTACAGGCAGGAACAAAAAGAGCAGTGTTAATCTCCGCCTGGGTTGAGAACATGGGGAAGATCAATATTTGCCAAGTGGGAAAGGACCAGATCAGTTAAGAAAAATGCTGTTTTTTTGTGCTTAATAAGAGGGTATCACAACTAATGGAGAGTACAGGAGATAAAGCCGTAAATCTACATGACAGCGTCCCCTTAGCTCAGTCATGTGTGCTCATGCCGAAAGCCCGCAGTTTGACAGGTATGGGAAAGTGATAGCATTAGCTCGCTGCCAGAGATCTTTATCCCAAGCAGGTAGATCTGATCAAATGGAAGAAAAAAATATAGAGAGAATTGTTCATTTTCTATATCTTGGAGGAAGTAGAGCAATTGTACGGCAGGCTATTCTTTTTCTTTTTCCAGCCAGCTTTTTTTAGGCATTCACACACCGCTGCAGAGGACTGGTTCACTGATGACCAACTACAGATTTTAAAACATCAGTTTTAAACCTCAAGATAAAAGTCCTATTCTTGCTCCTCCATCTTTTCATGTCTCTTTAATAGGCCTCCTCGGGTTGTTGCATACCGCGAAGGATCCTGATAGTGAAAGGCATCAACACGTAGGATCCCAGCAGTGGGGCTGCATAATGCCAGACAGGCAGGCGTAGCCCTGGCTCCATCATTTGAAATTCTGCAGTAGCTATTCAGTGATGTTTCTGCAAAATGAAACCACCTGGTTAGGAGAGGGATGAGGCAAAGAAATTTAGTGTCAGAAAATGTGTGATTTTTACTGCGGATTCTAAATTGGTCCATCAACTTAACATCAGCAGCTGCATTATTCTTATTAATTCCAGTGATTGCCCCTAGATGCCCTAATCAAGACAGCACCAGCCGGACTGAGATGCGTGGTGCCCTTGCACTTGGTAACAGACTTAAGAAGTCCCCAAAATTTGGCCAGTGGCGCGTGCATGTGGGGAAAAGTGTTCAAATCTTGATTAAAATGGGCGACTGCAGAGGAAGTCATTGAGTGCAATGGTTTCCCTTGGTACGGATGACACAGTCAGGGAACCAAGCCGAGCGAGATGCCAGCGACCTGTATCATGAAGCTTTAGCGCTTTGCTGGTGGGACAGCTGCAGCTGCATTTCAGGCCAGATCTTCTGGACCGAAAAGGAAAAGACACCCCTGAACCTGCCACCCTCCTACCCGTGCATCAGCCTCATGACAACAGTGCGACTCTGAGCCCGCGTTCGGGCAGCAGGATCGAGTCTGCAAACTGACTGTCAGAGGTGTTTGTGGTTTAAATGGATCTTTGTCAGAGAAAAAAAAATCCCTTCCAGGTAAGCGGTGCTAGCTTGGTTGTTCCTACTGTTTTCTGTTCAGCGGGGGCACCACACCAATTACGGCCTGTTTTCTCCCAGCCATCGGATTCATTCAAATCTTCCTGTGATTCCTGGAGCACCTTAGGCAAGATGAAGGCTGCATCATCCTAGACATTGTGCCAACACACGGACACAAACCCCATTCCTTACAACCTGCTTAAGCATGACGCTGAGACGGGAGGAGAAAGGAAGCCCTTTTAACCTGGTTTTATTAGTAGGGCAGAGAGATTGGGAGATTTCCATGAGGGTACGCAGGGAGCCCAGCCCTGAAGCCAGATTCCCTGAGCTCCAGTCCAGTGCCTTAATATGAGACCTTCTTTTCCCTCTAGTTGAGGTCTCTTAAAAGAGCAAGTCAGGGCTCATGCTTGGGGTGTGCCTGCTATGAGGAAACAAAGCCAATGCCGGCATTATGTTAATCTTATCATCTTTATGGGTAGGCACTTACGTCTCCTCAGATGATTAGAACAGTAAATGTCCCAAGCTAAAAGCCCTGGCTAGAAAGGCAAGGAGCAGATGAAATACAAGCTGGATCCCAACTCTGGCATCTGACTGGTTAGGTTAGTTTCAGCGATACTGATTACTAATATCTGTCCGTGAACAATCACTATTGTTTTGTGTGATATCATTTTTGTTCCCCACCCCAGCAACTCCAAGCTCAAGCTTGCTCAGGACTCTCAATACAGTTGATAATATATAATAAAGGCCTAACACTTAACGGGAGGATACATGGATACAGAGACTCTGTTCCATTGTATGTGTTTTTTCAAGGCAAGAGGCCAAAGGCTAAGTATCTTTATCTGTTTCTTCCCTGCCAAGAATGTGATTATTCATTCTGAAATGCAGAATTCAGAAGGTTGCATGGACACGACACAAAAGGATCTATATTTACTGGTAAGGAGAGATGGCAGAGCTGTGAATTTCCCTGCAAGACAAGGGAATAGCCGTGCTGGCAAATAGACAGACCGCTCCAATTGGATCCAGAGGTCTAAAGCCATTTTGGAAGCTTGTGGCTTTGAAGTGGATAAAACTGTTAAGTATAACACCAACTGATTATCTCATCAGAGGCACAGGCCAAAGTCAATGGGAGCTCCAGGCATGCATCTGACAGGCTAATTGAGCCCCAGAAATTCTAACAACAGCTCGGCTTGACTGGGAGTTGCGGGAGTATTTCAGCACTTGCCAAATGCAGCTGTTAAAGTCCATTAGCCAGATAGTATAAGTGTGTGTCTTGGAAAACCAGTGCAGTCCTGGGGGGCTTGTAATTCCACACCAGGGCAAACATTAGGGAGCTAATTTTAACTTGAAAGCAGCATTCTCTCTGCCAGCTAGGAGAGGGGATTAGGGTAAAAAGGGGTTTTTTTAAAATTATTATTTAAAAATAACATCAGACTTAAACACAGCGATTGATTAATGAAATTACCTTCTCTCTGCTACAGGACACCGATTAACCAAACTGCTGAAACTGTAATCACAAGAGTTCAGAAAATCTTATGAATAAGTTTTCTACAGGCAGAAAATAAGCTAATGTGGGCTCACATTGTGTGGCTGTAGTTCAGTCTCTGGGTCTCTTCTGGACTGTGAATGTTTGGATGTGCAGAAACACGCAGTCATGGAATAAGGTAACAAGGATCCCCACCTTTTGGGACTGTAAGCCAGACTGACTACTTTTAAAAAATTTCAGAAATTGAGCACACACAGAACCTGCCCTTTGGAACATTATCAAATCCAGGGGAACGAGTCACCTGTTAAAATCGTGGGAAACACTGTCGATTAGATGGGGAAGAACAATGCCAGGAAGCTATTAGAATATATCCCAAATCATTGTTTTCAGACTTGT
Source organism: Gavialis gangeticus (assembly GCF_001723915.1). Taxonomy (NCBI): domain Eukaryota; kingdom Metazoa; phylum Chordata; order Crocodylia; family Gavialidae; genus Gavialis; species Gavialis gangeticus. The sequence goes on from NW_017729016.1 coordinate 293,509, forward strand.
TGAACTAACAAGTCCCTCCAGGTGCCACTTTGCCACAGGGGAATCATTGTGCAATTTAATTGGGTGCACGTGAATTCCCAGTCCCTTTCTGCTTCCTAAGTGCTGACAGCATTGCGTTTGAAGCTTGGCAGGAAGAATCCTCATCCCTGGAGTAGGAAGTTGCAGACAGAAGTCTTGCACAAGGATTTAACTTCGGTCAGGACAGCAGGATCAGCCCTGAAGGAGATGGTCCAGCCATAACTACCTTCTGGTTAAGTGAACCTGTTGCATTCATTTGCCAGTGGCTTTCTGCAACAGAAGTTGTGGGTAATGAGTGACCAGCAAAGACTGAACTGTATGCTAACGCCCTGTGCAACCTGATTTTTGTAAAGCTGCTTAGAATGGAAGTCAGTGAAGTACTCAGATCTTCTACTGGGAGCTCTGTGACAGGGGGAGTATATGCAGCATGAAACACTGTAGGGTCCTGATACTGATGAGGGCTTTTGAATGCTTCTGGAAAATACATATTAAATAGCAATCAGAAGGATTTTCACAGGTGCCTGGAAGTCAGTGGGAGTTGGGTATGAAACTTCAATTAGGCATCCCTCAAAATCATGGTCCAGGAAAGCAAGCTAGCAGAGATGGATGCCAAGAGCTCTCTTCTGTTTGAAGTCCACATTTAGAAACTGCTACAGCTGGGACAGACTTTTCAATAAGGCAAAAGAAGAGGATTGAATGTGCATCTTCTACCCATTCCTAGCTAAAGAGACCTTTGTGCTAGGCATGAGGACAGCACTGATCTTTGTTGCAGCATTTCATTTCTCATAGCCATAGACTTTGTAATTAGCTTGCAGAGCCCACCTGTAATTACATTCCCTGTGCTGCATCATTCTGTCCTGCCCTGCTCACATGTCCCTTTGGGTTTGGGCAGGATCTTGAATGCATGTCAAACCGATCCTCTTTGGAGGAATGAATTGAATACTTTCTCTTTGCACCAGCACAGCCCTTGGGCACCCCCACCTTGCTGCTCATGGGAAGAGCATGTCAGTATAGCTGAACCAGGACCAGAGGCTGCTTTCCCTCCCTCACCCTACTGCACCAGCAGGACATGTCCTGAGGCTGAGACCTAAACCTACCTGAGCAATGGCTGAAGGCAGAGTTAAGGGGAACCCTAGGGTTTTACCCCTAACCCCTGACCACAAACCCCCTTCTTTGACCTTCTGTTTTTCTTCCTGATTGCTACTGGAAGGGCTGGACAAAGCACGGTAGTTGCAGACTGAAGGAAAACAGCCCGGACATGAGGAACTCCAGTGGCCACTGATACAATTAGGGTTGGAGCCCTGTTGGGGCCAACTGGGACTGGTTGGTCGGTCTACTTCAGGCATAGATTTGGGCCAGTTGTGTGATGTGTCTGCTTTTTGGCTCTGTTTATGATCCTTGGTGAGGGGCAACTTGGAGTGTGTTCGTGGCTATGGGGTCTTGGGCTACCTACTGATTGGTCCATATAGAAACTGGCCATCTCTGACTGCTCTCACTGCTGTCTGTGGAAGTCCACAGATGTCTGTGCAGTGGAGCTGAAGGGTCTGGTCCAGCTGACAACCACATGAAGGGCAATGGGACTGCACGTGTTCGGGTTTTTTGTTTAAATCGTAAGTTTTTGGATGTCATTTCCTGTGTTACAGGAAGATCACAATGGCCAAGCCAGGCACTCATGTGTTTGGTAACACTAGCACGGAGGCTGCCTGCGTGTGAGTTGGGTTGCAGTGCTTAATTGCATGATTAATCATGGACTGTGCTTTCTGCAGGAACTGACTCCTTCACTGCGCTCATCAGGGGGTTTGGAAGTGCTCAGCATCTCACAAGATCAGACCCTAGGTGCCTGGTGCAGAGATCTTTGTCCTTGTTTGGTGAGAGTCTGGGCCATGTGCCTTCCTTCCCCAGCTACTGCCTCTGCCGTTCTCATGGGAGTACAATGATCTTTCTCAGCCGGGCACCAGACGACAGCTGAGAATGAAGCTAATGCATTTAGCAAAAGGATCAGCCTTATTTTTTTTCTTTGTAATGACTAACGAATGCAAAACCATCCTAGAGTCTCTGGGGCCAGCTCTTAATATAACTGCAGGGCTTCCCTTTCCAGATGCCTCCACTGCGCTCTCTGGAAAGGACTCGCCACAGATCAGTTTGCTGCCAGTTGACAGCAGCTCCGCGAATGTAGCAGGCAACATCTGTACGGGCGTTCCCTTTCCTCCAGGGCTTGTCAGAACAAGCTGGCTTGAACAGCAGAGCCCTGCAGCAGGAAGGCTGGGATGAGATCAAGTGACCAAAAAGTCCTCATAGCCCATGCTGACTTGCTGCTATCCTGCTTTGTGCTTTGATGTACAAGCTTTTCTCTTGCTCAGTCCTGCAAGAAGAGGGACCTTTGACTTTCCCCTTTATGGCCTTGTACTCAGTGTACTTATGTGCCCCCCATCCCAATACTATCTGAGTCCTTCCCAGTCTGGAATGTGTTTTTTCTACAGCGCGCTGGCAAGGGAGGGCAGGGCTGGCAGTGCACATGGGGAAGCCTGTGAAAGACAGGGGATGTGAGCCCTGGTCTCCCATGCCCGTGGCTCTTGCTCTAACAGGAAAATTGCTCTTTTTATCTTCTTATTGGTGTCAGCGGCTTCCCAGCCACATCCTCCAATGTTATTTGTGCAGGAGGGTACTAGTAGTTAGCCTGGTTAGAGCTAGCCAGGGCAGGGCACACGTTCCCTCTGCACTCTAGAAAGCAGTGTTAAAAATAATTGTGTGTATAATACAATCAGTAATGACAAGCGAGTTGGCAGGAGTCAGTCCAGTAATGCGGGACTCATAATAAAGGAGCGTATACTGTACAATGTAATGAATGAGTTTCTTTCTATGAGCACCGTTGCCCTCCAGTGGGTAGAATCTGAACTACTCAACTCTGTTTCATAAGCCCTATACTGTTAAGAAGGAGTGGGCATTCCCCTTTAGCTAGGGTGACCATACGTCTCGATTTGCCCGGGACAGTCCTGGATTCTGTAGGCCAATCCTGGCCAGTTGGTCAAAAGTCCCAGGCCGGAGTCTGGCAGTCCAGTGCACCAGGCAGGTACTCACCCTATCTAAGATGCCATATCCAAGGTTCCTACATTCCTTGCTCCCGCTCAGTTATCATCATCTAGGTTCACAGTGTGTGTCAATTCAGGCACAGAACATGGCAGGCTACAGCTGGCCAGGCCAGGCCTGCTTGTTCATAGAGAGAGGACCTTTTGGAGACTCCTTCTTGGAGAAACTTTTGAAATGTGTGGTTGCTTTGTCCCGTTCCCATCAATCTTAGGGCTTTTGTCATTGACTTTAAAGTCACCCCATCAACAGCCAAAATGATTGTTGTAGTTGTTGTTGCTGGACCCCAGGCAGGTTTCTGCAGTCATTGTAGAATCAAAAACTGCCCCCCACCCCACCAAACCCTGTCATCTTACCAAGGGGAAAGGTCTGTCTCTGGCTGGATTAGGTGGATGCTTGAACCTCTTAGTCATTTCTCTCCATTCTCATCCAGTGCTGGAGTTGCTGACTTTCTAGAGGAAGCAAAGTAATAATGACTGTAGGAAGATGTGATAACATCTTCCCCACTTCTACCTTAGTCTCTACCACCCACCCAAGGGATGCAGTACAACCTGGTGTATTTAATCAGTTAGGGGTAGGCACCCCCTGGCACAGGTGCCAGAGTATGGTACTTGAAGGCATTTTGCTTGGCACATGTACCTCTGGGTGGATGGCAGGGAAGGGGCCGAGGCTACGGGCCCTCGTGGCTCCTCCGTCATCCACCCCTGGCACACCAACATCTTACAAGTTGAAGTTGTGGGTGTTTTCAGCACTCTGCCCAAAAATGTTGCTGACCCCTGAATATGTGCTGATTCAAAGTATTATCCAAAAACTGCCTACAGGTGGGATACTTCTGAAGCATAGCCCTGGCAATAGTGCCCAGAACACTCTTCACCTCTCCCCCAGCTCAAACAGTGAAAATATAAAGACATGGGAGTGTGAAGCAGGCGTCACTGCCTTTGAGCCTGGCCCTGACCGTATTTAACAATCTACTTCCTGTCCTTGCAGTGGCAGGACACTGCTAGTCACCTTATCCCTTGTGGATAGTCAAAGGGTGGTTTTGATGTTTCAGGTATTGTGCCTAGTAGTTATGTGTGAAGGTTGTTCCCAGAGCTTTGAATAGGTTAGACCAGCACCTGTCTAGGACTAGACCTCCTGAGGTCCCTTCCAACCCTACTTGCCTATGATTTTACAATCCTCAACTCCCTCATCTTCCACAAGAGCCAAGTGCAGTTAGCATTTGGTAGGATCAAGCCCATATTAAAGAAAGTAAAAAAAAAAAATCCCGAGTCTGTTATGATTTTCAAACACTGGTTCATTCATTGAAATCATTCCTCGTGTGAACCTAATGAATAAGACTCTCTCTCTCTAGTTCATTCACAGGCAGTTTATCACACCTGCTCAGTTTTCAAAATTCAGGCCAGGATGGCTAGTTTTGATTAGACATGTACCCTCCTGTGATTTGCTGATGTTCACTGATTGAATGAACATCATTACAGAATTAGGCTTCTAGGGGGAACAGTCATTACATGATCAAAATCTGCTTTCCATAAGATCCCTCACATTTGCCTCCAATGTGTTTTTTCTGCAAACTCTTGCTGGCAAGCTCCCTCCCTCACATACTCGCTGTCGGCAAGCACAGCCCTTCTGCACAGCTCCCCATGGCTGGAGGAGATGATGGGGCTCTCCTCACTCTTTCCCCAGTCCCACAGTCCCCAGATGCTCCTGCTGAAATAAAGAGCAATGTAACGCTTAAAGCTGACATCTAAACGGCCAAGCAGAAGGCAGGGTAGATTTGCACCTCCTAGATGAACTCAATCAGAGCTATATAGCATGAGATGTTGTGATCGTCAGATGCTGTGATAGTCATCCTTAGGCTTCTCAGTCAATACGTTGCTGGGATACGAATGGGGACACTTCACATCTCCCAAGCAGAAGGGTCAGATTCAATCCTGGCATGAGCGGTTATACCTCTGCGTTGTATCTGCCTGCCTGCAGACTCGACTCCCCATGGAGAAGGCTTTTCATCACACATGGTTTGGGCTAGATACTCTTCTGAAGAGGAAGCCTCCTTCTGTCAAAACTGATCGGACCACTCAAGAAGCATAGCTGGTGCCCTGTGCCCATTCAGCCGGACTCCTGCCTTGCCCTGATGAGCTACCTTCACTAATGAAACCCTTGTCTGCCGCCTGGCATGAAGGACCTGGCTGTAAGTCATGGCTTAGGCAGAAAAATGTCATTAGGCAGCTGTTCTATTTCGGCCTCAGGCCCCTGGGCGCATGCAGTTGAGTTTGTTAGATGCCCTATAAGGAGAAGAAAGGGAAGGAGAATTCCCCAAGAAACAGGGCATAAACCGATCGCCCCTGAGGGACGCGAGCTTTGGCCAATTGAGTTCCAACACTGAGGCCAGCTGAGTTTGTGGATCTTAAATGGGCTGGCTTCTTTTTAAAAATAGTGCAGGCTCAGGCCAAAAGGATGGCTATAAAAGAAGCTGGCCAGCCCCTTGTAAACATGCGGCGTCTTTCAGCATCGTCTCTGGCAAGTACTTGCTGTGCGTGGCTCTTGGGTGGGAGCGTGGTGGGAAGCTCTGCAGGAATTCATATACCTGTGTTGGGCAGGGATTGGAAACAGAGGCAGGAAGGGGCGGTGTGATAGCTGGTTGTATGAAGAAGGAGCTATGTGTGTATCCTAACCAGTACGGATTCGTTTGCATCTGAAGTTGGGCAGCCTTGAATTCACCAAGAGTATTAAAGTGGTGCTCTCCTTTGAGAACCGAACCTAACATCCTGGAGTTCAGGGAAGGATGACGTAGAGAAAGAAAGAGAGCAAGAGCAATGAACCTGCTTGACTTTGCAGTTGTTTTTGAATAATGAGTTTAACACAAAGCAGGAAGTACCCTGTGGTGCTCAGACCAGAGGAAGGTATGGCAGGGCTTTGGGGCTGCCTGGCCACGTGCTCATCGGGTGACTTTTGGCAAGACATTTTGTACATTGGTTTGCAAAATACATGCTCCTGGGTCCCTATAGGAGACACGGTTGGGTGGCTGCAGGGGAGCTGAGCAGCCATAGCTCCCGCTGGCTATGGAAAGAAAGGCATGTGGTGAGAAAAATCAGACAGCCAGGTGCTTCTTGCTGGACTCTGTAAAATGGAGGCATCCCAAATGGATGGGCGCTTTTGAAGGTTTTCCATGCCCCAGTTTCCCCATCAGTAAAAGGCCCCACAAAGGGGCAGTGAGGCTTAATGAGTTAAAGGTTTGTAAAGGGCCAGGAGATGCTCAGGGCAGCAGCTGTGTGTGAAGGAAGTGGAAACTACCACACTTTTATTTATACATGCATTTCCCAGGGGAAGGGGGAGTGTAACATAGCTAATAATACACCAATCTGCTTTAGAGGAGGAGGATCCTATTCTGTTTCCCTTGCCCACATTCGGTGTTGACTGAGCCCCAGGTGGGTAAATGAGATTGCTGGGGGAGGGGAAGGGAATTGCTCCATGTGAGTAAGGGAGAGCAAAATCTTGTCCTAAAGAAGCCCTGTAAATCTGAGTCTAACAGCAGTAGCCAGGGCTGCAGATTCAGCTACTGGGAGTGAAAGGGAAAATGTCCCTTAACCCTACTCCAGGTAACCTCTCGCACTCCTGTATCTTGGATGGGCTACGTGGGAATTTGAAGAGCAAAACTTCTTCCTCCAGAGTCTCTGGGGAAATTTGCCCTGTCCATCGCTCACTGCGGTTGCTGGAGTTATACCATGACTTCATTTGGCTCCATTATAGCCTTTGGGGGTTGAAGGCTCTGCTCCACCATCTCTGGCCCGTATGGTTTTTTTTAGACCATCAAGGTCTTGAGAAGATGGTGGAGAAATGGAGCTCCCCGGTGGGACCGAGAGCAGGATCACTCTGCAGCCCAATGCCGGGCTATTCTGAGAGGCTGCAACCCAAGCGGTGTCTGCAGCAACTGGCAAACAGTCACCGGCCTGTCCCCACGGGACCTTCTCCGTCAGTCAAGCCTGACTGTAACCACACAGCTCATGCTACTGAGATGAATACTGGGGCTGAACGCTGCTCAGGGCTGCCGGCAATGAGGCTGAAGAAATGGAAAGCAGAATAGAGGCACAAAAGAGAAATATGATTGTAATTTAGGTAGGCAGCATGGGTAACAACAGCAGGGAAGACATCAGCCAGGCCATGTACCTGCCCATGCCCCTGGAGGGCTGGTACTTAGGTTGCTAGCACACCCAGGGGCCCCTGCTGCCACATCGTTGCTGATATTTTCACCAGGGCTAATTAAACTAAAGCTAGTTCTGGTTTGTCTACATGTACTCCAAGCACACCTTCCTTTTGCTGTGCAGACGCAGCCTCAGTCTTTCCTGGTAAGAGGGTTCATGTTTGGCTTGCATCTGCAGGAGATCCGGCAAGGAGAGCACAGGCCAGGCTTTGTGCCACCTGCCTTACTCTGGCCACAGGAGTAAGTGAGACATTTGGGGGTGATAGTCACTGATGACAGAAGCCCAGGGCCACACAGAGTCTCTGAGATGTTCAGCACATTGGAGACACCCTCACCTCCTCCTGTCCCGCAAGTTGTCCTCATATAGCCCTAATAGGATTCACTCAGAGATATCAGTGGCCAACATGGCAAAGGATAGGGCTTCAGGATTTCCCTTTGTGTTTCTTACTGTATTTTGGGCTCTTCCCCACTTCTTTTTCTCAGCTTTGAGGGAAGCACTGGTCCCCATCTCTTTGTCCTTCCGGCTTCACCTGCTGCCTGCCCTAAAGCAAAGATGCCTGGTGCGTATAAAGGAGAGTGTGGGGACGATGTGGACCCCATGCCATACCTGGCTCCTCCTGAAAAAGAGAAGATCGAGGCCATGAACAAGCCCTATGACATCAAGAAGTCATGCTGGGTGAAGGATGAAAAGGAGGGTTTTATCGCTGGTGAGATCCAGTCGGATGCGGGTGACCAAGTCACTGTGAAGACTGTGGCCAACCAGGTAAGTCTGGTGTGATGAGCTGGACAAGGGGGCAACAGCAACTCCTGCCCTGCTACTGCTGTGAATTTTGCAGGTGCTTTTCCGGGGTGAGCCTCTTGATTTCAGGGAGCCATTTCTTACTCATTTAGGTTAGGTTAAGACTGACATTAGTAGAAGTCAGTCATATCCTTCTGGACGGGAGGGAGAGGGACTGACAATTTAGTGCCTAAAAAGACTAGTCATGAAGCCAGTTGGGATACAAGAAGAGACACACTCGCTGGTGAAGTTTGTAGGATTGGGCTCTTCATTGGCAGAGCAGTTGGTGACCCCTGGACTGCCTGGAGGTGAATACGGCTGCTCCCACCCAACCCCTGAAAGCCACAGTGGGTGCACAGCCAGGTTTCTGTTCCTCCATGGGAAGGAAACATGGTCACCCTCAAAGTTTACTTCATAGATTAGGATGTCTCTGTGCTGGAGCTGGCAGCTCAGGAGGCTGAAGCCCACTATCCCTGGGGGACCTAGGCTCAGAAAGCAGCAGTTCAAGCTTGCTCCTTATTGCTGTGCCTGATCTGGATGAAGAACCAGTAGGGATAAAGCACAGTCCGGTGGCATTGGCCATTTCATGTCTGGAGTCCCTCTAAGATGGCTAATAAGGCAGTGTTGGCAGGGCAGAAAGGGACTGAGATGTGGATACACGTCCCTTGGGACTGTTAGAGTTTTCTCACATGGGCCAACAAACCCCCTTCAGAGGGTAACATCTTTGGTGGCTTCTGAAATGTTAGATTCAATCCACTGACCTGGCAAAGAAAGGTTCTTGGTACCATTCCCTAGTTGCATGAGCATCAGTCCTCTCACTCTGAAGGACACAGCCGGCGTCTCCGATGGAAGGTGTGTAGATCCCAGCCGCACTGACGCGGTGTTCCTCTCGCCCCACAGACCCTCACTTTGAAGAAGGATAATGTCCAGCAGATGAACCCACCCAAGTTCTACCAGATCAGTGACATGGCCAACATGACCTTCTTGAATGAGGCCAGCGTCTTGGACAACCTGCGTCAGCGTTATGTCCACATGAGGATCTATGTGAGTGGAACAGCCAGAGGTGACAGCTGTGCAGTGTGCAGCGATTACAGAAACAGTCCAGTGCAGAGAGCCAGATTGAAATCTTAAAATGAGGATGGTGCAAATCTGGTGCAACTTTAGCCTTCTAGCATTCAGCCCCTTCTCTCTGGCTGCTTGTCTCTCATCTGGTTAAAGCAAATAGCTAAGTGTCAGGATGCCTGGGTTGTCATCCTGACCCTGTGTCTCAAGCCATTCACCTCACTCTGCCTGTTTCCCACCTGGAAAATAGAGATAATGACCTATCGGCATTTTTAGTATAAATTGCAGCACCTCGCACACTGTCTGTGACCAAGGCTTGTAGGTGCTACTGTAACAACCACAATTATTATCCTTATTATTCTTATTATACCTTTCACTCAAGTTCTCAAAAAGCTTTACAGCCACAACAATAATGATGATAATGATGATGATAACAATGATGCTTGTACAGCTCAAGGGCATTTTGAGATCCTGGAGGGAAAGCTGCTATCTGGATGTATTATATTATTGGGCTTTTGAGAAAACTGGAGTGTCACCAGAGACAGCTCAGTAACAAGCTCCGTGTTTCCAACCGCCCCAATGATGATGCCTCTTTGCAAAACATGACCTGAATGTTCTTTGAAGAAACATGGTGAAAATCATCTTACCTAAATAATAACAGGGCCCCAAGCAACAATGTTTGCAAGTGGGTGGGAAGGGAACCTGGCTGCTTTTCCTTGCTGTGGGGAAGGAGTTTGTTGGCCAATGGCAGCCAGGCCCCCTGTAAAGATTTCTGCTTCTGAGCACAAAGCCATGGTCGTTTCTATGTTGTCCCTGCCACGTGCAGGATGGTTTATTTACTCTCTCTCCCTCCAGACCTACTCCGGTTTGTTCTGTGTGACTATCAACCCCTACAAGTGGCTGCCCATCTATGGAGCCCGGGTTGCCCAGATGTACAAGGGCAGGAAGCGTACAGAGATGCCTCCTCACCTGTTCTCCATCTCTGACAATGCCTACCATGACATGCTCATGGGTGAGTTCTAAGGACAAGCTGACTCCTCTGCTTCTATCTTCACCACCCGGTGTTTGCTTTTGTTCACGCTGACGTCAGCAAAGTGACCCTTGACTTATTGGAAGCCAAATATAGCCCCCCGGACAATGCCTTCTTCCCATTTCTCCAGCCACCTTCACTTTGCAGAGTGGCTCCTCTCCTGATGCTAGTCAAACCTTCTCATTCTCACCTTCCTGGCTCTGCACAGCTCACACCCCTGCTCATGTCTGCATTTGTCCTTCCTCTCAAGCTGTCCTCGCTTCATGCAACCTGTTGTCCTGCATGATGCTGTCTTGTCTGTGCTTGGAATGATGATGATGATTGCCCTCTTTCGGCTCGCAGGACTCCCCGTGTAAAACTCACCCTGCTTGTGCAGCCTTTCCTCTGCTGACCTAACCATAGCCTGGGCAATACCCATTGTCCCTCAGGGCCCTTTATCATCGCTCTTCCTAACTGTATCCACCCTGAGATACCTTCTTGAGTGTGAGGTTCTAAGCCTTGAAGAGGGAAGCACTGAAAGATGCTGCCAAGTTGGGCTTCCCTGGCATGGGAGAGACCAACCAGATCCCCACTGGCACTGATCCCGGGGGACTGGACCTCCATGGAGCCCTCTGGAGAGCTTTCTACAAGGCTGATAGGAAAAAAACAGAGAGAGTGTCCTGCAGATGCTCTCCTCCTCCCTGCCAAGACCCATGGTCATAGGCTTCCCTCTGTGGTTGGAGAAGGAAGAGACCATGGTGTGGAGGAGGTAGAAAGGAGCTGTCCCCAAGTCCAGATTATGTTCAAACTGCACAGGATTTCCTTTGCTCCTATGGGAATCTGAAAACCTTTATTAACACCCACTTTTGTCCTGTTTGTTCTTCTCCACAGACCGTGAGAACCAGTCTATGCTGATTACGTGAGTATTTCTTCAGGGTGTTGTTCATCCCTTTGTACCCAGTGAGCAGGAGAGAAGGCAACGGAGGAAGCAGGCAGTGAGCAAGAGGGCAGAATGAGGGGGGATGTCATCTGGTGCCGGTCAGGATGGCCCAGTCCTGTTCCCTTCTTTTCATCTGCTCCCTTCTCATGCACGGATCTGGGAGCTCCTTGGTACAATTCAGCAAGCATCAATTTTGCATGAGCGTAAGGCAGAGCAGAACCAGTTCACATAAATTTTGCAGGTAGCTGTCCCCAGAGGGTTTTACCCACAGCCACTACCTTCAGTTTCTTCCTGCTAACGTTGGAGAAAGTAAGATCTCAGCTCCTGCCTGAGAACAAGTGCAGCTCTCCTGATGCATGCAAACCATTGCTTGCTTTTGATCATTTCTTTTTTTCCCCCCCAGCACCTAATGGTTTTCCTTGTTCGTTTCACTTAGTGGAGAATCCGGTGCCGGCAAGACTGAGAACACGAAAAAGGTCATTCAGTACTTTGCCAACATCGGCAGCACTGGCAAACAGTCTGCCGACGGGAAGGTAAGGCTCCCTGACAGCAAGCGAGAGTGCAGGCATCCTGGCTGCAGCTACCTCTCCGCCATCCTGAGTTGAGCAGCTCGCGGGAAGAGCGTGGCTGTCACGAGTAATGTGTTCAGTGCTCTGATGATTTTGATCTCCTGCTTCTCCTTGTACAGGGGTCCCTGGAAGATCAAATCATCCAGGCTAATCCTGTTCTGGAGGCCTTTGGAAATGCCAAAACTACCAGGAACAACAATTCCTCACGTTTCGTAAGTGCTGGACTCTGCTGCCTTCAGTTCTGTTTCGATGGCAATTCCATTATGATTTATAAGTGCTCGCAAAGGGGAAAAAAATCCCTCTAGGAATAATAATGATGTATACAGCACACTGCATTTTCAGACAGTAGTGTGTGTTCACTACTATTCTACATCCAGCTATATGGCTTCCAGCTTCCTGAAGGAAGCACGTAAATAGGATGTAAATCTCAGAAACATGCATCCAGATTAAAAAACCACCAGACTAACAACCTCTAGCACTTATGTAGTGTCTTTAAAATACTTTGTTAATACTACCAAATGAACCCATAGTTTGTCCCATGGGAAAGGAAATTATCATGAAGGCCTTGTACCTATAGGAAAATTTATGTACACAATGATTCAGGAAAGCAGGAAGCCTGTACTCACATCCCCCAGAAATCACTGTCTGAAATATGTGTGAAATACTTTCATGAATGAGGGCCCCAGAGAGTTGTCCAGTGTCAAAGCCGGTGTGTGAAAGAGGTCCCAGTAGAGATGGGGAAAATGTTCCAAACAAAACTTTGGATAAGCGAAAAATGCAAATCCAGTGACACCAACTCTTGCAAATACCGGCTGACTTTGCTGATTGGATTAAAAAAATGAGAACCCTTCTAAACATCCAATCTGGGTATTTTCCAAATAAAATGCTCTGACTTTTCGCAGTGAAACGACATTTGCTTTCAACATTGGTAATAAAACCAAAACTTGTCCAAACGAAATGTGAACAACCCAACATGCATTTTTTTAACTTTTATTCTTTTAATGTCACCAAAACCCCCTGAAATGTTTTATTTTCATGCTGAATTGCCATCGGCTTTCAAATTTTTTCAATGGCCCATAAACTAAAAGATAGGGGGTTGTTAATGGCTTTTCCTAACTCCCAGTCCTTTGGCCTGTGCCATATTCACCATTATCTAATATTGTAAGAACAGGAAGATTTCTTTAAGTGCTGCTAAAATGTTCAAGAACAACAGGCTTTTTTTTTTAATAGATTTGATCTTTGAAAAGATTAAATTTCCTCTCGCTGACGTGCAAACTTGCCCCCGAAGGCACAGCTTTCTGTCTCCTGTGAATACTCTGACTCTGTCAGTTATTTGCTGTTTTCCTACAGATGCTGCAATCTTGGTGAACTGACTCATCTTTCATTTTCTTATCTAGGGCAAGTTTATCCGAATCCACTTTGGTACCACAGGCAAACTGGCTGGGGCTGACATTGAGAGCTGTAAGTAGCCACATTATTCTTTTCATTTAGTTCAGTTTGGGTCTGTCCAAAGCCCATTGGAGTGAATGGAAAAATTCCTACTGACAGCAGACATTGTCTATACCTGTATTATATTGGCCATACTCGGATCTCAATCGCAGATGTGCAAATATGGAGTTAACACTTGATTTTGATGGATTTGTCCTGATGAAGATAAAACCACAATCTGGTCCTATGTCTCTGGTAAAAGACATCCATTCTAGGTGGTGATGGCTTTATTTACTGGTTCTGGAAATGCCCACAGGGCACTAGCCACTGTACAGACACATCAAAGGCATGGTCCCAGCCCTAAATATCTTTGTGTTTTGGACATGGCCCACATCTTCCTCCAGCCATGTTGCTGTAATACAATGGCATCTTTGTAGCATAGTTAGAATCCTAAAAATAACTTTGTAGGGAAGGTGCATTGTTCTAGGTTTGCACCTGTGAATTTAAAACTAATCTGAGAATCATGGATCCTAGCTCTCATAATCCGGAGACCCCAGCATGTTTCCTGCCAAGAGACTTTCACAGGAGAAAAGCAGGAGAGAAAGGAAACATACGGGCTGCCGATGTGTAGCAAGGGATTCTCAGTTGCCTGCTATTTTCAATTTATCCATGTTCTGCTGCATTCACCTATGCAGTCGCTGAGGGCCGCAGAGGAAAGAGCTGCAGCTTCCTTGACTGTTGAGCAGTGCAAAGTGCTCCTTCCTCCAACCCCTGCTCTGCAAACGGGTTCATTTCCTGCCGTTGCTTCACTCACACACTGCAGCCTCCCTAGGTCTGACCAAGGGATCAGGGATCAGACTTCATGTCAGTGGGAAACAGCACCCAGGACCCGGGAAACTACAGGCCAGTTAGTCTTACCTCAATCCTAGGCAAGCTGTTTGAGAAAATAATTCTGGCACACATCCAGGAGGGGCCAGCAGGGGACTGCATGCTTAGGGGCAATCAGCACGGGTTCATCAGTGGCAGGTCCTGTCAGACCAACCTGGTGGCTTTTTATGATCAGATCACCAGATCATTAGATGCAGGGGTAGCAGTGGACATAGTCTTCCTGGACTTCCGGAAGGCTTTTGACACTGTCTCTCACCCCGTTCTCATTAAGAAAATGGGAGGCTGTGGTGTAGACACCCACACAGTCAAATGGGT
>NW_017729016.1:308205-321004 GCF_001723915.1 Gavialis gangeticus
GGGGGGATCAGAAGGCATTGGGGGAGTCACTGTTCCCCCGAGCACAGCCAGGAGTGACCAGGAACAATGGTCACAAGCTGGCAGAGGGTAGGTTTAGGTTAGACATCAGAAGGCGCTATTTCACGGTCAGGGCGGCTAGGGTCTGAAACCAACTTCCAAGGGAGGTGGTGCAGGCTCCTACCCTAGGGGTTTTTAAGAAGAGGTTAGATGAACACCTTGCTGGGGTCGTTTAACCCCAGTACTCTTTCCTGCCATGGCAGGGGGTCGGACTAGATGATCTTCTCAGGTCCCTTCTGACCCTAGAAACTATGAAACTATGAAACCATCGGGCCAGTAGACTAGGATCTTTGGGTGTGGGAAATTTTTGTGGCTCTTCTGTGGAAGGAAGAGCAGTTCATGGAGAAGACTAATAGGTTAACCTTAGAGGCAATATACTGATATGTCATAACACGTCTAGAAATCCTGCAGGACTATGGAGCGGTTCTCCATCTGGAGTTTCGGAGATCTCTCTGGAAATCAGAACTCTCCCTGGACCTGCCACTGACTTATAACCTGGGATAGGTGCCTGCGTTCCTGGCCTCCATTTCACCCCTTTGCAGAATGACGATAAAACCTTGTCCCGGCCAGAACTCTGTGATGCTTCTAAAGTGCATTGAGAGCCTCAGCCAAAGGGTACTCTAGAAGTGCAAAGTATCAGGATTATTCCTACACTAAATAATGGGTATCAAGCAGGGAAAGACTTTGCTTCCAGAGGGTATCTACTATTAATGAAATCCTGGCTTCACTGTGATCAACAACAAAACTTCCATTGACATAAACGAAGCCAAGACAACACTCCTTTCACCTACAGCTTCAGCTTTAACCTGGGCCTGGATTTACCCTCTTTATTTCAGATCTCCTAGAGAAGTCCCGTGTCATTTCCCAGCAGGCAGCTGAGAGGGGCTATCACATCTTCTATCAGATCCTCTCCAAAAAGAAGCCTGAACTTATTGGTATGGCTTTTTCTGATTGTATCCACTGCTTTTCATTCAGGCTCCCCTGATACATCCTTTGTTTCCAGAACAAGGGATGTGTTCACCAGAGCCTTGCTAATCAGTGAGCAGGCTATCTCAGAGGGAGATCTCTTAATGAAGAAACTAAAGAGAGGGAGGGGGGACTTGTCAGGGAGCTCTGCTCAGCCAGGCCCCCCAGGTTGTGCTTCCCATTCTTTAACCCCCACCGCTTTCTGCTCTAAGGTGCACTGATGGGTCTTGGTTGCTTTGGGTAGGTTTAGTGCTAAAGTAAGGTTTACCACCTTCAGCCTGAAAGGAGCAACTGCTGGAACACATAGATGGCTTACTTCTTCAGACAGGAACGTCTGAGGTTTTCAGCGCTCCCATTTATTTGAATGGGTGCCTGAAAATCTCATTCCTAGAGGGATCTATGTACAACCATTGGCCCAGCACAGGTACTATTAGGTAGCTGTGCTGATGGCAAGGTCATGGCATGTAATCTGTTCCTTACTTGCCTCTCTCCACAGAAATGTTGCTTCTGGTGCCTGATCCTAACCATTACCACTGGATTTGTCAAGGGGTGACCACTGTAGACAACATGGATGATGGGGAGGAGCTGATATGCACAGATGTAAGTCCTCTGAAGAAATATAAATGATGGCAAGCACATGGCGAAACACAGTGCTATCATGGCTCTCTCTAGAAATAAGGTGCAGCTATGTTGTGCATCAAGGGTTAACACCACTTGCATGGGCGGCGCTGGGACCCTGGGCTCCAGAGGAAAACTGAATGGATTTAAATGAAATGTCTAAGATGTTCAGACCCCTGAAGAGGATCTTGTTGCTAATGGGAGCTTCCAGCAATTTTAAATGAGGGAGAGAGAGGAGGGTGGCGAGAGGGGTTGAAAATCTCAGCCAGGCTGTCACATTTAAGTCAGGGTGTGACATTGTTCAGATGACTTCTGCCATGGAGCTGATCTCAGTAGGCTGTGAAATCACGTTAGCTGTCCAGAGTAAGAAGCAGCTCCAGTCCTGCTGCTTATGTTGTAGATTTAAAGAGTCCTTCCTGTGGGTCTTCTCCCCCTTTGCCAGGTGGCCTTTGATGTTCTGGGCTTCACTTCAGAAGAGAAGCAAGGTGTCTACAAGCTGACTGGCGGCATCATGCATTTTGGCAACATGAAGTTCAAACAGAAGCCAAGAGAGGAGCAGGCAGAGGTAGACAGCACCGAGGGTAGGTTGTGGTCTCTGCGTTCGGTCAAAGACAACAGCCAACAGAATAGTGGCTCCGAATATTTGGCCCATTCAGTGAAATCAGAGACAAGCTGCTGAGGCCAGAGCTCATTTCCAGAGGGCAAAAATTCACTTTAAGTGGCGGGCTGCAGCTGCACATTCAAAGGGAGCAGACGTGTGGTCAAGAGTCAGAACTGGTGTGCACAGAGGGGGCACCAGGTTGCCAGCTAAGCACTTCTTGTAGTCATGGCCCAGCATGGCATAATGCCTCCTGGAGCTCACAGGCACGCAGAGGCAGAGAAGCCACTGGAGGCCACCTCTACTGGCTGTGTGCTATGTTCTCCGCTCCAACAGGGCTGGCCACTCTGCTGACCAATACTTACCTGGCAGGGGAAATGCCATGTATCTGGGTTCAAGAAGGCTGTTTTCCTTCAGCATTCCTGGGGATAACCTTTCTTCTGGCCTGGTTTAGTACCCACCAAGGTGTTGGGACTTAAAGCCCACCTTATGGACATGGGAGGCTACTCCCTAGCTTGTTCCTACGGCTATATGGCTGAGGGCAGACGAAACTTGGGGACATCCGAACCCCAAGCCTCTGGGCTTGGGCCTGCATGTAGGATGCTGGCCAAAAGACTCTGGAAATATCTGAAGCCCCTGGTGGGGGTGGAGGATGTTTGCCGGTTGTAGGGCCACTGATGGTTCTGGACTGACTCATGAATTTGGGCTTGATTTGGCTGATTTGGCTTGGAACATGAAAAATGTCTTAAAAAAAATTGTGGGGAGACACCTCTGGTGAGTTAAGATCAAGTGTAGGGTGTACCTGAAGTCCTGGACTTAAGAGTCTGGGATGAAGGATGCTTGCCTGGAATATCTGGAGGCATCCGAACCCCAAGACCTCTGGGCTTGGGCCTGCATGTAGGATGCCTTCCAATGGATTTGGGAGTATCTGAAGTCCCAGGGTGATCGGTCTGGGACAGAGGATGCTCGCCGGTTGTAGCGCCGTATGTGGTGTCTAGAATGATTGAGTTCTGCCTGCTCAATTGATATCGTTTTTGGAACGACTGAATTCTGCTCAATCGATATGATTTGGAACCAATTTAGCTAATTAGACCTGGAACACTAAATATATTATAAAAAAAAAAAATAGTGGGGAGACAGAAGTGTTGCCCTGCCCTCCCAGAGCCATTCTGGAGTGCCACGGTCACCACAAGGTTGCAGGGAAGAAGGGCTTGTACTTCTCAGAGAGCTGCAACCTTTTTCTTGTATATGCTGAAATACATGAATAGGCAAACTATAGATGTTCCACCACCCGTCAGTTAACGAGTTCCTTTACTCTTGCACAGTGGCTGACAAAGTTGCTCACCTCATGGGCCTCAACTCTGGGGAGCTCCAGAAGGGCATCACCAGGCCCCGGGTGAAAGTGGGCAATGAGTTTGTGCAAAAAGGCCAGAACTTGGAACAATGTCAGAACTCCGTTGGTGCCCTGGGCAAAGCTGTCTACGACAAGATGTTCAAGTGGATGGTGATCCGGATCAACAAGACCTTAGACACCAAGATGCAGAGACAGTTCTTCATTGGGGTGCTGGACATTGCTGGCTTTGAGATCTTTGAGGTATACCAAGCAAAGGAACCTCTTTCTGCAATGGGACCCTGTCACTTAGTGAAAAAAATGTTTCCTTATTAGCCTTCCCTCCTTTAAAATGTTAGCCTTGGTATCGGTGAACGCATTAGCATATCCCGCTACTGCCCAACAGGATCTGGCACTCAGTTAGGAGCATCAAACAGAGAGTTCTCCTGGAAAATAATGAGCACAGAGCATAGAGCTCATAATGAAGGAGTGAGAGACCACGTTGGGTCTTACTGTGGCCTGGACCCAGGGCTCTGCACTAGGAAAAGGAAAGCACATATTTTGCAGGCACTTGTTAGATCGCCTGCTTCCTCTGGGGCCCTCCCCCCACACTGTGAGTTGAGGGAAATGGCAATGGAGAATGAGGTATTTGGAGAAGACCAGACACAATGAAAACAACACCGGCACGTTCACCTATGGCCAAATTCCTATCTCACTTACTCCTCAGAGGGCATCTGGCATAACCACTGGCATCAGCAGAGTTACTCTGGGGTGGCGATGGTCTAAATGAAATAGGAACTTGACCCTTAACATTAATGAAGTGTTGCTGTCTGGCAGCCATGTGGTATGGGTAGGGTCTGGGGACACACGTCAGGGGCTGATGGACGTACACATTGCTCAGCACCTTACTGTTCCCCTCCTCTCTGCAGTTCAACAGCTTTGAGCAGCTGTGCATCAACTTCACCAACGAGAAGCTGCAGCAGTTCTTCAACCATCACATGTTTGTGCTGGAGCAGGAGGAGTACAAGAGGGAGGGGATTGAATGGCAGTTCATTGACTTTGGCCTGGATCTGCAGGCTTGCATTGAGCTCCTGGAAAAGGTAACCTTCCCAGCTGCCCTGATAAACTGGGGTGTGAAGAGCATGATTTCTCCATGCCTGGTTGCACAGAACGACATGATTAGAGATTAACTTAGTGGCTGGTGGCAAATGCAGCAAGGTGACATCCTTGCAAGGGGTGAAGACACCCCTCTGTGAAGTCCCAGCCCCAGCTGCCTACTGAGAAGGCAGTGATGTACTTTTCTGATCCTTTTCTCCCTGGTGATCCTTTTCCCCCGCTACAGCCCATGGGCATCTTCTCCATCCTGGAAGAGCAGTGCGTGTTCCCGAAGGCCACGGATGCGACTTTCAAGGCTGCCCTCTATGACAACCACCTGGGCAAGTCACCCAACTTCCTCAAGCCCAAAGGAGGCAAGGGCAAGGGAGCTGAAGCCCACTTTGAGCTGGTGCACTATGCTGGCACAGTAAGTGCAGAATACTGTGATTTTTATTGTCATCATGTCCGTCCAGATCTGGGTCCTCACAAAGACTCAGACCTGCTCTCACTGAGGGCAATGAAAAAACCCTCATAGGCTTTGGTGGGAACAGAGTTAAATCATTTTCATGCACAAAGCACATTAAACTTGATACATGACAGCACATTGCACTGCATGGATTAAACTCCTTGTTGGAGTAAATTTGAGGAGCTCTGGTGGCTTCAGTTGAGTCATACCAAATCACCCAAGTAGGAAGTTTGGGTCCCCCGATGAAATGCCCTCTGGACTAGAGGACTTCATGAGGTCCCTTCCAGTCCTACTTTCCTATGATCCTCTCCTCCTCTCAAAACTCATCCCAAGTTGCCTTTACTAGAACAACAAATGAGATAAATTAAAAGCATCAGTTGGGCAACTGGGCGATCAATGATTCAACAGTCAGGCACTTTAATGGGTTATGAGTAGCAAGCCTGTCTCTTCAACACACATGGGTTGACACTGATTAAAAATTAAATCCCTACAAAATCATTTTGCAAGAATCCCCCTGGGGCCAAGACTTTGTTTTTTGGGGACATAGAGCCTCAGAGGTCGGTTACAAGGAAGGCCCTTTGGCCAGCGGGTTAAATTAACGGTTGGGTTGGTTTCTCAAATGCTGCTGGCATTCTGGTGCTCCCCGTGGCTTATCTAGCCTTTCTTGGGGCACGTGACATGAACATTGTAGCTTCACTGCTGTGTTGTCAAGCAGCCGTGCTAATGCTTAGCAGCAGGAACGGTATTTATGCATATTACAAAACTCTGCCAGGTCCCCACACACTTGACTGAGTGGATGTACTGACAAAACACCATCAGAGCATGAATCACAGGGGCCTGTGCTCTAGTCTTATTTCTACTGAGCAGCTTTTTCCATCCCCTGATAGCAAGCAGGTTGTTGAAGGCAAGAGTGCCTTCCCATACCCAGATCCACACAACTCCAGTGAGTTAATGCCAGCCCTGTATCAGCATTTACTTTTTATGCTTCCTCTTCTTGAAGTAGATTTCTTCCCCCTTACTGAGAGGTCAGTGACCAACGGAGAAGCTTCTCCTCACGAACACACAATGGCAGAGAATCTGGAGCGTTCCCTTTGTTCCCCTCTCTCCAGGTCGGGTACAATATTACTGGGTGGCTGGAGAAAAACAAGGACCCTCTGAATGAAACAGTGGTGGGCTTGTTCCAGAAATCGGGCATGTCACTGCTCTGTGTTCTCTTTAAAGAGGAGGAGGCAGCAGCAGGTATGTAAGCACAACCCAGTCCAAGCATTGCTATGAGACTGCAAACAAATGTGGTCAGTGGAAATGGAGGTCACCCCACATCTCATGTGTGTCCCCGTAACATTTTCTATGGGGAGCAAATAGGCGTGCACACTGTACCCAGGGAAAATTAGTGGTGCGACAAAACGTAATAATAGACTGCTGCTTTATTGCGGTGGGCATCCCTTAGCTCCGTGGTGGGAGAGTACGAGCGGTCTGAGCTGCTCACACTCTCCAGCCACCCTGGGCAGGTGCTTTCGGGGTGTAAGGGCCCCTCAAGCCTTGGCCCACTTTCCCTGCTTACAGAGAGGAACATGGGGAATCTTGGGGTGCCTCCATACGCCCCACTTTCCCCACGCAGCCAGACCTGCTCCCCACGATCGCAGAGAACGGGTCTGGCTGAGTGGGGAGATCAGATCACCCCTTGTCCTGCACCAGCAAGAGTGGGACAAGGGGGAACGTGTGTTTCACCCAATGGGATCTGCCCATTTAGCAACATGAGTGTTTTTCCCACAAGTGTGGACAAGATTAGGCCTGAGGATACTCAGGTAACAGACTGTGCCTGCCTCTGCGATTCATCCATGCAGAAAAATGATCCAGCTCTGTCCTTGAAAATCACACCCTTCTAGCACTACCAGAGGTAGCCGGCGTGCCCTCATGTGGAGTGCCTTCAAGACTTTCTAGACTGTTGCCCCTGGAGCACGATTGCCTTTGAGAGAAGTATGGGTGCAGCACAGGGCTAATGGCACGCTACAGTCCCCTCTGCTGAGAAGTGGCCTTCTGCTGACCAGACAAATGTCAAGTTTCTATCAACCAGGAAAAACTTGCTGCCTAGAAGGGCCGTCATCAGCCCAGCCTAGAGCACTGCCATTAAACAGGTGAACAGGAAAGAGCTTTATGGAAAGGTTTTTAAGATCCTCAATTATCAACAGACTGGGCTATGTTATCCCCTGGGTTACAGGTGTACGCCTCTGTCGAATGACAGAGCAGTGCACCAATGGGATGGAGCAGAGAATTTGGCTCAGTTTGCGTTTGTAATGACAACCCATTGGAACAGACTTGATTAATCAAATGTGGTGGGGTGTGGTAATTACCGCACTCCAGCAGACTCCAGCGGCATGTGTATTAGCATCCCTGCACTGAAGAACAGAGGCAGAGGGAGCTCTAACTAAAGCTCATCGAACGAGCTTTCGTTAAAGTGCCCCTGCCACCATTTTTCAGTGTAGGGATGCTGATACATGAGACACTCTCATTGCTGCTCAAATTAAAGTGCTCCTCCCTCCCCTCCTGGAGCACATGCAAAAACACCCATAGTTTACTCCTTTGTTTCTTTTCCAAGGGCTAACTTCAGTCTGGAATACAGGGCTCCCTTACGGGTGTAAATAAGTGAAAACAGCCCAAACCAGAGCAGAGTGTGGGCTCAGTCAGCACTTGTTCTTTATTCAAAGATTGTTTTATGCAGGGAGAACCATGCTGCTAGCTAACAGCCCCTAATGAGCTGTATCTGTTGTAAATGCCACAGTCTATAATTTCCATATCCTACATGTGTGATGCATGTTAATCTTGTCTTCAGGTGCTAGTACCAAGAAGCAGAAAAGAGGATCTTCTTTCATGACTGTCTCCAACTTCTACAGGGTAAGTGGTCATTCTCTCCTCACCCCTTGCCTATCCCCCTGCGCTGTTACAGCCTCCTTTACTGTGGTAGTCAAGCACCTCCCAGCCTTTTGAATGTGCTTTTCCCCACAGCCCCTGTGAGCTAGGGCAGTGTTAGCATCCCATTTTCCCAGATAGGGAACAGAGACATCGAAAGACTAAGGTCACAGCTGTGCTGCTTTCCTGATGAACCCTGCTGCCAAAAACCAGCCTTGCTTGCTTAGTCTGTCTACAGGCATGTGTTTTGGCAGTGAAGGCAGGTTCAATGGTATCTGAGCACATGCCCCATCTGCATGCATGCCCGGTGCTGCTCGCATGCTCTCGATCTCAGTCACACAGGAGGCCTGTAGCAGACTAGGGAACTGAACACTGGTCTGATCAACATTGCCTACCATTTCTACAGCACTGACACCATCCTGCCTGCTTCTCCATAAGGCTGATGCAGTACGTTCATTTTACCTAGGTCCCCTGCTACTGCTAGACATGGAGCAAACACCTCTACACCTCTCGGCATAGTTTTGGCTTGAAGATCATTAGTGAGATGAGGAAGATTATAAGGGAAAAAAAGAAACCTTTGGGTATGCCTGGGGGTTCACAAACTGGAATCCAGCTGACAAATTTGGGTCAAGTGAGCTCCAGGCCCGATTCAGATGATCTTCACTTGCTTTTATTATGCATCATGCTGCTGTTCCCTCCACTCTTGATTGCTAGCGGCCTCTGACGCCCATTAGAGTTGGATCAGGTTGCTATGCACTGCCTTTCCTGTTCATCTTTTTTTAATCAACATAACATGCTAGATAAATGTGTTGATTCCAGCCCTAGTAGCAGATCAGGGCCTCCTCCTATGACCAGTTCACGAAGTTATTCTTTTGGATCCAGAGATATGAGTCCAGGCTCTTCATGGTTTGTTGTTTGTATTGAGGTGATGCCTGAAGGGATGGCTGTGAACAAGGGAATAAGGAGCAGTCATAGGACACCAGCTGTCTTGAATAATCTCAGCTACCTTTAAAGGGGAAAATCTAGGGTTCAGACCCCCAAGGGGTCATTCCACTTCCAAGCCTGCCATGCTCTTCATTTGGCTGTGAAGCATCACAACTGGCATTCACATTGTATGGCAGCTGTTGAGGAGTGTTCAATTCACTGGAGACAAGGTGATATGTCTTCAGCTTTTCTTACTCATTGCATGTTTTCTCTGGCTTCAGGAGCAGCTAACCAAGCTGATGACCACTTTGCACAGCACAGCCCCCCATTTTGTACGCTGCATTGTTCCCAACGAGTTCAAGCAATCCGGTAAGTGTCTACAGCACCTCTGAACTACATGAAGGCAAAGCAAGGCAGTGCCTTCAGGACTAGCTTTGGCTGACTGAGCAGCACATCTCTACCCAGTAATGAAAGAACAGGGGTCACCGCTTCACAGAACACCTCTACGTCCCTTCAAGGTAAAGTAGCATCAGACGAGATACCAAGAGACAGATCTATAGGCAGGATGGCTAATGAGCCCTGCATCCCTTTGTAGAAATCCAGTGAACAGGGAAATACAAGGCCCTGGAGCACACAAATTGGTGTCATTAACAGTGAGACTGCATTCTCTCTGACTTACAACTTCATTGCAGGATTAACTATGAAAAAGAAGCCTCCTGTTTCCACACATGTCTTTTTCATGTAGTAAACTAGCAAGGAATGGAACAGAAACCACTAAACAGCAAAAGGACTTCTGTTAATGCCTGGTTAGCCACGATATATCGCTTTACCGCTTTGATGACTACTGAGAATACAGTTGTGTTGATGAAGGCACTAGGCACTTCGCCTCCCAGACTTTCCAGGAGCCACTGGACTCTCAGCAGCACAATAACTACCCAGGGATGAGCATGATAGAGCAGGTCCCAGGCTCCAATGAGGGGTGGGTGTTGAACATTTCAGGTTGCATTGTACCCTGCAGTAAAATGCAAGGCACCCTGGTTACAGTCCCATCTCCTCCACTTCTGTTCTCCCCAGTCTGTTTCCAGAATGAGAGACCTCTGTGTCATTAACCTGCCCTGTCCCCCTTCTCTGTGTAACTGCTGGCAAACTTCAGGAGAAGCTCCAATTCTTGTGCTCCTTTCTAGCTTGGTTAGGTGAAACACTGACTCCTGTTCTGTGCGCTTCCTTTTAGGGGTGGTCGATGCTCACTTGATATTGCATCAGCTGGCCTGCAATGGAGTACTGGAAGGCATCCGTATTTGCAGGAAGGGCTTTCCTAACAGGCTGCAGTACCCTGAATTCAAACAGAGGTGAACTTTATTTTTTTGTCCATGCATCCCTTATCCTTTCAAGGGACAGGCCCACATGATAGCCTGTCTGATGCATTTTCTCCTTGGAAGATGAGGAAATAGAGGAGTTAAGCTCCATTTGCTAATAATCCTCTTTGAACCAACCCTAAGAAAGAGGAGGCCTAGAGATGGCTGCCAAGTTCCTCCTAGTCTGCAATCCAGCATTATGTCTTTTGGCAACCTCTGTTGGAAGAGACTGACTGGAGTAGATGCCAACCCTTGCCTAGCTCTTCTATACTGTCCCCCACCATAAGTCTTACAACATGATGCATGTCTTTCTCATTTTATAGATACCAGGTCCTGAACCCCAGTGTGATCCCTCAAGGATTTGTGGACAATAAAAAAGCATCAGAACTGCTGCTTGGCTCTACTGGCCTGGGAGACGATGAATACAAAATTGGGCACACCAAGGTACTATTTACTCCTACTAACTTCAGCTAAACCAGTCTAAGACTAAGACTCAATTTAAGTGTGTTGGCATGGGAAACGGTACTGATTTAAGATGATTTAAAAATGAGCTGCTTTGCGTATATGATAAGGACATAGAGTTGAGATTTCTACAGTAACCTTAACTCTGCACCTTCAGGCAGAGATTGTCCTCAATTAATTACACAAACGTGCAACTTTAGACAATGTCGTATAATGAAATAATGCAATGCAGAATAATACAAAGCATGCTTTTAGGCCTGGGCTAAAGTTTACGCACTTGTTACTCGTAAATTGAGGGAAAAAACCCACTGACTGAGAACTTTTCCTGATTGAAGACTAGGTTAAAAGATTTTGGCTTTTGAATTTCTAATCTTATTAGAGCATGACAACAGTTTGCGTTTCTGCCTGTGTCATAATGGGAAAGGCTATAGTAATGGACGTGCAAAGGGGGAAGTTCTGCTGTCCTAAATTTGGTAACACTCAAACACTTTCCACGTCTCCTTTAACCTTCAATTCCAAAATACCTGATGGCCTTTCAATTAATTACATCTTGCTCCATCTTCATTTTACAACTAAGCAAGCCTAGCTAGAAAGAGGGTAAGTGACTTGGGCTAAAGTACAAAAAAAGTCAGTGCTAGAAACAGAAATGGACCCCTGTACTACCTGTTTATAAAATTCCTAACTTTCATATGCTATCCACAGACAGAGACAAAAGGAAAAGGAAATATCACTGAGCAAGCCTCGATAATTGGAAATGTCTATCATAGACAGGAGTGCAACAGTTCACTGTCCATCCTAGTTCTGGGGTCAGGCTGGCGTGCCGAGTTCCCATAGTCTTTTCTTGCTCCCCAAGGTGTTCTTCCGAGCTGGAGTGCTGGCCAAGCTGGAAGACATGCGAGATGACCGTCTAGCAAAGATCATGACCATGCTACAGTCCCGTGGTCGTGGCTACCTGATGAGGATTGAGTACAAAAAGATGCTGGACAGAAGGTATCCCTTTCAAGTATCAGAACTCGACCATGTATCTTAGGGGGCTTTAGAAACTATGATGCGTACCAGTTGCTGTTAGGTATTGTGCAATGATACCCGGACTTCAGTCTCTTCATTTTGGTACACAGCCAGAGTTACAGGGCAGCCTACGAGACATCTCCCTGGGGACCAGGATGCTAACACATCCTTGCTTTCAGGCCTCACGCAGTGGAGCCGTGCTACAGCAACAAAGCCACAAGAGCTCCACTGCCTCCTTTACATCCACGCCACAGGGTGTAATAGTTGGGAGTAGACCTACATAGTAATGGACCTACAAGCCCTCTGTTGAGATCCCACTGTAACCCGTGATGCAGTGAGCCTCTTGACATACAACCCCATGATACACAGAGTGCAGTCTTAGTATTTTTCTCCCAACCTGTGCAACAAAACTGTGGGGTTTCTGCTGCTTCCAGGGACCCCTGTGGCTGCAAGATGAAGGAGCAGGGGAAGAGAAGCAAGAACATCAGATTATTTTCTTGCTGATGCACTCTATACATTTCCTCCAGCATGTTAAAATATGATTCCTTACTTCAGTAGCAGCATTCTTTCTATGCCAATACAATCCTGTTGCTCTTTCATAAGAACATAAGCAGTGCCATACTGGGTCAAAAAAATGGTTGATCTAGCTCAGGATCCTGTCTCCAACAGTAGCAGAAGTGGATGCTACAGAGGGAGAGCATTGAACCAGATATCTCTAGAGTGATCTCTCCTCTATTTAGTACCGTCCCTGGCATCCAATATTATAGGTTTAGGGATGCCAGAGGAAACCTCTCCAACCATTCTGTTTAATAGCCTTTAATAAATCATTCATTAATTTTTCCAGTCTCAGAATACCGCCACTAACCTTGTTTGCATCTGGAAGAATAGTGCTTTAGCCATTCCTACTCCTCTCAGGCATGCAGACCAGGTAGGGTTTCACCCCACTGATAGAGCAATGCCTACCCTAACAGTATACCTGAGGCAAGAACGCACAGTGCAGTGTCTGTGTACCA
>NW_017729016.1:326004-329734 GCF_001723915.1 Gavialis gangeticus
TAATAAATCATTCATTAATTTTTCCAGTCTCAGAATACCGCCACTAACCTTGTTTGCATCTGGAAGAATAGTGCTTTAGCCATTCCTACTCCTCTCAGGCATGCAGACCAGGTAGGGTTTCACCCCACTGATAGAGCAATGCCTACCCTAACAGTATACCTGAGGCAAGAACGCACATGCTATGGTACACAGACACTGCACTGTGCGCCTCTTCAAATAGTCCCTGGTTTAGAAAACAATAGATAGTATGAATGGAAAACCACTTGGCAAAGTGGAGAAACATGAACTCAGTATTTAAGAGTGAACTCAGAAGCTGCCAAACGGGATATGGCTTGTGGATTGATGTCCCTACTATATCTTCATATAACCAGGAATCTGACAGCTGTTCATATGTCACCCCGCACATTCTGCTTCATTGCAGGCTGGGCCTGATGGTCGTTCAGAGGAACGTCCGCAAGTTCCTGCAGCTACGCTACTGGGGCTGGTGGAAATTATACAACAAGGTGAGAGAAAAACCCCTAGAACCAAACCACCACCCAGTACTCAGAGTCAGTGGGATGAAACAGAGGCAGCTGCAGGCACTGAGAATGGGTGGGGATGCTGGGTTTTGAAGATAAGAGGTGAAATAAAAGAACAGCCTTGTTCATTTACTCAGCGCTGGGTAAATATGCTCTCAGTGCCAGCTACTTTCTTGTTAATAATTAAATAGGGCAAGGAGCATGAATGATTTCTTCCACATCGATGCCTGAGGAGGGCACTTTGTAATCTTAGTCTAAGCCTGCTGTTTCCAGGATATAGGAATGTGAACCTTTAGGAGGTTCAGACCTCGGATCTCTCTCCTTGAGCAGGGTGACGAGGTGCTGAACACAGATCGTTACGTTCGAAATTCTGGGAGAAATCTTTTCGGGCCATTTCTTTGCTGCCTCGGCAAGACAGATCCTAAATAAGACAGGTGAATGGAGTCTTTCTGAGCCTCTTCCACCTGCGGTGGGTTAGTCGGACTTCACTTAGTCCTGTGATGCAAGATGAAGACAGCATCTGTGCCCTCAAAGGGACCACAGTAGTATGTGAAGTATGGTGTGCCTGCTTTGTGTGTGCCAGGCCCCAAAATGGGCCTAATGTAGCTGCCTTTGTGCCAGTGAAGAACTCCGAAGGAGAGGGGAGACAGGCACATCCCAAGGACTTCCCCAAGGTGCCTGGCTTGCATCCATTTTAGGATGTAGCATATGCTGAGTTCAGCCCACTGAGGAGCAAAGAGCCTTCAAAGGACATTGAGTCAGACTCTGACCTCAGCTACAGCGGTACACATCCATAGTACCTCTATTGCAGTCAGTGGAGTTCCTTTGAATTTATGCCATTGTAAATACTCTCAAAATTGGCACATTGTCCTGATGTCTCTGCTGGGACTCTGCCTTACTATTGTTTATAGTGACAGCCCTTCCTAAAAGTCACATCACTCACGCTACTGATGCAGCAGTCTGCACCAAAGCAGGCATTTCAGAAGCCTCCTGGCCCGTTTCCATGGGTTGAAATACTTGAATGGAGCATAACAGTTGAATGACACTTGGCAGCATGCAGGAGAAGTAACTGAAAAGGAGATCTGTTTGTGAATCTCACTGCTTGAATTCCTCCCTTCTAGGTGAAGCCTCTGCTGAATGTGGCCCGACAGGAGGAGGAGATGAAGCTGAAGGAAGAGGAGCTGAGAAGTGCCATGTCCAAGACTCAGGAGCTTGTTGATCGTGTCAAGGAGCTGGAGGAGAAGACTGCCACCCTCAGCCAAGAGAAGAATGACCTCACCATCCAGCTGCAGGCCGTGAGTTATCCAACCAAGGGTAGCTGCAGACTATGTCTTCCCCTTGTGTTTGCTTGAGCTTTTCTAGTGGCTACAAAGGGCTTGTCTTAAGACTCTGGGATGAGTCAAGAGCAGTGGGAGACAGCATGTGACAACCCCGGAGAACCACTATATACCTCAGAGGAACCCATGTATCCAAAACAGCAGGAGGAAGGTTGCCTAGTTTCACAGTTTCTAAGGTGGGAAGGGACCTGAACAGATCATCAAGTCCAACCCCCTGTCTTGGGCAGAAGTGAGTGCTGGGATCATAATACCCTAGCCGGATATCTATCCAACCTCCTCTTGAAGACTCCCAAGGTAGGGGAGAGTACCACCTCCCTTGGGAGCCCATTCCAAAGCCTGGCAGCCCTAACTGTAAAGTAATGCCTCCTGATATCAAGCCTGAACCTGCTCTTTGGGTGAATCTGATATCTTTTATTAGAGCAATTTAAGCAGTTGGAACAAAAAAATAAATAGCAAGCATTTGGGTTTAAAAACCCTTCCTCAGGCTGAGGAAGTCTCTGCAGTAGGTGTGTGACCAGTAGACACACTCCTGAGCATGCCATAGGTATGCCTCTATTCCCAGGTGCAAAGCATATATTCTTTTAATGAAATCCTGCCTCAAATTGGCAGGGATTACAGCTCTGTTACCTTCATGCCAGATTACATCTTGGGTATAGCTCATCCCTAACCTACCAGTGAGGAATGATTTCCTGGGGCACCTGCTCCTAGCAATCTGGCCACCCCTGGAGTACAATTCATGTCACAGTCTCTAGCTATTCATCCAAATCTGTGCTCCCCCAAAGACTCCCTTTGGAGATGCAGGCACACATACTGCAGTGCACTGACAGATTCAATCTAGTGTTTCACAAAGCCACATGTGATGTACTCTGGAAGGCTGGCCCTGCTCAGAGTATCTGCTACAGCAAAGGACTCCTGACATCCCTTTCTACCCTGCCCACTGATCCTTATTGTGGCCTTTGGCAAAAATTACCGAGGGCAAGATTTTCAAAAGTAGCTTTGCATTTGAGAGGTGCCTGACTGGTCATCACTGATGTCTAAAGATGCTGAGCAAGCAGAGCTAACATCAGCAAGCCTTCAGTGATGGGAGAACAGTCAGGAGCTCCAGCAAACAGCCCCGGTATCTCTTATAATTTAACCTCTGCAGCCACGAGAGACCTCTAACAAGACAAATGCTGCAATTCCATCTCTCCACTAGGAACAAGAGAACTTGAATGATGCTGAGGAGCGTGTGACCCAGCTCATGAAAACTAAGATGGACATGGAGAGCCAGATCTCAGATATGAGAGAGCGCCTGGAGGAAGAGGAGAGTGCAGCCAGCAGCCTGGGTGCCAACAAGCGCAAACTAGAGGCTGAGCTCAATGATCTGAAGCGTGACCTGGAGGGACTGGAAACCACCTTGGCTAAGACTGAGAAAGAGAAGCAGGTATAAAGCATCATCTGCATCTGAAGTTCTCATTTCCTCATGTTAAAAACTAGGGGAAAGAAACCACCCAGAAATTTTTTTGTTGTGTAAGTGCCTATTGATAGGTTAGCGTCAAAGCTCTCAGCTAATCCCTGCCTGATGTTCTTTCTTGAATATCCTCCAAACACCCGTCATTCCTTGTCGTGGAAAGGGACGGATCTGAAGCTGTACCCCCCTCCTTCCTTGAAGGAATAATTTCTCTGTAACTTGCAGGAATCCATCCAGAGCAATGATTTTCAACCTGTGGTCTGCAGACCCCTGTGGGTCTGCAGGCTGTGCTTAAGGGGTTCATGAAAAATGACTATGATCAATCAAAAGTATGTGAATACACACACTTACAATTCAAAGGGGTCCACATCTCCATTTGAAATTTTTTAGGGGTCTGCAAATGAAAAAATGTTAAAAGGTTGAAA
>NW_017729016.1:329872-368119 GCF_001723915.1 Gavialis gangeticus
AAAAAAAAAAAAGGTTGAAAACCACCGATTTAGAGATTTTCAGATCTGCTCCATGTTCTATATTTATTGCTTACTGCAGAATTCTTGTGGCTTGGCTTATAAAATATGCCTCAATACGTTTCCTGTAGCTTCCTTCTCCCCTCTCCTTCTGCTTCCCCTAAAACATTTCTTATTTGGAATATGCAGAGAAGTTTAAAATCTAGAGAACATGAGTTGTATCAGCAAATAGTTGTAGCTTCCTCCTGTTTGATGTCTAGAATGGGGGAGAAATGATTAACAGGGGTCCAGATTCTGGCCTTCCCTGAGTTAAAGAACTGCAGGTGAGTCGTGGTACTTCTCCTTGATGCTGCTTGAGGCTTACTTGGCTGGTTCTGACCTGTGCTGTATTAACTTCCCTGTCTCCAGGCGCTGGACCACAGAGTGCGAACTCTGAGTTCAGATCTCGCTGTCCGGGATGACACGATTGCTAAACTTCAGAAGGAAAAGAGGGCTTTGGAGGAACTTCACCAGGTAAAATATCTGCTGCATTGTGTTTATTTTACTCCAAGCTCATCATGCAGTTTATACTCTGGTAAAAAGTAGAAATGATGTCCTTTCACCAGGAGATGATAATCACAGCACAAATGGGATGGGATCCGAGGTCTTAACTCTTCTGGGACTTTCTGTTTCCCTAGGAGTTACTCATTGCAGAACAGTAAAATCCTGCCAGTTCACATCAGTGGCTGAGAAATCTAACGCAAATTGCTAAATTTTGTGTGAATGACTGCAAAGTGCATCTTGTGCTATTTGGACATGTCCATTGCTAGGGCCTTTGGGCAAGCAAAATGTTTTTCTTATGTACAGTATCAAGACGGCTGCCAGTGTCAGTGCTTAGCAGATAATAAGTTGTAATAATTACACATAATATTAGCAATAGCACTGAACTGGCAAATGTTCTGAAGTATAATTACTAGAAGTGCTGAAGTCCTAGCAATGAAAACCCCATTACAGTCCTCACTTGCTATGCAACGAGTGCCATGTTTTCTATACAAGTGATGGCGTATGGACTGGTCAAGAAAAACATGAACTGAGTTTTTCAAACTCAAAAAAATGAGTTCTTCGGTAATAGCACATAGTGCCATTAGAACAAATTCTGCAGATCATATTGAAGACTTATCTAAGTCTGTGGATGTTTTGCCCAAATAGGCCCTGAGCAAGAAGGGCTGCAGGACTTTGCTTATGATTATTAATATCTATTAAATTTTTAATTTAAAAAACCTAGGAAATTCCATGAATCACTTACAAACCGTTTAACCCGATGAGCCCTCACTGAGAGTTGGTGTAGAGACCATGCTTTTCTTGGCTGGTACTTTTCCATACACTGCTGGCCACTGATGACATTCTCCTCTTTGTCTGTCTTCCTAGAAAACTCTAGATGACTTGCAAGCTGAGGAGGACAAGGTGAATCATCTGACCAAAACCAACAGCAAACTTACCACTCAGATCCATGAGGTGAGGAATGCTTGATACAGGACTTTCATTACTACAGCATTTCATCTAACAACATGCGCGGGTTTGATTACAACACACTGAACACCGCTGGTAAACTTCCACTGGACTTGTCTCTACCGAGCCAGTTTGTCAAAACAATTTTTGACCTTGATTCCACTCATCTTTTTTTTCTTCCTGTTCAGGTGGAGGACAACTGGGAGCAGGAGAAGAAGATCCGTGGGGAAGTGGAGAAGGCCCGTCGAAAGGCAGAGGGTGACCTCAAAGTGACCATTGAGAACCTCAATGAGATGGAGCGAGCCAAACTGGATTTGGAGGAAGTCATTAAGAAGTAAGTGTCAATTGAACCAGAATCTCATTGACTGCGAGGATACAGTGGAGTTCAAACTGTGCAGCACCAGAGATCTGATGGTCATAAATGCATCCAAAAAACCCGCTTCCTTAAAAAATGACTGGTAAAGTTTGCCTTTATAACATGGCATCTTCCATTATTAACCTAATGCCAAGCAGAAATGTTATACAAGGGTTAGATTAGGGGACTAAGCATCATTTTACCAGCTGATGAAATCAGTATAATCACCATGACGTTGTGAAGTTTAAATGATTCTTATTTCTATAAGACTTTTGTGATCCTTGAACAAAACACATTACAGAAATGCTAAGTAGCATTGATAAACAGCTCGTTGTTACAGTGTTGCCATTGACTACCCCAGTGATGGGTCTGCCAGCATTTCTTTGACATACCTCCACTTAAAAATTAACTTAAGGGTACAAATTAACAGCTATGTATTATCCAAACCACTAATTTTGTTCATTAAATGGCTAAATAACTAAGTAAATGAATACAGCTGCTAATAAGTAGGTGCAAGCCTTAATAATGCTCATCTTTGCACAATGATCAGCAGGAAGTATAAGGCTGCCTCAGTGCAAGTATGAGTGAAGGCTATGCGTGGACATAAGTACAGTCAAATAGTAGGGTTAGTCCTCCACACTATGTAAAGCTTCAAACCCTTCCTGGCACATTCTGCTTTCACTTTTAGGAGTGAATTGCAAAAAGGGGCCAGAAATAGGTGTGACTGAGTACAAACAGGCTTAGGTACCAATGCGTATTATGCTAATGAGGCTGTTAGTTATGCATTGCCTTCTTAACCCTCCTTTCTGCTACCAGACAAGGCAGAAGGAAGGATTCCTTAAAAACCTCTTTTGCATTTAAATACTGGGTTGTAAAATCCCTGTAAAAAGTCCCAACTACCCCGAGATGCTCCTCCTGCCAAGATGAAATCCCTGAAAGTCTCTTGCGACTCTTCTTGCAGGAGAGACATGGAAATCAATTCTGTCAACTCAAAGATGGAGGATGAACAATCCCTGAATTCCACGCTGCAGAGAAAACTGAAAGAGCACCAGGTACAGAGCACTTGGATTGTGTTCACCCTAACATCCTCTTTTTGTACCCTATTTCTTGTGCCAGGGTCATAGAAATTACCCAATTCGTATAACAAGTTAATCCACACTCCTCAAAAGGAGCTGGATCAGCCTACGGAGACCCTCATCATTAATCAGAGACAAAGGCCATCACTGAAAAACTGCTCAAAATGAAGCCAGTCATGCCAAACATTTGTGACTCTGGGATTAGATTTTCTATATAGCATTACCGGACTGTGAATCTGGAGTAACTCTGCGTAGGTCAATACAGTCACGCCAGCATTCTGGGTAGGGTGGGATCTATTCCCCATTTCCCCAGGAATGAGGACAAATGTCAGTTGCTTTTTCTTGTCATGATTTATAAGACAAAATCCTTGGAAAATATGCTTTCATGGAAAACAGCAATTCTGCGCTTTTTGATCTATCTGCTCAAAACAGAGACAGGGCCCTATGATTCCTTAAGCCCTCATATATGTCATGCAACTGTGAAGTGGCCTCTTCTTTCCCAGGTCAATACATCATTCTATAGAGCTCAGCTCCGATACACTGCCTTCCTTTTAGGGAGATTTTTTTCCCCTTAACTGCTCTGAGTGAAGATCTAGGCTGTGGAATCACTTGCCCTGTAATTCACAATAAATCGATGGGTTTATCCCCACCTTCGGTCTTCGGTTCCCACTCCTTTTCCCAGACCTCACTTCCTGCTGTGCTTGTATAACTGCAGTTTCTGCTTTAACTTAAAATTCATCACAGATGTCCTGTCACATTGGTGCAGCAAGAAGGAAGCCGATCAACTGCAGGCACTTTCTGCTCTGCTGGTATCTAGCCAGCGAGTATGGCTGGCTGCGAGTTGAAAATCAAACCTAGGCCAGGGACTCCTGTACAGCACTGACTCCTCTCACTAAGAGCGGAGGTGTGGCCCAACAAGAAATGCTTGGTCCACAGGAATGAAAGAAAGCACTTGGTGTAAGACCCCCACCGCCCAAGGAGGCTTTGTGGTGCCGTTTGGAAGAGAAACGTTTTTTGTTTTCATCCAAAATAATCCCGTTTCTGGTCTTTCATCAAAAAGGCGGTATTTTCCATAAGAAAGCCAGCCCCATTTTTCTACCAATCAGCCTTTGAGGCTGCAAGGCATCTCCTGTGTGGGGGAGATGGTTACCCACCATCTCCCCCACACAGGAACCAGATGAATATATGTGTCTTTGTCTGCAGAAGAGAAGACCGAGGGGGCATTTAATAGCTGCCTTTAACTCCCTGAAGGGGGATTCGAAAGAGGCTGGAGCTGGACTGATCTCAGTGGGGGCAGATAACAGAACAAGGAGCAATGGGCTCAAGTTGCAGCAAGGGAAATGTAGACTGGACATTAGGAAAAAGTTTCTTGCTAGGAGGGTGGTGAAGCACAGGAACAGGTTACCCAGAGAGATGGTAGCATCTCCACCCTTGGAGGTTTTTAAGGCCTGGCTGGATGAAGCTATGGCTGGGATGATGTAGTTGGGGCTTGTCCTGCTTTGAGCAGGGGGTTGGACTAGATGTGACCTCCTCTGGTCCCTTCCAACCCCAATTTTCTATGATTCTGTGATCTTGCCAAGGATCAAATACCTATACGTGACATGATATAAGATGTAAAGCTAATCAATAAGAAAGTCCCAGTGACAATGATGTTTGTTACTTGAAAGACCTATTCTGGATCTTTTTTGGTTTATTTAGGGCCAAATTCAGCAGCCTAGGAAATCCAGTCAGAGAAGTGGATAGGTCGGAGGTGTTCTGAGTACAGAGTGAAGAAGTTAGAACTTGCATACGTACTTGCATAGTTTCCTTGTGATTGCCACAGTCCTTCATACTCAGATATAAATGCTGTGCCATTTGTTTTGCTTGTACTATAATTTGACGTGGCAATGTGTATCCTACAGGCCCGTATTGAAGAGCTGGAGGAAGAGCTGGAAGCTGAGCGTGCCTTGAGAGCTAAGGTAAAATTATCCTTCCAAAGGGAGAAAAACTCAGCAAACTGAAAACACCACAGGGATCTCAAAAAAGACTGTAAATTACTATAAAAGGCTTGGTAACGTAATAAAAGAAATAAACCTTCCCCATAAATGACTGAAATTAGCAATTTCTGTCCAGTCACCAGTAGCCTATGGCACGTAGATCCATCACTGCAAATGCCATAAGCCAGTCCTCTGACTAGACGTCTGGAGAAAAGCTAGTACATGAAGAGGACTTGCAGAGTGAAGTACCCTCCCGTTGCTGGCAGGGGCCTTGTGGGTCAGGGAAGGGGCAATTTGGGGGAAGCTGGCAGAACTGGTTATTTTCTGTCCTGTGCGTCAGCCCCGAAGCTATCCCTCTGTCTCTTTGCACAGACATAACTATGTATGCGTCATATATAGTAAATCTCACACAAATTGTATGGGAGTGATTGAGAAATATATGATCAGCCTTGGTAACGATGGATAATTCATGCTCAGAAAGACCGTATAACTACGGAATACCTGAAATGCTTCCTGTGACTAATATGCATTGATAGCATCAGTAATACCAGACATTTCCAGCTTTGATTCTCTTTCCCAATGCTAGCTAATTAATTCCCAACCAGGCAATGAGATAGGTGAGTATTATTAGCACAATTATACACATGGTGAGACTGAAGTCCACCACTTATGCCTTCTGCCTCCTTGGCTAGGTCCATCTGGCCAGGGAGGCAGAAGGTATTAATGGTGAAGCTGGGATGAGAGCTCAGACATACTTGCTTCCCCATCTGTGCCTCATTCATGATGGCTGATTCCAAAATGACCACAAGGCCACAGGAAGTGACCAGCAACTGGCTTGTAGATTACCCAAACCTTTCCCTCCTTTCCAATGAATGGTTGGATAATAAGTGTAAGCAGCTGGCCATGAGATATTCTGAGGGTTGACAAGTGATGTGTTAGTCCAAAAAGCCTGGGAACCACTGTACTAGGAGAAATTCACTGACAAATAAGGAACAAGTGAGAATGTCACTCCCACCTTCTCCCTAGGTGGAGAAACAGCGCAGTGATCTCTCCCGTGACCTCGAGGATCTCTCTGATCGACTGGAAGAGGCCGGAGGTGCCACTACAGCCCAGGTTAGTCCATCGGCAATAAGTGCATCTGACCCCTTCATTCCCTTTTCTCAAAGAAAGTAAAATAGTAATGAACTGGGAATCTCCCCAGGAGGAGACTCTGCAGAATCAGCCCTGAACTAGTAAGCAGCCAGATTTCTATACCATCCTCCATTCCCAACTGCCTCCCAGCCCCACTCCAAAACACCACCTACTTCCAGAAGAAGTGCCAGAGACTCCATGGTTCAATAAGCCATAAATTTCACTCTTGCTATTGATATTAGATGAAAGACAGCCCAATACTGCAGTGATGGGTAGCAGTATAACACCCTAAACTTGGTAGGTGAAAGATTTTCTGATGGAGCTGGTTCACCAGCCCATAGAAGACCTGAGCACATTTCCTATGGGGTCCAGAATGAAAAATATATGGCCTGAAGTGCAGAGAATGTTCCTATTAGAGCTTCAGGTGGTCAGCATGCAGGTGGTCAGCTCAGTCTTGAGGGGGCAATCACAGATTAATTAATGCAGCTGCCCTAGGGAAGGATGCTACCCAACAGCATGAGGCAACTGAAGCAAAAATGAAAGGCATCCAACGCCCTGTCAAAGAAAGCAGCTCCCTTGAGATATGTGCTGAGAATCTGGGCCTCCCCTGCTCCCAGCTGATGGTTCGCACACTTTCTGTTCTCAGATTGAACAGAACCGCAAGCGGGAAGCTGAGCTGCTGAAGCTGCGGCGGGAGCTGGAGGAGGCAGCCCTGCAGAGTGAAGCGACTGCCTCCACGCTGCGGAAGAAGCACTCGGATGCCATGACCGAGATGGGGGAGCACGTAGAGAACCTCCAGAGGGTGAAGGCCAAGCTGGAGAAAGACAAGCAGGTCATGAAGGCTGAAATCGATGATCTCAGTGCCAGCATGGAGTCTCTCCAGAAATCCAAGGTAAGGTGTGAACAGCGGGTCACTCCGAAACGCAGTGGGGCTGCATGTGCGTAAGTGCGGACAGAGCCTGACCCACTGCGCTTTGACTTAACATGAGATAAAACAGTCGTTTAGGGCTTGACTCCATGAGGATCTTCAGAGTGCACTTTTTGGACTGCTTGCATTGTCCACATAAGCCATTTCATTATAACTGTGCATAAACTGGATGTGCAAGTAGAGCAGGAGTTGATGCCTTGAGTCTTATTCTGCTTGACTGACCTCACTGTTGGCTTGCAGCTGAATTCTGAGGCCCATGTCCGCAAACTGGAAGACAACTTGGCTGAGGCCAATGCCCGGCTGTCAGAGATGGAGAAGAACCAGGCTGAAATTAATGCCATCAGGACCAGGCTCCAAGGTGAACCCCTTCTCTGCCTTGACATCTCGGTGCCACGCTCTGCCCCTCCTCATTCTTCAGTCTTTTCTGTACCTCTGCTGGCCCCTCTGCCAAGCCTTTCTCACTTTATCTCTCTTTTGGTTCATCTGGACTGAGTTACTTCGTCTCATGCTTGGTCTTTGCACTTGATTCTGCAGCTGAAAACAGCGAGCTGAGCCGGGAGCATGAGGAAGCTCAGAGTAGGCTTACCCAGATTGTCCGCATGAAGACTTCCCTCACCTCTCAAGTGGAGGAGTTCAAGAGGCAAATCGATGAAGAGTCCAAGGTATGAATGACAGTCGGGCAGAGTGCCATGGAGGGGGTTACAGGCACCTGTGTGCACTGCTCCCTTCAAATAAGGACTCTTGGATTGTGTTGATGACTCGGCTCACAATGGTCCACAGTAGGGTACTAAAAGCCAATTATCACTAGCACCTTTTATCCACAGATCTCAGTGCCCAGAACCATTAATCTCTGCTCCAGCTCATGTGAATGAGGAGAAAATAAAGTCTCCTGATTTCCAGGCTGATGCCTCATCACCTGGACCATGCTACTATTGACTTAAAATGAACTACAATTGGAACAAGCTGGGGCAAAACTTTAGCTGTATATCAAGTATATTTATGGCTATGTCTGCTAGCCTGGAGACACTCTTCATGCTTCTCAGGCTGGCTCAGTTTACCCAGTGGATCATTCCACCATGAATTGATCCTAAGTCATGGCAGGGAGTTGTCTCCCATCTTAGAGCGAGATAGAATGGGCTTTCCTGATCACTCAAATGAAGCATTAGTTTGATGGGAAGACTGATAATGATGGAAGGCCAAATTCATGCCCTTAATGGCAGGAGTGCAATTCAGTCATTGCAATTGCGTCTTTGTAGTGAGAGCAGAAACTGACTCTACGACCAGAAACATATTTTGGTTGTGGCCGTAAGTGTTTCTCGTTGGCTCAGAATTGAAAGCCCTGGGAGCAACTCCAGGGCATTCTTTGGTCAAAAGGACAAATAAATAGTGATGCTTTTGGTATCTCTAGTCTCGTAGTACTGCTGTTGTCAGCCTGGCCAACACCAAGCATGACCTCGACCTGCTGAAAGAGCAGATGG
This sequence comes from Gavialis gangeticus, assembly GCF_001723915.1. Classification (NCBI taxonomy): domain Eukaryota; kingdom Metazoa; phylum Chordata; order Crocodylia; family Gavialidae; genus Gavialis; species Gavialis gangeticus. The sequence continues at coordinate 338,302 of NW_017729016.1, forward strand.
AGGAAGAGCAAGAGAGTAAATCTGAGTTGCAGCGCCTGGTCTCCAAGCTCAATACTGAAGTCACAACGTGGAGGACAAAATATGAGACCGACGCCATTCAAAGAACAGAAGAGCTAGAAGAAACCAAGTGAGCTTTTAACTTTTGTGGAGCTACAGAGGGGAACTACTGTCAGGAGTAGCCAATGTCATTATTTAGTTTGGCAGCTGAAGGAGTTAGAGTTTATGTCTGTGAGCTATTGGAGCTTAACTTGAAAAGATAGAGAAAGTGAGAGCATTCTGGCCCGGAGGAGGAAAGATGGAATGATGTCTGCAATAAATATGCAAGGAAGAGTGGGAACTAAAACACCTGGTCTCAAACAGAGCTGACCCATTCATGGTAGAGACAGATTAGAAAACCCCTCGCACACTGAAAAACACCCTGTAGCACCTGCAGTCCTGTTGAAGTCAATGACATTACTTGTGGAGTACTGAGCTACCAAACTAGAGAACAGCGGTCGGCATGTGGCCCTTAGGGATTGATAGAAGGGATATTATCAGAGCTGGAAAGGTTAGAAACCTGAGCCATCATTGGTGGTGAGCCCTCCAGAAAAATGTACTAAGGATCCTTCCCCCCTCCCAGTGGCGGCATGGGTTAGAGATCTTGGAGGTGTCACTCTGGGTTATATTTCTTGATTCAGATCTAATAGCTCTGTTTCATTTTAGATGGTATAGGCCAGGTATGGAGGGATAGACTGGAGAGCAGGGAGGGCAGGGATCAGTTTCTCCTTGCTGTGCTCCTACCCGTTACATCCCGGAGTGTAAGGCCAAGATTGCTCTTGTGCCAATGGACCAGCCAAGGGTAGAGGGCTGAGCTGGGACACCCACCTTCCACATCAGCCAGCCTCTGGCACCTGTCAAAGGATGTTGTGGTCCCCTCTCCAGCTTCCCCAGCGGCTGACTTCATTCTGAGTCGGAAGGAACGCCTCTGGCGAGTCCTACCACGAAGGTGTCTTTCTGCCGCACTGCAGGCTGAAACAGCCCTATTACTGTAACTTCACTGAGCTGCCTGTATTCGTGTAATTGCTTGCAAAGTTGGTTGGCCTCTGCAGTAAAATTTGATGGGTTGAAACGAATGCTGCCCAACCACTGAGAAGCCATGTGGCTAACTGAAGTTCACAGAAAACTAAACGGTGCTCAAAGCCCTGGCAAGAGAGGATAGTAAATTTTTCAGTCAATTTTCTTTGGGTCTATTGACCTTGATGGTATTCCTCTGAATGTGCATGAGGAGGCAACAGCAGGGGAATCCTCTTTCTCTTTTCTGTTTAGTTCATGCTTTAAAATATTCCTGCCTTTCCACGCTCAGGAGAAAGCTGGCCGCGAGGCTCCAGGAGGCTGAGGAGACAGCTGAAGCTGCTCAGGCACGAGTTGCCAGCATGGAGAAAGCCAAGCAGAGGCTTCAGATAGAAGTGGAAGACCTCACTCTAGACCTGGAGAAGGTAAGGGATCCCATGATTCAAGCACAAGATCCTGTCTAATCAATATACCCCAGGAAGTTGTAGGTCCTGATTCAAAGCCCTCCATTGGCTTCAGTGAGCTTTAGATCAGGCCTGATCCACATTATTTTTAAGGTCTCAATAGCACACCCCAATGCCAGTAACAGCAAGGAATTAGATTTATCCCATCATGTATATATTCAGAAAATGGTGGCAGAAATCCCACAGGGACATGCAGTGTGTGCCCCTTAATTAGATGAATTAACCAGCTTCTGGTAGCAGCAAAATCAAGAGTGCATATGGAGAGCCAGCTATTCTGTGTTGCAATACAAGGTGATCCTCTCTTCTGCAAAGCTATGCCTACAATGACATTTTATGTCCCATTTTCCACTTTTGCACTACCACTGTTCACAGCAGTGGTAGGAATGCTATTATAGACTACCCACTGGTGTTTGAACCACCATACCATTTTACCTTTTTTTTTACCGTATCTAGAAAACACGATAATGAAAAAACAGCAATTAGTGGCGCCACTGCTTTGCTACACTAGTATCTCCCTAATTGCTACCAGCAGCAGAGGTGTGTCAATGATAGTGCAGTCACAGGAAATTGGAATAAAAATGGTAGTTAAACCAGCCTAAGGGTAGCTCTAAAGCCCGCTGAAGTTAATGGGTCTCTTTCTGAGGCTAGAGAACATGCCCTGAGAGCTGACAACTGTACCACACTGTATTTGTGTCGAGCGAGGGTTTGTTTCAGCACCATTCTCCTTAATGCCACTATTATTTTCTGAATTGGTTCCTGTACTGTGTTTATTAACATGGTATGTGAGCTTGGATAAGGATTGTAAGAGACTGAGAAACATTTATGGGCAAAGTTGTGAAGCTCCAAGAAAGAAAAATACACCTTTATCCATTTCCCTTTATGACGACACAGTTTAACACCATCTAAACAGGGGAGTCCCTGTTCCCCTGAGCGCCGCAAGGAGTGACCAGGAACAACGGTCACAAGCTGGCAGAGGGAGGGTTTAAGTTGGACATCAGGAGGCACTACTTCACGGTCAGGGCGGCTAGGGTCTGGAACCAGCTCCCAAGTGAGGTGGTGCAGGCTCCCACCCTGGGGGTTTTTAAGAGGAGGTTGGATGACCACCTTACTGGGGTCGTTTGACCCCAGTGCTCTTCCTGCCATGGCAGGGGGTCGGACTAGATGATCTGCTCAGGTCCCTTCTGACCCTAGAAACTATGAAACTATGAAACTATAAAATAGTTTTAGATACTGTCTTGTTTGCAATTAGACTCAGAGTAATTCTGAAAGAGCCACAGGGTGCGACAAGGAAGGGAATGACAAATAGCATATCCGGGCAAGAAATATCTGGAGTGGCAAATGCTGGTTTCACAACTGCCCTGGAAGCACAGAAGCAAAGGAGACTTTCACACCAAAGGGAACTCAGTGATCTTGTTAAATCCCTAACGGCAAGGAGAGAAAGCCTAGTAAAAACTGTAATTATCCATTCAGAGTGACCAAGGGGAACTGCCAGTCTGTAGAGCTGCTGCCAGTTTTGCCATGGCTGGCTGGCAGGACATGTAAAGAAATGATGCGGAAAGAAAAACTTGTGTACAGTGGGCACTTGGCTTTCTCCCTCCAGGCCAATGCTGCTTGTGCTGCCCTGGACAAGAAGCAGAGGGCTTTTGATAAGATGCTGGCAGAGTGGCAGCAGAAATGTGAGGAGCTGCAAGTGGAGGTCGATAATTCCCAGAAGGAGTGCCGCATCTACATGACAGAAAACTTCAAGCTGAAGACAGCCTACGAGGAAGCCCTAGAGCACCTGGAGTCTGTTAAGAAAGAGAACAAGACTCTCCAGGGTAAGTACCGGTTCAGTGTAAAAAACTGCCATGAATCCCCAGTAGCCTCTGGATTCTTACAGGATCATGTTTTCCAGCTTGTCCTCAATTTCCCCCTTTTCAGCAGTGCTTTCACATATTTTTGATGCCTAGTAACAAGCGTAGTCCAGATTCTGCTCATGGGGACAACTTGACCAGTCCTGTCTACACACATAAGCACACACGCAAGCACACTGCACAAAACCAAGGCACATTGAGAATGCAACTGAAGTGCATTGCTTCAAGGGGAACCACTCTAGAGGATACCTGGGGGGGCTCTGTAGGCTTTAGTGATAGCGCACAGATTGGAGAGCACATTGTTTTTGTAGCCTCAGGATTAAAGGTAGAAGCAGTAACTCCTGCGCATCCATGCAGGGCTTATCTCTAAGGCCGCAGAAGATGAGGGAAGCTGGACTAATGGTTAAAGCACTGAACTAGGATATGTGAAACTTGGATTTTGTTCCCAGCTCTGGCCTTGAGCTCTCTCTCTAACTCTGAGCTGGTCACTTAACCTGGTTGCAATGCTGGAATTAGCCCCTCATGCCAAATCTCCATTTCCCTTCTTCAGAGGAGATTAAAGATCTGATTGACCAGCTGGGCGAGGGAGGGAAAAGCGTGCATGAGCTGCAGAAAATAAAGAAGAAGCTGGAGATTGAGAAGGATGAACTGCAGGTGGCGCTCGAAGAAGCAGAGTCTTCCCTGGAGGTAACAACTGTATAGTTGTGAGAGCTGCCTGTCGGGGCCCGGTGTGCAACCAGCACATCTGCTGGCCTTTTTCCAGGGAATGATTCACTTATATTTTACCTCTTAAGAGCCGTTCTTTCATACGTCTTGTACGTCTGCTGACAGGTTGAAGAGAGCAAACTGGTCCGCATTCAGCTTGAACTGGCGCAGGTGAAAGCTGATATCGACAGAAGGATCCATGAGAAGGAAGAAGAATTTGAAGCTACACGGTATGAAACTGCTCACCCATACCTACTTGGGGCCTTTGGACATAATATGCAGTGCCGTGGTAGAAGGGGAACGAATAGTCTTGCATACAAGTCTGTGTTTGCTCAGCTGATCTGTTGGATAGGATCTGACATAGCTGATGTATTACTAGATTATCTTTTGTAAAGAAACAGGTGATTTCAAGAGACCCTGGGTCAAATTAAATTCTCGGCTCTACCTTTGGAGGGTAACCAAAGTGCCCCAGATGCTGTGCTTTGTAAAAGCAATTTCTGGCTGATTATATATTTCCTGCTTACCATAACAGCGGAGCTGTCCACCAAGAGTTAAGCTACTCTCTAACAATTAGGTGGTTCCAGGATGAAACCTAATGAGCGGGACAGATTATTCCACAGTTACCTATCCTATGGTTTTTGCATCTTTCTCTGAAACAGCTAGCCAGCAGTCACTATTGGAGACTGGATATTGGATGCATATGAACCTTAGGGCACTTTAAACTTCCTGTATGTTGATCTGCAGTGCTTAAGTGGCAAAGCGGAAAGGCTTTGGTCCAATTCAAGCTTGTACTTATCAGCTTAATGGACTCTAATGGAGGCCTTTGAGAACAGTGTGGAGAAAAGATCTAGGAGCCCAATTCTGAACAGTTCCCTGAATGTTCCCTCTTTACTATTTTGGGACTAATTGCTTGACATTATCCACCTACTGCCAAAGGCTGGATCCAACTCAGTGTACCAGAATGTGGCGACTTATGCTTCATTGGTCTCTGCAGGAAAAATCACCAGCGTGCGATTGAGTCCCTACAGGCAAGTCTGGAAACAGAAGCTAAGGGGCGTGCTGAAGCTCTCCGGCTCAAGAAGAAGATGGAGACAGATCTGAACGAAATGGAAATCCAGCTGGATCACGCCAACAGGAACAACAGTGAGCTTGTCAAGACCCTGAAAAAACTGCAGCAGCAGATCAAGGTAAATTGGAGAGGTGGATGCAGAACCCTGCAGGGAAAGCTGTATCCAACTCCATCTGGTGACCTATGCATCTAAGAAAGGGATGATGCAAGGAGACAGTGTCAGGTCAAATTTGCCTCTAAATTTAGGTTTTGTTATCAAAGGGCCTGATTTAAAACAACACCCTACAATGAAAACATGGTTTAACAGACCTTCCCCTGCAGTGCATTCAGCCCAAACAGTGCAGCGTGTGAGACCCTGGAAGTGAAACAGCCTGGAAAGCAGCTGAAAAGTGAAACTTGCCCATCTATTTTCATTGTCCAAGTACAGGGAATTGCAAAGAATGCAAAGGACATGAGAAGGGCAGAAAAGAAATAAATCTTTTACATTTATTTCCATTTTCTTAAATTTTCTGTTTTAAATGCCAAAATCTCAACTTGTGCATAATTAGGGTAATTGGAGCTGAGAATGTGACTCATCAGACTCTCCAAGGTATTTGGGTAACACAGAGAAGGGGGTTTTTTTATATATTTGCAGGCCAAATTGTTGTTGATGGATTGATACTGTTGACATCAGTAACTCCACTGAAGTCAGTGGATCTGTGCTGCTCTAAAGCAACCATAAGTGAGATGAGCATCAGGCACATTGATTTTGAATCCCTTTCTTTAAAAGAAAGCAGAGCTGCCTAACAAGCCCTGCAGCACCTCGAGGCATCTTCTGAGCTCTTGTTATTCACACTGCTCCTTTTTTTGCCTGCAGGATCTTCAGATTCAGATGGACGAGGATGCCCGCCAGCATGAGGAGCTCCGTGAACAGTACAACCTCCAGGAGCGCCGCCTCAGCCTGCTACAGACAGAGCTGGAAGAAGTGCGGTCTGGCCTGGAGGGCAGTGAGCGCTCTCGCAAGCTCCTGGAGCAGGAGCTGGTTGAGATCACGGAGAGGCACAATGAACTCAGTGTGCAGGTAAAAGCAAAAGCCCACCTGTTTGCACAGACCCCCATGCAGGCGGGTCTGCTTCTGATGCTAATGTATCCAAAGAAAGGCTGGGATCGAGAAAAAGTTACTAGGCAGTGAAAGAATATTCTGAAATTGGGAATAAAAATCTGGTGATTTGCCAGCAGTCATCTGCAAAGATGGCAGGACTTGGCCCATAAAGGATAAATAGACATTAGGATTCATGGGAAAAGGCCTATCGAATTTAGGGGGGACTCAGTTATGCAGGTTTCAAATTAAGGGAGGAATTTTGTAAAGCACTTAGTATTGGCCCAGCTCTGGTCCCACCAAGACACCATGATAACATGTCTGTCACCTTAAGCACGAGCACAGTGAGGACTATTCTGGGCACTTCTGAAGATCCCACCCTAACAATTACAGAGTGAAGAGCTGGTTCCATTCAATTCAATGGCTGATTTGTTGCCGCTTCCATGTCGCCACATTTCATTCACGGACTTTAATAGAGGGTGAGATCCATGTGACTAGAAGTGGGATCCTCCTATCGAATCTAATGGGAAATGATATTCCTGTTGAAACATTTGTGGACTGGCTTAAAAATTCTATAGATGGTTTATCATTCTTCATTATACTTGATAGGCCTTTTCCATAAAAGATGGACTTAAGCGTGTTAAGGATTCCCAAAGAGGGAGAAGGTATAAAATATAAATGGCTAGAAAGGATGGCTAACAAGAAGAGAAGTTTATCTGTATTGAGATTATAATGGGACATTGTTCATCCAAATTGAGTTATAATGCTATTTTTATTCAGATAATAAAAATACAGCTCATACACTTGTAACTGAGTGATGAAGAAAGACTAAATTTCTGGCAGCTAAGCTGCTGTTTCCATGCTACGTTTTCTTTTCTTGGTTGCTTATCCTATCAAACCAATACCACGCAGAACATGTATCACCCTGTGTGGCACGTTGACACACAAACCTGACACTGATGTGTGAATGAAGAACCTGCAAATCTATACAATGCATTTCTTTTTACAGGGATATTTTTAACTGTAGAGATCTTAGTATTTGGTCTGTTTATAAAAAAAACCCAAAACATGATATTACCTATTCCTAAAGTAAATGATAGCAGACAGTAAAAATTAAATCACCTGAAGAGATTCAGATATCCTACGAAGCCCAAATAACTATATGCTAGAACAGGGGTGGGCAAAATGCGGCCTGGGGGCGGGATGTAGCCCGGCAGACCATTCTATCTAGCCCGCAGGGCCCCTAAAAAATTTAGAAAATTAATATTTATCTGCCCCTGACTGCCTATCATGCAGCCCTCGATGGCTTGCCAAAACTCAGTAAACGGCTTTCCGCCCAAAATAATTGCTCGCCCCTGTGCTAGAAGCTCTCTCGGGCAGGGGCTATGTCTTTTGTATATCTGTAGACTGCCTACCGGAGGGGATCCTCAGCCAGAACTTTGGCCATTGGATTCTACTGCAACCTAGTTTTGAAATAATAATACGCACTCATCTACGCACACAAATTCAATGAAGCTGAACCACAACTAAAGACACTAGTAGACAAAAGCATTCTGATATACAAATAACTAACCCTGGAAGGCCAGCTACATACTTGGGGTAAGGTCAGTGACATTAAACCCTGGATAAAGCGCACTCCCTTTAACAACATGTTGCCTAATAGAAAAGAAAGCAAATTCTCTTTGCGAATCAAAGTGCAAATCATCTGCTTCAAGGCCAAGTACAAGGGCTCCGAGGAGAGGAGCTGGGGTTTGCTGGGTTCCTGAGTCTTTTCTTCCCTTTCCAGAACCAAAGCCTGTTGGTGATAAAGCGCAAACTGGAGTCTGACCTTCTGCGCATCACAAATGAACACGAGGAGATCATCAGTGAGTACCGGGCAGCGGATGAGAGAGCAAAGAAGGCCATGTCTGATGTAAGTTCCATCCCTGTCCTTAACGATGAAACGGGGAAGCCGACAGGATCTGTATCACATTCTCGCATCCACTGCTTAATTCTGCAGTTCGTCATCATAAACCGTAGCGCTTCTGTAGCGTTTTGCACCCCTCCAGAGCAGCGTGCATATCACCTCATTTGTGCATCAATACAGCCAAGATAATCTGAGTTGGGAAATAAAACTGAGGGAATGCGGTCTTAACAGAGAGATCTTCTACACAACTGATAGCACCTAACGAATACTTCCATTTCCCCTTCATTGTACCCCTTTCCTTTCCCTTCCTCCCCAAGTCACGACACGTTTGGCTTATCACTAGTGGCAGCATGTACAACTGAAATGCTGAATCCTGAAGCCCACTTCATAATATCTATCACGCTTCTGAGGAAATACAGGGCCCACTTCCCTCTACCCAGTTAACCCCCTTCATAATCAGCAAGGAGGACAGAAGAGTGTTGAGCAGGCAACTAGCACATCAATAGTCGGAGATTTAATGCACAGCATTTCTGCCTGAAGAGGTTGAACTTTGTCTCTCTTGTGCCTTCAGTTACTGCTTAATTTTACAATATCTTCACCTGAAATCTATGGTATGTTAGGATTTACCTTCTCTCCAGGGGCGGATAGATGGCATAAAGTTTGGAATGTCTCTAGGCAAAAGGAGTGTCACTGAAGTCAGAAATGACTGACTTAATCACAGACTGGGGAAACACCTTACACTCTTATAGTACTATCAGCAAGCACAAAAACACTTGCCTTGAGGCCTGATCCCAAGCCCAGAAAGTAAACCAGATTATTTCCATTCCATGTCTTTGGATCAGGCCTTTAGAAAGCCAACCTATGCTACAAAGAACAGACGTACAGAATCTGTACTTTTTCTCATATGCCAGCATGTAGACATCAGGGCTCCATATCTTAACTTCCAGGGCTTAGTATGAATAGTCTGTGCTGACAGCCAATTTCTTACTGTCCTCTTAGGCTTCCCGTATGGCAGAAGAGCTGCGTCAGGAGCAGGATCACAGCATGCACCTGGAAAAAATCAAAAAGAACTATGAAATCACGATAAAAGACCTGCAAGTCAAGATGGAAGAGGCTGAGCAGTTGGCCCTGAAAGGAGGAAAACGAACTATCATGAAACTTGAGACACGGGTAAGAAAAAAATGTACAAGTCCACTGAAATAAAGTTCTTCCAGCACACCTGTCTAACCCTTTCCCCTGACCTTAGCATCCGTGTTCAAGAGAAATAGCTGAAAAGGAAAGGAGTGTTGTCCTTAAAGGTTCCCTGTATCCCTGATACAGCAACATGAATTAGAGATAGAAACAGCTATTCTGGACATCATATTCCTTTGAATGCAAGATGCCACAAATTGTCTGACTCTCATTTTAAGGAAAAAAATAAAACATCAAATGAAGACACATCTACGGTGCAGATAAGAGCCAAGGGGGAGATAACAGCTTTTGACTTTCTTTTTTACTCAAATTAAGACACAGGACAGCTTAGAAGAAACATTTTGCTTCAAAAAGCACATCATATTAAAGGAATATGGTAGATAGGATCCATAGCTATGTTAAAGAAGTTCAGCTCTGCCTCATTGTGTCAAATGCAGTGTCTGGCTGGATCCTAATTACCCCTGGGCATGACAGTAAGACACAGCACAATTAACCCTCCTTTGATTGTCTCCCATCGATGGACAATCTACAAGCCCCTACTGGCCCCAGTGATAGTCTTATTCTTTTCTTTCTTTTTCCCCATACCTATTGCAATTGAAGCATAAGGTATGAGGATCTCCTGCTCCTGGGTCAGACTTTGCCTGTGATCATAAGATCTCTAGAGCCACCATTCTACAGCCCATCAAGACTCACTTGTTCTCCTGGATTTCCTCCTCCTTTACAGATTAAGGAACTGGAAACAGAGCTAGACTCTGAGCAGAAGCGCCATGTGGAAACAGTGAAAATTCTGCGCAAAAATGAACGCCGTCTGAAGGAACTGGTCTTCCAAACAGATGAGGACCACAAAACCAACCAGCGCATGCAGGAGCTGGTGGAGAAGCTGCAGAACAAACTGAAGACGTACAAGAGGCAAATCGATGAGGCTGTACGTACCCTGGACTTTAACTCTCCCCGGTCTCAGACACACAATACTATGCGATGCATGCAAGTGGAATGCCATATCTTTACAATAGACAGTGCCTCAAGTAGATATTCAGTCACAAGCTGTGGCATCTCTAGTCACACGGCTTTAATAAGCTCCTGTTTCTGTTGATAATACAGGCACCAATGAACCGAGAGCTATAAAACTGCCCTGAAGATAGGTGTTGCCCTTTGCAAAAACTCAGATCAATGCATGTTGTCCCCTCAGCTCTACCCTCAGAAATAACCTCCAACATATATGTGTGTAAAAGATATTATAGGTCCAACATTTTACTGTGCTCTTCCTCTGGCTGCCTATACTGAAGAAATATAGTTAGATTCGAGCTGTGCTAGCATTATCCAACGCAAAGAGTTGTTGTCAAAAGTCAAATGTTCTCGTGTGCCCAGGAGGAGCAGGCTAACCAGAGCTTGGCCAAGTACAGAAAGACCGTGCACGAGCTGGACGATGCAGAAGAAAGGGCTGGGATGGCTGAGACTGCTCTAAATAAACTGCGCACAAGGCACCGCGTCTCCGCCACCAAGGGGTTCACGTCTGTGGAGATCATCCAGGTGTCGAAGCCTTCCAAATCGGCTTCCGAGGAATAGACCTCTCTGCTCCGACCCTGCAGCAGGTAGGACTGAATATCTGCTTGCCTCGAGTTTATGATTTCATAAAGGAGGGATCGCAAGGGATTAGGAAAACACGGGTGGAGTTGCTAACACTAAATGACTTGGTGAATTCTCTGAGAGTGGTGACTGGGTCACTGCACATGGCCCTTCTTGTGCGGGAAGAGGTGTGCTGAAATGGTATCATCAGCATGGGGAGATATTCACATTGGGTACAAGGGGAAGAAATGATCAGAATGGCCTGCTTCATTCTTGCTAGAGGAAGCCTGCTTAAGGGCTAAATCCTTCCTTCCAGACAGTAACCTAGCACACCAGAGTCCTTGCTAAGGAAAGGCCCAGTCAGAGGCACTCTAGTTTGGCTTGATGGAGCAGCCACCCCCCATGCAGCCCTATGCATATCACTAAGATATGAGGACAGAGAAAGCAGGAATCCAAAGCTATACAGAAAAAATGTCCTATTGCCTTTCTCCCATGCAGCCAACTAGGAACTGAAGGAGCTGCAGAGGCTACTTTAATCCTAGAGCCCTGGAATGGGCCCTTCATTGCTCTATAACCCAGAATAAGTGGTGTTGCTCTTTCCTTCACATCCGTCACACAGAGCCTCGTAGAAAATCATAGTAGTGACACATAAATCAAGATTTGGTCCCATTAAGGGAAGCCATTGGCTCAATTAGAGCTTTGTTACCTGCTAAAGGGCACTGACATGGCCATTGTAGCATTCTCTCTTCTTTCTCCTCTTTATAAGCCTTTTAATAGTAAAGCATCAGCTACTACAATCTAACTCCAGTCTCTTTCCAGCGTGTCACACACCTTCCTAACAGCTGCCCATCGCAAGACTGCTATTATAGTGATGAAAACAGCAGGCTAGAGCTAACAAGGAGAAGCCCACGTGGGAAGAGACAGACAGAGGGATGGAAACAAGGAATGTATGCAGCTCTGTGGGGGAGAGACCTATCTCTGTGTCACCCCGTGAGAGCTTGAGGCTGCGACTTCCCCTGCGTGTCCTGCACCGTGAAATCATATAGGCATGTTTGCTGTCAGTGGAAAGGGGTCTGTTGTAACACAGACTTTGCATTTTCATGTCAAGGACGGAAGGTGTAAAGTGTCTGTGTGACCTGGGCTGTCTCTTGTAAATAATTCTTCACACTAATAGTCTTAATGCATAGTCTTAATAAAGCTTCCTGGATGAAAGAGAAACTCAGAAGAGCTGCTGGATTTATTTTTGCTTGTAGAATGAGAATGGGGGGCTTCAGATGGTTATAAGGCAGTGAGACCTGTGCGGGGTGGGAGCAGTAGGAGTCTAGAGGCTGTGGGGACGGTTACAGGGGGGAGCATCCCTCATTCTTTCCAACACCTCCCCTGCCTATCACTTGCCAGTTGAGAGCAGACAGACAGGGAAGGCAGAGCAACCACCCAGCTAAGCAAGCTCACAGCATCCCCAATGGCTGGCAGAAATACATATAGCTATTAGCTATGCACACAACCTTGCTAAGTTCAGGAAGAAGCAAGGCTATAGTGCTGAATATTTGACACTTTATACCCAGTGGATCATGCCTTAAATCTGCTCCCAAAGATGTTCACTGAAGGCTTGGCTCAGTGAAGGAGTTGAGAATCCCAACTCCCATTGCCATTGCTCTTACACACAGCAACAGACCCCTGGCATTGTGTTCTGAACTGCACCGGGGCCAGGGCAAAGAAAGTGCACACCTGAAGACAGCACTTCCTTAGAGATATGAGCAAGCTGAAAAGTATTTGGATTATGTGCCCTTGTCTTCTACTGTAGGCTATGACCCCTTCACATATACTGCACATAAATAGAAATTAGAATAAGGCACAGCAGCTGTTAGACAGGCCCCAGCGTTAGCTTGCTACAGAACTACAGGAGCAGAAGAGTGGCTTAAATTGACAGTTATTAGTTAAGAAATGCAAACATGGCAACTTTTTAACAATCGGGGTGACTATTTGAGACGAAAAAGGATGCTCTTGATCATTGAGACAGCTGCAATTGATTCTGAAAATGGATTTCAATAAATTATTATAATCCACCTGGCTCCTTCTAGGGAAATCATCAGTAGACATATCTTGGAAACACCTAAATGTTGCAGTATTCTCATTTTTTTTTACAGAATGTCCAATGTTGTGATTCTTTCACTGTCCCTAAAGTGATAAAACACCAGCAGGCAGGTATTTTCATCCACAAATATCTATAATTACCATTTATGAATCCAAACATGTTTTGTACTTGCAGTTACAAATCTGCATGTGCTTGCACGTAATCTGCAGTTGCCTGCATTTAAAAAAAGACCCACCTGGTTTTCTCAATACCTTCAAGTAAGACTTCCTCTGCACTCGCATTTTTTTCTGAAAATCTCACCGTGTTGCCCTAGCATTATTGAAATTCCAGCAGTGTTAGCACAATTATAGTAAAAATGCCAGTGACAAGTCAGGACTAACATCTAATCCAACCCAGCAAATCTGGACATGTTAAAATGGTAAGAATGCTGCCATCCTGCCTGGACTAGGATTTCCATTTTGCACTAGTGACGTATCTGAAGCAGCAGTCGATTTTCAGCAAATCTTCATTGTAGGCAAAGCCTTCATCTATTGAGCATTTAAAACTCTGAGCTCCCACAGAGTTTCTGGTTTGGCTGCTTTCACCCTCGCCTGCCAGTGAAAATCATTTTGTAAACCTAAAACTGTATTTAAATGCAATTTCGTCCCTATTATGTAATGTGATGTGACCTAGTTACATATCTTTAATCTGCACAACTAAAATGGTTGTATAATCAGACCAGTAACAACAGCAGCAATTGCACATCTCAAAGAGTGGCTCTTAATTTTCTGCGCAGTCAGCTCAGCCCTTTTTGTATGGTTGAGTTACTGGACTTCACCTGTGATGGTGTTTATCAGTGAAACAGTATCAAAAAGTGCTTCACCTTTTGAAAACCACAACCCTTTAAAATCATGGATTTTCAAATGAAAAGAGGCAGCTTCACCCACAAAGAACTGGAAAAGAAATCCAGGGGTCACAACCCCCTTCACTTCCTTTTGGCATAGGTAGGGGAAAAAGGGTCCTGAAAGACTGAGTTTTGTTAGAATCATAGAACCACAGAAAATTCAGGTTGGAAGGGACTTCAAAAGGTCACATCTAGTCCAACCCCCTGCTCAAAGCAGAACCAGCCCCAGCTACATCATCCCAGCCAAAGCTTTGCCTACCCGGGTCTTAAAGGCCTCCAAGGATGGAGAATCCAGCACTTCCCTGGGGAGCCTGTTTCAGTGTTTTACTACCCTCCTGGTGAGAAAGTTTTTTCTAAAATCTAACCTAAATTTCCCCTGCTGCGACTTGAGCCCATCACTCCTTGCTGTCATCTGCCACCACCGAGAACAGTCCAGCTCCGTCCTCTTTGGAAACAGCCTGCACGTAGTTGAAGACTTCTATCAAATCCCTCCTCGGTCTTCTCTTCTGCAGCCTAAATAAGCCCAGGTCTCCCAGCTTCTCCTCATAAGTCATGTGCCCCAGCCCCAAACCATTTTTGTTGGCTTCCACTGGATTTCTCTCCCACTTGTCCACATCCTCTCTGTAGTGGGGGGCCCAAAATTGGACACAGGACTCCAAATGTGGCCTCGCTAGTGCTGAATAGAGGGGGGGGTGATCACTTCCCTTGCTCTGCTGGCAATGCTTCTACTAATGCAGCCTTGTATGCCATTAGCCTTCTTGGCAACAAGGGCACACTGCTGGCTCATATTCAACTTATTGTCCACTGTCACCCCCAGGTCCTTTTCCAGAGCTGCTGCTTAGCCAGTCGGTCCCCAGCCTGTACCACTGCCTGGAAGCGTGCCACCTGAAGTGCAGGGCTAACGGTCACATCAGTGAGGCAGAAGTAGATTCTTGCTCCCAAAGTTTAACTTTGTAGACAAGCTTTGAAAAAGAGACCAGGAATAAGGGACTGACTTCAGTTCAGAGAAAAGCCTGAAGGTAACAGGTGTGTCTCAGGGTGCAGCCTATGTGCTTGACAGTGAGGGCTGCATCCTGGAAGGCCCCCATGCAGTTCCTCCTGGACAAAGCCTGGCAGCCCCTGGGCCATGCTGCATTGCCAGGGCTGTGACACACCTGCAGCCCAGGCAGAGCAGGTCAATGAAAGATGCACTGATTGGGTAAGGCGGAGCTCACCTCCACCCAGGGCTCGCACCCTGCTCCTCCCCAGCCCCAGCTACACCCCAGCCCCAAAGACCCCTGCAATGACTTGCAAAGGAGCAGCAATGCACTAACAACCCCAACCCACACCAGTGCGCAGGCTCCACTCTCGCCTCCAAGCTACCCGCACTGCGCATGCTCCTACTACTCCCTCAGTCCCACACCGCTCGCTTTTCCCCCTAGAGACTGCGGAAAGCGGCTCGTCTTCTATGCGCATGCGCACGCGCACGGCGGGGAAGGGGCGACTCCCGGCAGCTCCAAGCCCTCCCCCACACCGCCTTGCCTCCCGCGCGCAGGCGCACTGGGCCCAGGGGCTCCTGGCGGCCGCGCAGGCGCAGTGGCAGTTTCCTGGATCCCTTGTCAGTGCCGGGCCCCGCCGGCCGCTCCCTCTTCGGCCTCGCGTGGACTGACCAGAGTCCGCGGGCCGCCCTCCCCTCCCCTCTCCCTCACCAGGTAAGCGCCCCTGCGCCTCCCAAGACCGTGAGTCCTCTGAGGGGCGTCGCGCCTCTCCCCCAACCCCCGCTGGGGTGCGGGAGGGGGAGGGGAAGGGGGTGCAGCCCCTCCCAGGGTGCGTGGGGGTGCGGGAGGGGCAGCCCCTTCCTCCCGCGTGGGGGTGTGGGAAGGGGTGCAGCCCCACCCCCTCCCAGCCCAAGGGGTTTAGGAGCGGGGTTGGGGTGGCCCCAAGTTGCCTTTGGGGAGTGGTGTCCTGAGGAGCAGGGGGTAAATGGGTCAAACGAGACAGGTGGGTGTAGGGAACGGAGGGCGTGTCTTTGTCCCTGTGCGGGACGGTGCTGGAAATCAGCGCGGTGGGAGCAAGCGTCCAGCCCCCCACCCTGGGGAGGGCACAACAGGCATGGTGATGAGTCTCCGGCTTTCCTGCCATCGTCACATGGGCCTGGAGGGCTGCAACACTGCTGGGCAGAGCGCCTCGAGTGCCTGGGGAGCGGGGACATCCTGTTTTTGGGAAATAGCTGGTGAGGGCTCAGCGGCACTTCATGAGTTGCAGCCCACATGAAGTCCAAGGGCTGGGAACCGAAGGTCGTGACACAGCGGACGGTGTGTGTTGAGTGCCGAGTTTTGGAAAATAGCTTTTTCTAGAAATAGCTGCCAGCTCTGGGTGAGAATATGAGAGCACTTCGTGCATCATAGCGTGCCTGGTCTTGGTCCATGTGTACAAGAGCTCTGGATGTTGAGGGTTGTGACACTGCTGGATAGCGTGGGTTGAGTATCTGGGGGAGGGCAGGGTCCTGGAAAAGAGCTCACCTGGTGTGACAGCTCCGAATTAGTCGCAGACTTTGTTTTAGTCCGTGTGCGTGTAAACCCAGGAAACTAAGGATTGACACTGCTGGATGGAGCATGTTGAGTGCCGAGGGACCAGCAGCATCCTAGTAGAAAATAGCTCTTTGGGAAATAGCTGGTGAGGGCATGACAGCGCTTAATGAGTCGCAGCCTTGTCCTAAGTCCACGAGCGTGTGAATGCGGGAAATCAAGGGTTGTGGCTCTGCGGGATAGAGCACATGGAGTGTCTAGGGAATGGCAGTATCCTAGAAAATAGCTTTTTTTGGCAGAGTGTTGTCTGACACGGATGTTATCGTGGATCGAGAATTTTGCTGCATGTCAGTAATGCTGAGGAGTTGTGGGATCAGCTGGTATGAATGAGCATGCTGCCCTAGAAACAGCTGCGTGGTGCTTAGGGCTGAGTATAGCTCAAAAATTGCATGAAGACTTTTCAGGGGGGTGGTAAAAAAAAAAAAAATCAAGTCAGGAAAAGGAGATTGCGGATACCAAATGAGAACAGGGCATGGAGGTATTCTATTTTTTTCTTTTTCTTTTCTTTTCTTTTTTTTTTTTTTTTGAGAATTGTTTTGTAGTGTTTTGATGACCCTCCCAAACACTACTGTCACCCGATACAAGTGAAGACAGCTGAACATTATTAGCTCATCAGGAGGATTTATTCCCTGGAGGGACACTGTCAGTTGGAAAGAGTGGATCAAAACTCTCTTCCACCTTTGGGGAACAAGAGAATATGTTAGGTTAGTGCTGAATATGGGAGATCTGTGTAAGGTGATCAACAGTTGTCATGAATTTTTTTCATAAGCTTCAGGACCAAACATGAGGATCATGAGTAAAATGTGTAAAGTCCATGTTATGAAGACAGGAGTGTCTCTCCAACATGTGAGGCCTGTGTATTACGAAAGTATCAGATTATGGTAGGAACAGTGGTTTGAAATATAAAAAATAGCTATTTTTCTATATATTTGGCAATATTATATTTTGGGAAGAGAGAAAAGGGCTGAGCAATTCTTGCTGGTGGAACAGCTCTTCCACTTTTTCTGTATATGGAAATGTAGTGCTACTGGCCAGCACTAATACAAGAACCTGAAAAAATGTGATTTGCCAACACATTTTGCTTAGATTAACAAGTGGAATCTCAAATCATGGTTGCCCAAGGTCAGAGTTGATTCAAATTCTTGCTAATGAGTGTAAAGACATAACACCACTAATTATTTTGGTAGGACTGGATAAACCTCTTTATTAACAGTTTAGATTCATATACTAGATTACAAATAGTAAAAGAACATGTTAGGAAATCATGAGGCAGTTAAAATTACAAGCTGGCCTTTTATTTATATGAAGCTTTTAGCAATTTGTTTTCCCTCAGAATGCCCTTTTAAGAAGTAAATTTACCTGATGCTTCCCTAAGTGCAAGGTAATATAGCATTTAAGTATTAGGCAAAAAATCTGTTTTCAAAATATTTGCATTGTTGTAATGCTGTCTGACTACTCCTCAAGGCTGTAGCACCTTTGGTACACTTGTTAAACTGTTAGTGTAAGTTTAATGTCTAAACTCAGTAAGAAGTTACTCATCTTTCAGTCACTCCCAAGTTTCTATTGGGTTGCCATTCATTTCCTGTTTGCTTCTGAATTCCTACCTTGCCCTACAGTCTCCACCCTCTGCTAACATGGCCATACTTGGGTATGTTGCCATTTCAGACTCTAATGGATGTGGGAGTCTTGCAATGACATCACTAGGATTTTTCTTTTAAGATGCATTTTGGGCAGGGGCGGGGGGTTGAACTGAGCTATTAGCCAAAGAGCAATTGCTATGAAAAGTAGTAGGAATATGTGAACAATGGAGGGAACTGGCAAATCCAGTCATAGGCACTTGGGTGTACATATTTTGATTATTACAGGTGACTTAAATTGCTGTGATGTTATCTGCCGCCCTTTTTGGTTGTTTTTATTGTATGCTTTTGACAATTGTGCGTGTGGAATATATTAACCCTGAAAATGCTTTCTTTATGATTGCCAGCACGCTTTTCAGTTGCATTTATTCAGTGGATCCATTTTGACACAGTTGTAAATAAGGAAAAAAAATAAGATTTGAACTTTGCATTTAGTGTAATATTTACGTAGTAGAAAATGTCACTATAGTGTCCAGTTTTCTTGGGGGAAAAACTTCTGTGATCCAAGCATTTCCAGTTATTTCATAGCTAACTAAAAATAACTTCCTAGTGTACATGTGTATCGTTTTATTGCATAACGTGTCAAGATAATGTGGTTACATTTCAGTGAAATGTATGCGCATCTATATATTAATATGAAAATTATACAAGTCAGGAAATTTAAAAGAAACTGAATCTTTCGTCTATATGCTTTCATTAAGTAGGATATCAGAGCAGTGTACTAGGATCTCTCTTTAACTAGATAATCTTTTTCTAAAATTGTTCTAGTTTCATCATAAAATTATTTGGGTTTACTTAGACCAGTGGTTTTCAAACTTTTTAGATTCGGTGCACCCCTCAAAAGATTTGAGACGCCCCTTGGAAAATGCCAGCTCTTAGTTTTTCCTCTTTTTTGACTACAGAAAAATAATGTAGCAGTTCTTCTGTTTCAAATAACTTGGACCACAACAGGTCAGAATGTTTTTGGCACTGTGGATTCCTGCTTGAAAACACTGGGTTTATATTATGAATCATGTTTGCACACCTGCGAGTACTGAGATGGCGTGGCATGCCATGGAGCCCTTGACAGGATCTCTGAGCACCCCCGGGTGCTGTCACACCCTGGTTGAGAATCACTCATCTAGACATTTCAAAACTCTGAGATGGCTTGGCCTGTCTTTCTTTTACCTGCCAAGATATGTGAAGAAGCAACAGTTATTTCCAGTTCTTACAGAGTGCTCACTATCTTTTATTTTAAGCACAGGAAAACAAAATTAGTTTGCATACCAAAGTAAATAGGTTCTTTACGTATATTGAGATAACAAAGGCAGGTCTCTGTTAAGAATCTATACTCCTATTCCACTAGTAGTTATCTTGCACAAATAAACTACAGTAGTGGATGGAAGGGAAGAACTTTGGCAAGTGTTTACAAAATATGGCTTGGCATAAATGTCATTTAAAATGTTATTTTTTCACTCTTACATCTTTCAGCCTTTTCACTTTTAAAACATCAGGATATCCGTTATTCAGAATGTCCCTACATCAATTTTTACTAGAACCAATAACCTGCCATGCCTGGAATCGAGATCGTACTCGTAAGTACCTTATTTTTATTTTTTTCCTTTTATAGTTAACTTTGTGCATACTGAAAAACAATATATTTATAGAAATTTGACCCAGAACTTTGAAAAAGAAAAAATAATCCAGTAGAACATGGCATCAATTATGAAACAGTATTAGATGCATGTTGTTCCTCCTGACTGCTCCTTCCAAAACTACTTTAAGTCCTTTACTAGATCTTTGTCATATGGGAGATTAGTCTTGCAAATCATTAGCACAGGTGTCGAAGAGCAAAATCATAAGAATTAGGGTAACATCAGCTGCCCTGCAACCAGTGTGACCTTCCCCTTACACTCTCTTTTCCCCTGCCCTAGATCTAGCTCTTAATACCGTAATTCTCTCCATTCTTATTTGGATTATAACCTTCAGTATTTTAATGTTTCTTTTGGACTATTTGGTAGTCAGTCACCACACAGATGTAAAATTATTTAGAGCTTCACCGAATAGAAGATTCCCTAAAATGCATTCTGAACTCTGGAAGCAAGTTTCGTTAGTCAGAATTTTATATTCACATGATTTCATCGCCCGGCCAAATTGCCTGATCTTTTTGCATTTCTTGGTTTCAAAATGTTACATAACTTTTGAATAGAACTTCTTTGCAAATAAAGAATTTAGGATAAAAATGACCTTGCTTACTTCTTGATTATCCCCCTGGTAGAGATTGCCATTAGTCCCAATAACCATGAAGTTCACATCTATAAGAAGAGTGGAAATCAGTGGGTGAAGGCTCAAGAGCTGAAGGAACACAATGGACACATTACAGGTATGATGAGCCACGTAATACAGTTATAGAAGTGATTGATTTTGTTCTTAAGGGCCTTAGAAACTGTATTTTGTAAGGTAAAATGTGAAAGGAAGATAACAGAAAATAACTCTGCAAGATCCTTTATATTCTGTTGAAAGGTAGCTCTTATTGCTACAGTTAGTCCTTGATGTTTGCTGCAGAGTGGAAATTCCACTGCAAATTGGTTAAATTTTATGAAAGAATCTTTTTCATTATAACAATACAGTATTCTTTTTAATACTGAATTGAGCGGTATGCTGTTCTTGTATTTAATTTGTATTGCCCCAGACTTCTGTACTGGTAGTGCCATTCTGTATTGCAGAAGTAGGTAGCGAGGAAAGCGGGAGGTGGTGAGGGTTAGCCAAATGTCTCATGACTTGGGATAAAATTTCTGCTGCTTTTTCTGTGTTTATTACAGAAATCAATATTGTATAATATTCTTGTTAACATTAGAGTATTAGGTCCTGTGCTTTTTTAAATGGTGAATTAACATACATCTTAATATGGGCTATTTTGCTATTTTAACGTTTAAAAACTTGTTTTTAAAATAAGCTAGGGAGGCTTTGGACAATAAACTTCCTAAAAATAAGAGTTCTAAAAATATTAGGCCTCAGATTCTGCCATGTTTTTCCTCTTGAGTTTTTTTTTTGTACCTTCCATTCTCTTTTACCTAATGGCATGCTCAAGGAATAATCTTTCAGTACTGAAATAAAGTTGTTAAGGAAAGTCTAAATATAACTTTGTGACAGGAGACTAAGGATTGCGCATACTGTCTTAAAAAAAAAGATGCTAAAGGAAAGAGAGGAATTAACACTGCTAGGAATCTTCCCAATTGAAAACATCCATCATTTCATAGGAAGACAGAAAAGGTTGGTTAAGAGGTTTATAGCCTGTATTTGCTCTTTTGCATTAATATTGACTTTTTCCCCTATGGCACAACTTAAATAGGCATGAAGGAGACATAAGTATTGTATTACTACATAAGGACTGCTAATTCTTTGTAAAAGCCAGCACTGCCTAACTTTTAGGCCCTGAATGCATGGTTTGGCAGCAGCAAGTAGACAACTATGCTGAAGCTTTGAGAAAAGATTAAATTTACTGATTCTTTAGCTATTGAAATAATGGGCCTCTTACTGAAATCAGTTGATATTTAGAACGGAGATAGTGTGGATAGTATGTCATAGAGCAACGATTCTCAGCTTTGGTGCTCTGGCCCACTGGGATGCTTTGAGGTCTTTTTCAGGGCTGCTTCAAGGTGCCACACAGTGTTAGGTGCGCAAGCATGATTTCTAGTTAAACTGAGAGATTTCAAATAGGAATCCACAGTGTCAAAACCATTTTTCCCTGTTGTGGTCTTTCTGAGTTATTTGCAATAGAAGACCAGCTCTTATTTGTAGTCAAAAACTGAGTGAAAGCTAAGAGCTGGCACTTTCTAAGGGGTGCCTTGAGTCTAAAAAAAGGTTGAAAACCACTGTCACAGAATCTGTTATGAGCACCACCTGCTGATCAGCTTTCAAAGCTTTCTCCTTATCAGACAACTTACATTCCAAAAAAATCTGTTGATTTAAGGGGGATATGAATATGGAAGTCAGGAGCTGCAACATTTTAAAAATGTTGGCTAAAGAATGAACGATCCAAGAAACCTTAAGATAATGCCTTGATGGCTGTCTTCATGGCAAAGGCAATAGATGTGGTTTCCATTCTGGGTTGTATCATAGTAAACAAGGGTTCTATGGGAACTGAAAGAAGGCATTAATGTGAGGTCTGTGTTGCAGGTATTGACTGGGCGCCCAAGAGCGATCGCATTGTAACTTGCGGTGCAGACCGTAATGCCTATGTCTGGAGTCAAAAAGATGGTGTGTGGAAGCCAACCCTGGTGATTCTGAGAATTAATCGTGCGGCCACCTTTGTGAAGTGGTCTCCTCTGGAGAATAAATTTGCTGTAGGAAGTGGAGCTCGTCTTATATCAGTGTGCTACTTTGAATCTGAGAATGACTGGTGAGCAGACGAGACACATTTTCCATTAACACGTGAGGCATTACATTGACCTGTTTCTTTATTCCTTGCTGTATCCAAAAATACACAGACTAGTTGACCACAGACTTACTTTTAATTGCAGGGTTTTTTTGCTTAGGCTTTCTCAAAATGTTCAGTGCTGTAAAGGGTATGTATTTCCACATCATGTTGTTTTACTTAGGCAACCTCCGTGAATAGCAATACAACTAATTTCTTGGTTGGTGCCCTGAAAAATGTGTTCTTCATAGTATGTGTGTACCCTCTGCCTGGACCCCTCAATGTCTTTACTAGCAGTGTCCACTAGAGGCCACGCTGTTATACTGTCTTCTTGAGATCGTTGAAAGAACAGCAGCCACAACTACTATTCAGCTTGAGAGTCAAAGCACTCACAGCATTTTAGTGACAGTGATTTTTACTACTTTACTGTTTTACTTCATTTTTTCTTTGCCAGATAGCAAACACTTCATGTGGCATAATAAAAGTTATCTTCAGTTAGACGAGCTGATTTTGGAATTCAGTCTTGTGGGTTGGGGAGTTGATCCCCGTGCTTTCTCAAGTTCTTTGTGCGGGAAAGCAATCTCCTTGCATGATGGACATGATGTCTTTATCATCAAAAAGAAACCTATAGTCCATTGTAGTGCACAGGCTGCAGATCCTTCAAGAAATGCAAAGAGAAGGACTAGGAAATCAAGGCTGAAGCTTTTTTCTGACATAGAAAGCTATGAACACAAAGTTGAATTGACAAGCGCCTCACAGACATTAAACTCTGGCATTCTCTCTTTTGTCAAGAACACAAAACCCATTTACTGATTGTCATTTAAGATCTGAACAGACACTAAAATTCTCTCCTTGTGAGAGTGCACACCAGAATAATTAGACCTGTGTCAGAAAGACTTATTTGTCACCTTTTTTTTAAAGATTTGGATTGCTAGCTAACAAGTGGTTCTGGAAAAGTACAATACCTTGAAGGGGACAATCAGATTTTATAGTGAAGTTTCCAGGAGAGGTTACATAAGAGTCTTATGTTTTTGGGTCAGCTGTTTGCAAAATTTCCTTACAGGTCTGGAATGCAGCTAGCACAAGTGTATGTTCATTGGCCACACGGATTGCCAAGTGAGACTTTCCTATCGGCATCTTGTCTCCCCAAAGAAGTGCGGGCAGCTGTTTAGGACTTGCCTTTTGGTGGTAAAGACATGCTCAGGAAAACAGCAGATGAGACTCAGTACTTTTGGGGAAAACAGTAGAACCAGGCTAAGATCCTTGAGTCTCAGGAACGAAGACTCACAAATCACAGCTTTTTCGCAGTCATTTGCTCCTTCTTCGTACATTTATTATTAGAGGTCTTCGGAGCAATTTCAGAAGAGAAAAAAACTACTTCATATTTGACTGTCATGTGTCAAGCCAGATAGGCTCAGAAACATCAAATTCAGTGCGACAACTAAGCATACAAGACCAGTATTTAGATTTATGGCCATTTCTTCCCCACGCATCCATTTTCTGCCTCTCCCTCTACTTCCCCAGGATAGGCTGGAATTACAACAGAGTAATGGGTCTTGCTAGTCATTCAGAGGACTATGCCATCCAATCACAGATCCATATTTCATATCACGCCACACCCCGGCTCTCTGAAAAGGTACAGAGAAGGGCAACAAGGATGATTTGTGGAATGGAGGGGCTTCCATATGAGGAGAAACGGAAGAGGCTAAGTCTATTCAGTTTAAAAAAGGTGCTTGGGGGGGCATGATAGGGTTTACAATATACTATATTGTGAAGAGAAATTAAATAGGGATTGATTTACTCTCATAAGACGAGAACTAGGGGTCACAAAATTAAACTAGTAGGTAGTAAGTTTAAAATTAACAAAGGAAAGTTATTTTTCACACACTGTGCAGTTAGAGCGTGGAACTCATTGCCGCCAGATTCAAAAAGGGATTGGAAAAATGGTTGGAGGAAAGGTGCGTCAGTAGCTATTGAGCATGGGAGATTGGGTTACAGCCTCTGATTCAAAACTTCTTAGACTTTAAATGCTGGCGGCTGCAAGTGAGAGAGGAGCGGCAGAAAAAGCCCTGGTCATACCCTGTTCCCTCTCCCTTTCACCCACTTTCTGCCACTGTGTGACAGGAGACTGGACAAGGTGCACCTTTGGTATGACCCAGTAAATAGCAGTTATGTTTTTATAAATGTAGCTTTTAATTGTTTTGTAGTTTATAACATTATGAGTAACTTCTATCCAATATGATTTTGTACAGCTTTCATAATAATCGAGGATCCGAGTTTTCCGTTCGCAATGGAAAAACACAGCAGAACCCATTTTTCTCATTTTAAGAAAAACAACCTGGATTTTTTTCTTTTAAAAGAGAAACATGTGGGAAACGGTGGGTTTCCCCTTGCAGGCTGGCAGACTTCTAGCCTGCAAGGGGCTGGAGGGAGTGGGAGGAGGACGATCCAGGCAGGGGTACCAAGTGCATGTGCACATGTTCACATCCACATTGCTGCCAGGCAGCCTGGAGAGCAGCTCCCGCAGGTGAGTCTGGTGGTGGCAGAGGGTGGGGGCTAGGGGCAATTGAGGCCCCATAGTGATGGAGTTGGGCAGGTCTGGGGCTGCTTCCCAGCCCAGGCAGTGTGTGGGGTCTGAGGCCTGGGCCTGGAATGCGTGGCCACAGGGCCTTGGTGGGGAGCAGGACAGAGCTACAGGCAGCTTCTCTGGGGGGCCAAGGGCTGGTTTTCTGCCCCCGTGTGTACGCATGGGGAGCACGTGCCTCCCAGATTTGTACATGGGGCAAGGGTGGAGGTGTGCTGGCAGCTGTGGGCTCAGGGCTACCCACCCTACTGCCCTTCCCTTGGGGTCTCCACAACCCAGTGGGCAGGACCCGGCACAACAGGACAGAGCGGGGTGGGGAAGCTCGGTGCCCCATGAGCCTTTTGCCATCCTGGTGAGGTGCCCCCTGCTTGCCTGGCAGTAGTGGGAGTGGCAGCACAGAGTTGTGCCTCCCACTGCTCCCAGGCAGGTCAAGGGTGCCTCACTATGATGGTGTGCAGCTCTCAGCGGCTGCAGCAAGCTTCCCTGCCCAGCCACACTGTGCCCGGCCGTTCCGGGTCTTGCCTGCTGGGCTGGTGGGAGGGCGGCAGGGCAGGGAGCCCAAGCTGCTCCCCCTCTCCCCCCGGATGGGCTCCGTTCTAGCTGTGGGAGAGGGGGAGCCAGGCTCCATGCTCCACTTTGCCACCGCAGCAGCCTCTGCCACTTCCCACAGGCAGCAGCTGGGGCTCAGGCACTGCTGGGGGGGGCAGGGAGCTCCAGACCTGGGTTCCTGGCCCTGTGGCTCTGGCAAGCGAAGGGGGTAGAGTAAGCTATGATTTTCCATGATAAAAACCCAAAATCAAACACCAAAATGTATAGGTATTTAGAATTTATTTTATTAGAGCGATGGAGGCACTGGTAGGCTTCCAAATTTCTTTAAAATTGTAAATATGTCAATAAAATATTGTGTTCAACTGATACCTAAATACATAGTGGCAATTCATTTTAATCATAGAAAAACATAGATTTGGGGGTCTTAGGGTTTTTATCAGAGAATCTGAGTTTTTAAACAGAGTAAACCAGAATCCCTGTAACAATTATGGAATAAAAAGATCAAAAAAATTAGTAACCAATAGAAAACGCTTCAAAATTGTCTGCAGAAAGGGTGTACTCGTAATGTCCTAAAAAAGAAAGTAATTGCTGCTGATCTTATGATTCAGCAGCGAGTTCCTGTTCTTGGGGGTCTTCTGAACAGGGAAGCTACTACATCAAAGTCAAGTTAGTGAGACCACAGCTGGAGGAATTACCATTGCAGTTTATTAAAGCGTTCAAAAAAAACTGGTTTCAAAGGCAGATCTGCCTCAGTACAGAAGTCTGTTCGTGATTTTTTGGGTGTAGTAATTGATGCCTGACAGTACTACAGATTCATGAACTGGGTTTGTGGAATCTAATCTATAATGCTTTTTTGAAATGATTTTGTAACATTTCAAGCTGAATAGAAAAAAGTGAAAGGAAGGAGCAAAATGTCAGTTCTGTTACAAGGCTGGTGTATTTCCAGTCATGTGCCAGGGGGATTTCATATGTAGGAGTTCTGCTGCCTGCTGTTCTAGTCTTTGGTTACACGTATGTTTTTCTATAGGAATGTTTTGTTTCTTTTTATGTAGGTGGGTGAGCAAACATATTAAAAAGCCTATTCGCTCCACTGTACTTAGCCTGGACTGGCACCCCAATAACGTCTTGCTAGCTGCTGGATCCTGTGACTTCAAATGCAGGTGAGAGTCAGTAAAATATTTTGAAAGAGGTTTTGTGTTAGTGGTTCAGATCATTGAACAATAAGACTGTATTAATCCTGTGTACACCACCCAAATAGAAAACAGGCCATCACATACTAAGCTACAAATAGTTTTGAAAAACTGAAGAATCTTGCCCCTACGCCTGAGCTTTGGCTGTTTAATGTTTATCTGCACGAGTCAGTGTTACTCTCATAGAGTAGTGCTTTTATTTACAAGTTCTGCTTCCATACTTTATATTCGGCTCCATGCTGCTCTCAGTGTGAAATCAGACTGACAGGCACCATCTATCTAAAATAGTTTAACAGTGGCCAGAGATCTTGGTGTAGAAGAACTGCAAACTTGGGCCTAGACTGTCCCAAGCCTGTCAGTGCAAATGAATCTCTGCATGTAGTACCTGTTAAAATCAATGTGAATCGGTGTCAGGGTCCATCAGGAAATGCCCTGTGGAATCAGGGACTACAGAGGTAACTGCGTGGTGACGATATGTTGTTCATGTTTTATGTAATCATCTGTACCTGGTTAAAAAAAATGTGTGGGGGGAGTTATTTATCCTATAAAGTAAGTATTAAAGCTTAGAAATAGGATATGTATTCAAAATGTCTCCAAAAACAAAAACGCTAGGGCCAAATGTTATATACATATATTTTCATACAAAATTAAATGCAACAATCACTTGTTTTTTCAATGTTGCCTGTCACTTTTCATGTGAGTTCCTGTTTGTTGGACAAAGTCAAGCTTGTTTTAATTGCCCCCTGCATTTTTATTGGCTGTGGTACATATCAAAATTACATGTCCGAAGCTACCCTCTTCTCTAAACAGTCTGCCTTTGCTCTCCAGAAACGGATGCATTTCAGGTGTAAGTCTGCTTTCATATGTATTTGTAACAGGGTGGGTTTGATTGAAATCAAATTGGTTTAAATCATGATTTAAATCACTGGTCAGGAAGCCTTTACTTAATCACTGTTTTCTGCAAAGAGTGCATTCTTGTTGTTTGATATCCTTTATTTGTATAACTTCTTGAAACTTTGCGCTTTTAGAGAAAGGTAAGGGCTTGGCTGTGTGCACAAACTTGCAAAGAGACAATAGGGCTGATGGATGGGTAATCATGTCTGTTATTTCTCATCTCCATATACTGCTGCTAACAAGGATGTTATCTCTGGAGACAACAAATTCTCCCTGTGCCTGAAGAAGGGCGTTTGTGCCTGAAAGCTTGCAAAGAACAATTTTTCCAGCTATTTAGTTGGTCTAATAAGATATGACATCTGCCCAAAGAACCTTGTCTACCTATGATCTCTGGAGAGACAAATCCACAGTTTAAGAACTCAAACTAAGCATCACAGAGACGCTTAATGGGATCTTCTGGAGTGAGCACTGAGTCCCATTGGGTTGAGTGTTTTTCTTTAATCTTTACTAATCTATAGAGGAACCACCTGGAACCCCATAAGATTGGGCCCCTAATGTAGTCCGTGGCCTGTTGTGACCTATTTGTAAACTTCTAAAAAGGTTACATGAATATATTGTCTCAAAAATTATATAATTAGAAGTTATAATTCATATTCCATGATAATATCTTTGAGCTTTAATACATCTTAAATTAAAACTATATATAAGTTTATTTTTAAAAGCATCTTAAGAAAAAATAGGATTAAATAAAGAATCCATTTTTAAAATTGTTTTTAAAAATTGTTGATTTCTATCCACCCTCATTTGTAAAGCATGTTAGGACCTTATAGGATGAAGGCTGGAATCAATTGCTTTGATATTGCCAGTTATGGTAGGCTTAACTTTTTTTTGTCTTGGTATTTGGGGTACTTTTCCCAATGCTGCTTGTATTTCAAAAGATACTCTGTATACCCTTTGACTGCCCCCAAGAAGTTGGAATCGAACACCTTTTATAATACCTTGTTTGGTATAATTAGGCCTCCCTAAAGAATGCCAAGAGGTGATGTGGAAGTACCGTAGATTGCAGCATGTTTCAAGGATTTCCCTAGAACAGAATAATGTTTCTAAACACTTTCACCTTGTACTTTTTCTGCTGGATGCTGCCCTGCATTTGTATTCCTTTGGAAATGGTCTAGCCTGGCATGGGATCGTTCTGTCTTCATTTTTAAAAGTTTACGTTATGTGATGGACCCTATAACACCAGCTGCATCTAATCAGAGTGGAAGAAATTTCAGTGTAGGTGCATCAAAGGAAAGCAATGTAAATATCTATTTGCATTTCCAAAACTTTGTTGTATTGCCTAGAGCAGTGATTCTCAACCAGGGTGCCCTGCGATCCCCTCAAGGCTGATGCAGGGTGCCACACAAAGTTAGCAGTGTTAGGGTTACAAACATGATTTCTAAAAGAAATCCATAGTTGTGGTCTTTCTGTGTTCTTTGCAATGCTCAAACTACTCTTATTTTTCTTGT
This sequence comes from Gavialis gangeticus, assembly GCF_001723915.1. NCBI lineage: Eukaryota > Metazoa > Chordata > Crocodylia > Gavialidae > Gavialis > Gavialis gangeticus. The sequence continues at coordinate 367,487 of NW_017729016.1, forward strand.
AATCAAAAAAGAGGTAAAACTAAATAGGGATTTTTTTAAGGGGTGCTTTGAGTCTATCCAGATGTGACTTGAGCCTAAAAAGGTTGAGCCATTGGCCTAGAAGCATGTATTTCCTTCACTGAACAGGGAATAAACATCTTTTGAATTCTGGTTCCAGGTGAATAGTTAGTTATATGCCAGGAGTAATAAAAGCATCTGGGCTTGCAGCACATGTCTGCACAGATAAGTGGTTCTGAAGGAAGTTATTAAGTGGATCAGCCAAGCTCAGCACTAGCTAGTCGTATACATCAGATCAAGTAAGCAGGAGACATTTTGGGGGGTGGGGGGAAGGTGAAAGGAACTGTAGGTTGATTGGTATTTAGTAACATTTAAGATGGCTGTCTTTGCTGAGCCATGTGGTCTCTCCTATCTCTTACTCAAAAAAAAAAAAAAAAAAAGAGAGAGAAGGCGTATAGCTAACAACTCATAGAAGTGTGTGTCATGTTGTAGCTGGAACAGTGTTGCTGTAGAAATAAAGGTCATATTCTGGCACTCTTCTGAATATAGAGACCTTCAAGCTGAGATTGGTTTAGAGAGAAACGTTGATAAATGAAAAGATTTTTTTTAACCACTAGTCACTTTCCAGTTCTCATT
>NW_017729016.1:373119-411153 GCF_001723915.1 Gavialis gangeticus
TAACAACTCATAGAAGTGTGTGTCATGTTGTAGCTGGAACAGTGTTGCTGTAGAAATAAAGGTCATATTCTGGCACTCTTCTGAATATAGAGACCTTCAAGCTGAGATTGGTTTAGAGAGAAACGTTGATAAATGAAAAGATTTTTTTTAACCACTAGTCACTTTCCAGTTCTCATTAGCAGGGACCAATTTATTCTTCCCTTGTATCAAAGACTGCTGCTTTTAATATATGATGCCCTATTTCCATACATTAACTGAGCCCTCCTCCTGAATTCTTGTAAATGACTCTTACGTACAGTCCTTATAGCTAACTCCATTTTAAATAGACAGGGCTGATTTAACTTATGCTTAGAGTTCGTATCTGTTAACTTGGAACTCCCGGAGAACATTATTGCAGTGAAAACCTTTTACTCCTCTTCTAAATTAATCAGATTTATTCAGTTATTTGAAAAGCATGTCTCATTAATGCAGAGTGTACAAAGCAAAATGTTATTGTAACCTCATGTTTAAAAATTCCTCTTCATTTCTAACCATGACCACAAGCCTTTGACCACTGCTGCTCTTCATCTCAATGTTTCACTGTGGGTATAATGATGAGGTTCAAGTAGAACGGTCTAACTGGTTTGCTTCTCCCGGTCAGTGGATTAGCTACTGTTGTAATCCTGTGTTTGTGACGTCATAATAACTTCCATGGAAACAGCCAAGAACACCATATTGTGCCATTCCTGAGTCATGTAAAAGGAATTTGATTATAGGAGGAGAGTTTCTATTTTAAATGCATCTTGATAAATAAGTGGTGGGAAAAGAAGTTAAAAACGCTAACAGTTTAGGTTTTGATGCATTCTGGGTGTATCTACATGAGCCGCTACTGTGCAGTAGCATTGGTGGGTGCTAACCATGATATGATGCTACTGCGCAGTAGTAATGAGCTCCTATGCGGCAGCATCTGAAGAAAAGCAAACGTGCAGGGATGCTATTCCGCAGTAACGCCAGTTACTGTGCAGTCATTTAGTACTTGCTTATGCAAATAATAAATGACTGCAAAGTCTGCCACCTATGTAGGGCGCAGCCTCTTTCACTCATCCCAAAGGCTACCACCCAATAATAGTCTGCTGCCAAAAGGAACTGTGAACTATGACCTCTTAGCACAGTATGAGCGTGGGTCCTAGTGACTCTAACATGAGATTTTTACACAGTTGAAGTGTGTTTCTTTCTTCCCGTTATCACTTTGGTGTCTCTTATTTGCAGAGTGTTTTCTGCTTACATTAAGGAAGTGGATGAAAAGCCAGCCAGCACACCATGGGGCTCCAAGATGCCCTTCGGTCAGCTAATGTCAGAGTTTGGTGGTGCTGGAAGTGGTGGATGGGTGCATAGTGTCAGCTTTTCTGCCAGTGGTAACCGCCTCGCCTGGGTCAGCCATGATAGTACTGTGTCAGTTGCTGATGCATCGAAAAACATGATGTAAGTGTTCTTTTTGATGTTTGTTTTTAACCATCTGATGTGAGGGTAGTGCAAACAACCAGTTGCAACACAGGCAATGAGGATGTCATTTCTGGGATTGTTATATCCAGTTCTGGAAGACTTTTTAGTGTCTAAAACTGTCCCTGGTGCCTATTCAGGATGGCTCTTAAAAATTAAAGAAAAGCCATCATCCCTCTCTTACTGCCTCCCCTGCCCCCCTTTTTTTCTCTCTTTTGGGGAGTTCCTACAGCAGTGCAGTTTTTTGCTTTTGAAACTCACGCTGGTGAGAAATTGTGTTCCATTGTGGAATGGCTGTGGGAGATTTGAGAGCCTTCCTAATTCTTTACATATCCACTCCTTGTTTGATGGTAGTAACAAGAGCTTTGGGAATAAGCTGTTTGTTCCACAAAATCTCCATTTCATACCTGTCTTCTTAACACTTTATTTATTAACAAGGCTTATTGCATCCTCCAACCTGATAGGAAAAAAATACATATTTTACTGCCTTTCTGTATTTGTATAATCTAAGGACAGTTTTACAGCTCCGCTCCCTTCCCTTCAGAATGGAGAGAGGAATTCTTTCTTTTCTGGGGTTTGGTGAACAGAGAGATCTAGAAGATAATCCAGGCACAGCTGTGTTTAATTCTGATATGGTGATGAACGCAGTATAAATAGAAAGATCATTAAATAATACTGGTGATCTAGGACATCAAAAATATGGCCTGTTAGTTCATTTTCTTTGAATTTGTTGTAAGTGTGAAAGATGAAGTCCTTTTATGTTGTCAAAAATACCCAGCTATTCCCTTTTGAAAGGGAAACTACGAGGTACCTTAACCACTGTTTTATTTCTTGTTGACTTTATAGAAATGTGACTTCTTGTCTTCCCAGTTTGGGCCTTTTCTGTTTAGGAAATATCATCATTGCTGGAAGTTAATGTTTAACTTACTGTCTCTGCTTGTACACAGAAAGCTATATAATGTCAACTCACAGCCTGGAAAACTTTTTCTAGTTAATACTGGCTCCTGCTATTGGCTACATAGCAACACAGTATAAAATACTGTGGGATTTTTATAGACATTGACTACTGCGTTTTTGTATTCTCTTCATTAATTTCCTGGGGCCATGACATTGGTTTAACACAGCAATAGATTGTATAGGACACTTCCACTAGGCTAAAGGTACTTGTAAGTAAACCACAACCTGCTTGTGTCACTTTAATGCATCATCTTATAGTAAGTGGGTTTATACTGACTTCTGTCCTAGTAGCCATGTCTGAGAATGGGCCCTTTTGTATCCTTTGAAATGAAAGAGGAGTTTCCATGAAGCCTGCCTTTAACAATGTTCTTATGTTTTAGGGTTTCACAGCTGAAAACAGAGTTCCTCCCACTCCTGAGCGTATCATTTGTCTCTGAGAACAGCGTGGTGGCAGCTGTAAGTGTGTCTCTTGTTTTCTCATTGTAAAATGTGGTAGTGCTTTAGCAAGAGGGTAATGCACACATTATGGAGTGAGTCAATAATAATAAGCTCTTCAAAAGCATCTCAGCATTAACTGCTTTGCAGCAATGAGGTCAAGAAAGTAAGGACTCTGCTTCTAATTAGCTAGAAGCGTATTTTTCCTTGATGTGTTTTAATGATGTCTTTTTGCAGGGTCATGATTGCTGCCCTATGCTCTTTAACTGTGATGAACGTGGTTCCCTGACCTTCATTTCCAAACTAGACATTCCAAAACAGAGCATCCAACGCAATATTTCTGCTATGGAACGTTTCCGAAACATGGACAAGAGAGCCACTACAGAGGATCGCAACACTACTTTGGAGACGCTGCACCAAAACAGCATTACGTGAGTGCCTGGGCATCCAGAACACTTTGGTTTGCAGCACATATATGAGACTTTCTAAAGGTCCTGAATTTGTGATACCAGATCAGATAAATGTCCCAGGCCTTATCTTACGCTGACAGTTGCTATTCTTGGTACTTCATAGGAAAGTAAAATGTCTTATTGTACCAGGCTAATTCTGTGGCTCTTTGCACTGGTGGTGACTGTTGGGAAGCATCTTTTCAGACATCTTGGGCAAGCATCACATATCATGAATGAAGAGATATAATTGCTCCAGTTTTTTCCATAATTTGATGAAAGTAAATGGTTAACATTTGTACACATTATTTCCATTTACTCAAATGTCGTGACTGTCACAGTTCAGACCTGTAGTGTATGATTTATATGTTGAATCAAGGACATTTACTTAGAGCCACCAAACCCAGAAAGAAAAATTACCTAACAAATCATCTCCTTTGTCTCATTTAAAAACTTATTTCAATGTTTATGATTCTTTAAACAAGTGAATAAAGTTAATCATATACAATGTTCTTGTTGGTGCCTGAAGTTGTGCACAAAAGGCACTCATTTCTAATGCAAAGTTTGCTTAAATTATACATGCTTTATAATAACACTGGCTGCATTTCCACATCTCTCGAGTGCTACCTCCTATCCTCCTGCCTTGGCAGAACTGCTTAGCTGTTCTCGCTCCTTGAAGACACGAGGCAGGGAACTGTCTTTCAAGTTCAGGTTCCAAAATAAAGCTGACAAAAGGGTTCCAGGCAGACTCTGCGGTATCCTTTTCATGTGGTGCTTTGCCTGCTTTTCTTTTCCAAGGAGTCTGTCAAAATCTGGCAGAAGGCATATGTGAAACTCATGTCACTCTTCTTTAGGGAGAACAAGGATAGAGCATTTCTCAAAGCTGTACATATCCAGTGTTCTGAAGCGCATTTAATGTTGCCTGCTACTTACAGTTTCATAGTTTCTAGGGTCGGAAGGGACCTGAGCAGATCATCTAGTCCGACCCCCTGCCATGGCAGGAAGAGCACTGGGGTCAAATGACCCCAGTAAGGTGGTCATCCAACCTCCTCTTAAAAACCCCCAGGGTGGGAGCCTGCACCACCTCACTTGGAAGCTGGTTCCAGACTCTAGCCGCCCTGACCGTGAAGTAGCACCTCCTGATGTTCTGGCTCTCTGGTTTTCAGGGCTGTCTCACAGCTGTCGCTTCTTTGTTTTTCAGCCAAGTGTCTATTTATGAGGTAGACAAACGAGATTGTCGCAAGTTCTGTACCACTGGCATTGATGGAGCAATGACCATCTGGGACTTCAAGGTAGGGTTTTATTACCTTGTGTGAGCTGGATGCAGTGTTAGTCACTTTGTTTTTCTCTGGGCATTGCCTCTAATGTAAACTGTATTAGCATTGGGGACTCTAGACTCTGGCTCTTTAGGACTGTTTAGAAACTTTTTAGGGAAGATAAATCCCCAAATCAACAAACGCAGAAGTATTTTGCTAAGCAGATGGTGCTAATCCAGACTAACTTTCTCCTGGGACCTCTCATATCCCTAAAGAATCCTGCTAATCCTCTTCTCTTTCCAACCCTCATATTTCTTCAGATTTTGGCTGCAAGTCTGGTGGCTAAGGAGAGCAGAATAATTGTTGGAGCAAGAAGTCCACTGTGCCCTTCTTTTTTTTTCTCCTTCCCTTGGCACTGTGCTTAATGTCTTTGCAGCATCCAGAGTCTGTAGAGATTTTTTTTCTTTGAAAAGAATGAGTGGCAAGAAAGCATCTGTGGGGGAGAGGAGATACAGGAAACTTAAGATGGAAAAGCCTGAACCACTTTAAATATTTCAAGCTTCTAGGCTGATTTTTACTTGTTTTAAAACAACAATGGCATTCTTCATGGAAAATAGAGGTTCTGATTACATTGATAGCACAAGATCTCACAGATTGCTGCCTGCCCTTCCCACAGCAGGTAGCCCTACTTATTAGAAACATAGCTGGAACATATTAGGATTAGGGCTCCATCAATTTTATGGAACTTCTTTCCCTAAAAAACCTTTTATACGTGCCCTCTTCTCTGCCAGAGGTGTTTCCGTCAGGCTAAATGCCCTCCTGGTTTCCTGTTCTACTGCTGATAGGCCAGCAGATGTCACTCTCGGCCTGCTCGCCCTCTAGTTGAGGGCTAAACACACAATTTTTGCAAAGGAGCTGTTGGTTGCTTTTCTGCTGGTGGCTGAGGCCCTGGACCAGGGTTGGGGCTGAGTGAGGGAATTCTATTTTGGGGAATTGAGATTAGATTTAATCTTTCTAAAAAGTGCTTTAATCCATTTTCTGGGAAAAATTGGATGGCTTATGTAGCTGGGAGCTCAGAATAGATGATCAAACTGATCCCTTCTGGCCTTAGGATATGACTTTAGGAACCAGAATCTCCTGTTTTTCTTTGTCTTGTTCCATCATTTATTCAGGCCCTCAAGCAAAAATATATTTAACACAGGATGCTGATTAACATTTCCTCTCTCCCAAGACCTTAGAGTCCTCTATCCAAGGTCTACGAATCATGTAAAGACGAATCTCCGTTATCTAGCATGACAAACTGCTTGACAGAATGCAGCTCCAGCATCTGCAAAGACCTGACAAGGGATAAGGAAGGTGGATCATTTGGAAGCCCTGAGAAAATATGGCTTGGCAGATTTCCTTTGAAATATAAATTTGGTGACGTGTTGGTTTCAAAATCAGCTGTGATTGTCTTTTTTTTTTTTTTGGTTGTTTCATTCCATACTTTACCAAAGCTGCTCCTTAAGTAGTTTATTGCAGGAAGTTATGAATCACTAACTTAAAAGGGGAATTTTATGTAAATTGTCTGCTAGAAATTAAAAAGAAAATACAGAATGTGTCTGTAGTTTGATTCCTCATTAATGATAACTGAAACAGGGCTGAGTGCATGGTGGAGGGGAAGAAACATTGAAGGGTTCTTCTCTCTCAGCTGTTGGAGTTCCCCCTTTTCAGTTAAAGGCTTTTTGCAAGTTTCTTGGTAAGAATGAATCTAACCAGACCTCTTTCCAAAGGAAAATCCTGCTTGTGGAAAGTTGTAATTTTAGACGATGAAGACTTTGTTTCACTGGTTATTTCTGGACTGGGTGGTCCTGTCTGCCTTGGCACTTAACAAAGAGTAATTGTAGCAAATTTAAACCAAAAATCCTTTCATTATCAGCTTAGGCAGGATTTAGTTCTCTGAAGGTAAATTAAATGACCAGGATTATCTGTAATTGCTTTCTAGGATTGTGCAGGACAGCTTCTCAGATATTGTTGTAGACACTGAGTGCACATATGCAAGCGTGTGTGTGTGCGCGTGCGTGCGTGCACGCACAAGAGAGCGAGAGAGAAAGTTCAACCATTTATGATCACCATGGAAATGTAGCTTGTTAAACAGTATAGACGTGGTGCCAACTTCTTCCTCATACAACTAAAGTCATCTTGGACTGGCTATATTTGTAGTTCCAAGGCCTGATTAGCTATGAGATTTAGTTGTGCATAACTTTTACTGTGCCCACATTTGGTTTAAAATACTGTAGATTTCATAGACATTAGGGCTGGAAGGGACCTTGAAGATCATCAAGTCCAGCCCCCTGCCCAAGGGGCAGGAAGTCAGCTAGGGTCAGTGGATCCCAGCAATAAGTATCCAGATGCTTCTTGAATGAGTCCAGAGTAGCTGCCTGCACCGCTTCTGGAGGGAGTCTATTCCAAGCCTTGGTGTGAGGCTGGCGGTGCTGCTAGGGGGATTATCTTGCTCTGAGCAATTTGAACTGCCTCTCTCATGGTTTGGGAGTTTTCCTTTTTCAGCATAAAAGATGACGAAATGTAAAAAAAAAAAAAAAAAAAAAACCCAACAAAAAAAGACTGACTAAATCTACCACTTCCTCTGAAACAGTTTGTGGCTTGATATGCTGCTCATTTCCTGCCTTTAAATGGCTGGAAAGGTAGAGTGAAGGAGTTCCCACAAGGCCTGGGACCTCTGCATACTTGCTAGGGAGCTACATCTGACTCAGAGATGGACCATTTGTGATAAGGTCTCTGACAATTACAAAAATGCCATTTTTATGGAGTCTCCTTTATCTTTCCTGTTTCCCTTACCACCTGTTGCCCATTTTGCAATTCTTACCCCCTCTCAAAAACATAATATCATGGGTTGGTGTGAGCTTGTTCAGCACCTTCTCCAAGTCCAGCAATTTTGCAAAGTGCGATAACCAATTTAATCCTTAGTTCACTGCACTTTCTTAGCGGATGTGATCTGAGACTGCGCTTTAAATAGTGGTGAAATAAACCTGTGATGTGACTGTTGTATAGACATTATCCTAGAAATCCTAACATAGAAATTACCTTGAAAGATCAGAGTCCAACCCCCCTGCTCTGGGCCCCTTGTTGTAGATGGGGAAATTGAGGTGCAGGTCCTTCAGAATTTTTCAGACCAACAGCAGTCCATGGACCACAGGTTGAAAACCACTGCCAAGTATTAATTGTTGCAGGCACTGCCAGAGGGAGGATGAACATGCTGAAATGTTGGCACTGATGTCCTGTCAGTGTCGTGACTGCATCCTACGGGTCTTTCAGCGAAGAATTCAGGTCTCTACTTGCTAAAAGCCTTTTACAAGATGCTGTTGGGTGGAGGCCATAAAAGAAGTTGGGGGTAGGGGGGGTCATCAAAGGTAAAGCACTTCTATGAAAAGAAATTGATTTTGAAAGAATTGACTCCAACAATTCAGTGGTCCATTTCAGACACGAAAAATATGTCACGGTGGAATGTCCCAGGAGTCTGTATTTATGGTGGTTGTTTAAGATATTTCATCATATTGAAAACAGGGTGAACAGTGAGAAAAGCTGAATATTAAATTATTTGGCAGGTTCCTCAAGGCAAGAGAAAACAACTGCTGTAGGAAGCTAATCCAGCTGGCTACGCTGGGCATCACAATCACAGACCAAATGAGCTGCGGCCAAATAGACTGGGTGAAATACACTGAATCAGCACTATCTATTGCTGCGGGCCAGGCTAATGGAAACCATTCAAAGACCATCAAGGTGGAACTCTGCTAAGATATGTAGGGGTAGCTGAAAGCAACCAAATGATTATGTGAGGAATGGGATAGAAAAGAGCAAACCTTGCAATAATACATACTACTGGATGCTAGTCACCCTGGGTCACATCTTCAAAAGTGTTCTGGTGATTTAGAAGCTTCAGTGTCTGCATAGCAAAATGAGATTTAATTTCCCAAGCCCATTGGATGCTGCTGGAAATGTTATCCCTCTTTTCCTAAAAGCTGTAGCAGACACCAGGGTTCAGAAATAGGTGGCACAGGTGAAAGGGTGTAAAGAGATTCTCTGAAGGCAGAGTGGAAAGCTAGAAAGCAGTGCTTCTGTTGAACAAGCTCCACTTATAAAGGAACAAGCAATCTTATCAGCTTATTGTCCTACACCCCACTTTGGCTGTAAGACTATACTGCTGCAGTGGGTTTATTGTCAGCTGGTTGTGTGTGCATCCTGCTCAGTTGTCTGTGCTTCTTCCTGAGCTGGAACTGGATCCACAAGGAGCATAAACAGACACAGAGAAATTGCAGCATTTCAAGCTGTTACTTGGCGAATACCTTCCTGAAATGGGAATAGAAAGCCCGGCCAGTTGGCTGTGGAACGTCAGGTGAGTTGAGTGATGTGTGTGACCTGCCTTGAGCCCCTTTCACTTGGATCTCCATGAGATTCCTTGCAGTAGGGATTAATGCAGCCATGCAGAATGTCATTTCAAATCCAATTTGCTTTCCACTATACAAGAAGTCAGTTACATGGTTGGGCCAAATATCAGGAGCAGACAGCCTTCATCTTGCTTCCTGCAAGAGTCCCGAGCTGTTAGAACAGGCAGCCTGATCTTGACTTCATGCTCCTAATTTGCTCAAGCTTGCCCCACGTCCTGTGCCGCTTCCTTCAGTAAATCAATCTCCTCTTGCTTGCATTATGCACAGGCATGAGTATCAGGCAGGCTATAGTCAGGCTTGAAGCAAAACTGCTGAGCCACTTTCAACAAGTGGCTCTTTTCCCTGCACGTGTAACCCATTTGTTGCAGCTATAATGGAAAGTGCTTTGGCTTCGTTATGATTTTGCCTGTAGCAACTCTGTGAAAGAGCTCTTGGTCTCTGAAGGAGCTGTAGTGTTGGCTGGGCCTTGTGCATTCAGCTGATCAAATTACAGGGCTTTGAACTACAGCATGTTGAAAACGGAGGATGGAGCCAAGGGGGTATGACAACTTAAAATTGAGCCCATGATTTTAGATTCTGATCACTTTCATTGTGGTCTTGCTTTCTGAGTGGGCTTCCAGCTTATGTGGATCTTCTTTTCCTGTCCTCATCCTCCACAGGCTTCTGTCCATCACCCTCTCTCCTGAAACTTTTCATATATTACTTTCTCCTGGGTGAACTTTTTCCTGCCTGCTCTTCAGGCATCCTGGCTACATGCCCAAACATCTCATTATGTTGGGCCCGGGCCTGGGCAGTCTGTTCTATTTTCTTACCTAAAACAAAGAGGTCTTGGGCCTCCTAAGCACAACTACAGTAGAACCAAGAGTAAAGGTATCTCAAGGTGCAATCAGATGATGGATATGATAGCTCAGGCGTGATCATCTGCTTGGGGCTGAACAGGCTGCAGGGGTCTGAGCCTTCCTCTGAGCATTGTATTAAGCTCTGGAGAAGTGCCCATCAAAGTTTAGGCAGCTAGAGCCAGCAAATTGGCCCTGCCTGATTGTAACCACCGCTAGGCACGTGAAGAGGGAAGGAATCGGGGTGGTGTTGAGGAAAGCTGATGCCTTGCTGCCTCTGGAAGCAAACAGCACGCTGCACATGTGATACATGCTTGTAGCTTGCCCTGTATAATTGAGGTGCGAGCCCTACTATGGGAACAGCATTCACGCTCCATTTTACTGGGGTTAGGCTGGGCTGAGGGAACGGAGCCAGAGCAGCTAAGTAGTTTGGCCAAGATGCACGCAGTGGGTCAATGGCAGAGCTGGGACTAGACCCCAGGAGCCCTGGTACCAATCCCCTCTGCTAGCAACCCCCACTTACTCTCCTGCAAGGTAGACAGCGTCATGATACTCTGGAGAAACACCAGGTTGCTCCAGGAGCCGTGCATGTGCGGCAGTGACTGTTTTCTGTCCTTGTGAGTTGCAAAAGAGCTGAAGAAGCATAGCAGGAACCCAGTCATGATCAGAAGCAATGAGGAAGTGCAATAGCAGATAGGGAACTGTACAGGGTGATATTCTTAGCTCTGCTACTTTTGAGAGAGAGGTTCCTTGCTGCAGAAATGAAGCTGACCTGTCATTTGTTCTCAGCCATGACCGGGCAGCACTGAAACATGCTGAAATGTTGTTACAGGCAGACGGGTGTTCTTAAACACGGGCATACAGGGGAGAGCCTCCTGTCTGGCGCTGGAATAAACCTGCTCTCTTTCTCAGGTCCCCCGTGACCAGTGATTAGCTGCACTATTCCTGTGGCCTGAGATGCTCTGGTTGCAAGGAAAGGGAGTCAGCTTACGGATAGTCATGTTCAGGATGGGGCTCCCCAGACAACAGCTCGGAGCAGCACAGCTGAGGAACAGCAGCTTCTAGCTACCAGCAGGACAGCGTGAGGTTTGAGGGCATGAAACAGGTGAACTACAGCTCTTGGTCTTGAAGTATCTGTTGGCCTGGGTGGTCTTGCATTACAAACCAAATCAGGTGGTGAGGAGTGGGGCAGCTGCCAGCACGTCTAGGAAGGTTTTGCATTCTCCCAGCCCATGTAGCCAGGTCAGTTATGTGCATCTGAAACAGGGGGGCCTGCTGCCAGGCTAGTCTTGGAGCTATCCTTCTGTCGTGGGGGCTACAGAGGTGGCGTCCCCACAGCTTAGGCTGCTGCAGTGCTCCATGCCTCCTGCAGGCACTGTGCTGTTGGGTTCAGCTGGGAATCTGCTGGAGGGGGCAGAGATGAATGAAATGGGGAAGCAGTCAGGACACTCTGGTAAGGACATCCATGCCATCATTTCAGCATGTTCATCCCCCCTCTGGCAGTGCCCATGGCAATTAATGCTTGGCAGTGGTTTTCAGCCTGTGATCCATGGACCCTTGGGGTCTGCAGGCTATGTCAAAGGGGTCCATTAAAGATGACTGATCAACCAGAAGTATGTAAATACCTACACTTACAATTCAAAGGGGTCTGCACCTCCATTTGAAATGTTTTAGGGTTCTGCAAATGAAGAAAGGTTGAAAACCAACCAGTGCTATACAGCATTACACAGACTGGCTGTGGACACTTTGGTAGAGACTGCTTTGGGAATGCATGTTGTAGGAGTGAGCAGAAAATCCTGTCAGTGTGTTATTTTGTGCCTTTGACCACACTCTGATGGCTTTTCACTTGCTAGACAATTTAAGAAGGAAAGAAGAGACGATTTAAGGAGGAAGGGAGGTGGGGTCAGAGGAACCCCCTCCTGTATTATGATGAAAGCTGTTTTAAATCCATTATATGCTAATGAAAGGGGGCTTGGAAGGAACTGTAGGCCTCAACCATCCTTAAAAGAGCAGACTGCCCAAGTATACTGCTCTTTCAGCTGGTTGGCTTCAAAATGTGCAAATTGAGAGCATCCCTTTAAAGAGTTAGAGCCAACGTCCGCTAATCTTGCTCCAGACGTGGAACACAACTGCAAGCTGTTTTCCTCCAGAGACCGGAGTTCGGGAGTCCAGGGTTCCTGGGCTGGCACTGACGGGGGCCAGAGCATGGGAGGAAGCTGTTTCCTATGCTGCTTTTACTCCTTGCAATGACTGTTGCAGAGGGGCGTAGAGCTCTGGTCGGGCCAAGTGGCTGCTGGAGGTGGTGGGGTGGGGATGGGGGTTTGTGCATGACTTTTAATGACTTTGCATGCCAATTATATCCTAAAAGCAGCAGGGGAGGAGGTGGGGGTTGCTTTCGTCCTGTGGCTACTTTACACTACAGTATCAGCAGAGACCACAAGATGCTTCTTGAGAATTGTTCCTCCACATCTTCCCCTTCACCCCCCTGCCACCAGCCTGGGGCTGCTCCAGAGCAGGCCAAGCCTGTGCTGTCCCTACATGCTGGCTTTTCTGGTGTCCCAAGGACTGGAGAGGTCATGGCTGCTGGATGCCGAGGTGGGACAGCCTTCATGGCTGCCTTAAGCAGTGCTGGGGTAGGGCTGGACTGAAAAAGCTGAGAGGAACACAAGCCACTTGTCCTGTGTCCCTGGCTCAGGCCCCAGGCTGAAGGATAATTCCTCCATGACTCTAGACCTTACATAATGTAGCTGTGTTTTACCAGTGTCCCAGCTCCCCTTCCAGGCTGGGAGAGTACTAGGAGGGTGATGCCCCTGTGGAGTAAGGAGAAGTCTGATTTTGATCTCGCTTGCAGCAGTCTTAACACCAGCATAATACCCCTGACCTCACTGGAGCTGCTTTTGGCGGTGAGGGGGGAGTCAGGCCCCTCTCTGCTGGGGCCTTTAACCCATGTCCCCAGGCAAAGCTGGGAACCCAGGAGTTCTGGATGCTCACGTCCACTTACCTCTCCCTTCCTCCCTGCCAGCTCATGAGCACTATGCAGAGGGCTCTCAAGTCACACCAGTGTAGCAAGACCAGGCTGGGCGCCAGGGCAAAGAGGTTTTGTTCAGTAGGCGAAATAAAAAAAAGTGACATGCTCACTACATGAGAGGAGCTGGGGTCTGATCCAGCCTGCACGGATATGGGTGGCTTCACCTGCGAGTGGTCCTGCTCCTTGAGGCACACAACCCCAGGATGCTGGGGCCTGAGCATGTCCACGACTCAGCTACGAGCCCGTCTCTCCTGCACTGGGTACTGTCAAACTGCAGAGAGAAGAGGACAAATCCTTTCTTTGTCATCCGTCTGCCTTTCTGTGCCCCAGCCCTTCGGTCTTCCAGTCTCTGTCTGAATCCAGGTCCCTCCGATCCAGCAGGTTTTGGCCAGATGTGGACCCTGAGTTACAGGGGCATCTCCCAAGCTGTAGTGAGGGAAGCCTTTCCTTTCCCAGGCTCTAGCGTTTCCACGTGTCGGCCGCCAAGCCTCACAAACAGGCCTGGAAAGCAGGGCCAGGGCTCGCGCACACAGACCGAGCCTTTCAGAGGCGGTTGCTGCTGCTGGAGGCAGCCTGTGCTGCTCGCTGCAGTTCCCCAACGCCCACGCAAGGAAGTGGTTAGACTTCTCAGAGAGGAAAAGGGAAGTGGGACGACTTCAGACAGCGAGCTCAACTTCTGCCTTTCATTCGGGGCTGGCTCAGCTGCCGTTCGTGTCGACTGCCCAGAGTCCGCGAACCAGCTGGCCCCTGGAGACAGGACCCCTTCCCCCCGCCTTCCTCCTCTCCCTGTGAAGGTGAGTTGTCAGGGTTTGATTTTTTTATTTTTTTTCCTTTTCCAAGGGAGTAGGAAGCCAGTGCCCCTAGCAGAGCTGCTGGCAGCACATTCGACCCCTGGGGTGGTGCCCCCAGAAGAACAAAATCTTTGTTCCTGTATTTGCTTAATACAGCAGCAGCGCTGGGCTGGGAACAAACTTCCTGCCTGATATTGGCTTGTCCCCTTTTGCTTTGCAGCCATCGCTTCTCAGAGCTCATTTTCCCCCTGCACCTCCCCGGTTCTCCCAGGCTGTGTTAGTTTTGTGGGAGGCCTGAAAGCTCAGCTGATGTGGAAGGGTCCCCAGCCAGGCTTCTCCGGAGACGAGTGCAAGCGTCGTGCGGCATGACACATCCCGTCTCCTGGCTCCCGCTCCCAGGTTTTTATCTGGGGCCCCCTCCCTGCGCCCGCAGCCCGCTCGCTGCCTGGGGCTGGCATCACGTTGTCGAACTCGCAGAGTTACTTCTGCTTTAGGCCCTGCTGTAGGTGAGAGGAGAACTGGAGCCCCTGACTGGCTTTTTTCTTCCCCTCTTTGGCTTTCCCTTTTGATCCCAGCACTGCCTTTTGATGCAGTTCAGGATGCAGGGCAGTCTGTGCCCCCAGGCTCGGGGTGCTCCGGCTTTGTCCAAAAGGACCGGAACGATTCCTCTTTGGATGCTAGGCGTGTTAGGGGGTCACAAGCCATCTGGGATGCAGGTGCAGGGTATGAGCTCCGTCCTGTATGCTCCCTTAGCAGCTGACGCAGGTGGGCTGGTGGGCAACATGCTGATCTGCTGGGCACTAGGCTTTGTGGGTCTGGGTTTGCTGCTGAGCACAAGCACAGCAGGATTTGCTTTGGGAAGTACAAGTCATTAGCCAGGCAGAAAGTTCTTCTTCATGGCAGGTTTCCTCAGGATGAACCTTGCTGGAGCAGGCAGCCCCAGAGCTGGGAGCCTGGGGAGGGGGGATGACTTTGGTCAGGCATTGGGGTAAGGAAGAGGAAGCTTGAGACTCCTGAGCCATTTTCACCCAACCAAGTGTCTTCCTCTGCCCCCTGCCCTGGCTCCTCACCCTGCTGATGTGTTATGGGGGCACTTAAGTCATGGGCACCTTCTTGCTAAGGGACTAAGTGAACTCTAATCCTAGGGAGACACGATTGTCTCCAGTCTCCCCTGTCACATAAGTCCAGGTCCTTAATGGGAGTTTGGACCCGAGTCCCTTTTCGGGATGTGGGCCTTGAAGTTTTCTGTGTATTCCCCCCACCTCAGAAAAGGACTGATCACCTCCTTAGGTGATCCCTGGGGTATAGTATCTTTCTGGCAGTGTCCAGGCCAGACGTGCTATGAACGTAGGAGAGTGCTAAGGGGAGCAGGTCTGCCTTCTCCGGCCGGGGCAGCAGGAGTCAGGTAGAGACCTGCAGTGCGGTGTCCCAACCCTGGACTGGGACAGGAGCCTCTGGGATGGATTTGAGGTCTGATTTTCAGCCTTGGGGTTTTTGTCCCACGACTGAAGCAGTCTGTCAGAGTGGGCAGCCTTACCCCCGCAGGGGAGCAAGGGCTTGAGGTACTTAATGGCAACTGCCCCTGCCAATTTAAAGGGCAGTGTTGATAAGGACTGGAGAGATCGTGGCTTCTACCTACTCCGACATAGCCTCCATCCATCCCCCTGTTATAGCTGCCTACAGGTGAGTGAGCTATGGAGTTGGGGGCAGGACAGACCTTGCTGCTCAGCATGGGGGCAGGGAAGGTAAAATAGTATCTGACGCTCCTACATGCTGCTCACGACTTCCTGCAGAGCCAGGGCACCCGCTCCAGGGGAGGTGGCAGTGCAGAGGTGCGGATCCAGCACTTGCACCATGACGGACTCCAGCCCCGCACGCAGCAATCGCATGGAGGCTCCTTCCATTGAGCAACTTCCTCAGCCTAGATCAGGAGTCGCCAGCCGCTCAGCTCCAGCCAGTGCTACTCTCTCTCCCAGGATGATTTTTAATCAGTGAGGGCCTCAAGCCTGACCAGAAAAGGAGTCCCAGAGGAAGATATCTGAGTCATATCAGCTCTGGAGATCCTCTTCTCTTGGCATTCCCCAGCATGCGAAGGTTGTAAACTTCCGTGGTTTTCTCCTGGAGAGAGGCAGGATCTGCTGGGTCGAGGGCTGTAATGAAGCAGCTTCAGCACCAGCTAGTTCAATGGTAGTTCAGAAGTAAAGGTGCCCACCCACAGGGAAATCATTGCATAGGGCCATTATTTTCTGCTGCTTTATTGCATGCAGAGGTGGCTGGAAAGCTCAGTTTTGGTTATATGGTTCCTACTTCTTCCTCATGTTACATACAGCTTGAGATCTTGTGTGCTCAGTGGAGGACGGGGAGAGCCAGGGGGGCTGTAAAATGCACTGCCAATGCGAGGGGAACACAAACGAAGGCAGGATGAGATTATTTAATTTGTGTAAACCTTGTTGCAGGTTATTAACAGCAATTTAATAGTTGCTCTCTAACAACAGCTGGAATGAAGCGTGAACATGTGCTCGCGCACTCTCCCTCAAACTCTTCGGTGCCCAGCCCTTCAATTCATGGCTTAAATGCAAATGGTTCAGTAAGTTCTTTCACAAACAGTGGAAGAAAACACTTGGTATTTCCAGGCTAAAAATAATAAAACAACCTCCTCCCCATGCTGATGGGTTTTTTTAAACTTCTCAGATCATCTTGAAGCATCAAAAAGAAAGGAGACAGAAAAAACTCCCCTTTTTCTCCCTTTGCAAGTCACTTAAAAATAATTGAAATAGTGGCTCTAAATGCTTTCTCCTCCCCTGCCCTTCTCTCTGGAGCAGTATGTGCTGGTTAGTTGTATGTGAGCTTTCTCCTCCCAGCAGACTCCTCTTTGCAGCCAATTCTATGCAGATGCGCCTCCCTATGCCCCCTCCAGGCTGCTCCCTGAGCATCTCACAGCTGCAAACACATGTTTTGTGGTGCTTGCATCACGCTGTGGTAGTGACCACTGTACAGTCTGATCCAGGCTTTTGATGGCAGCTGCAGTGGTAGAGAAATCCACTCGATACCCCCAGATACCGTCACCGGCCTTAAAAATAATAACAAAAAAGGATGACATTTGTATAACTAAGAATACTGTCTGTACCGACCAGCTAATATAAATCACAAGGGCTGTTAACCTGCATGCTTTAGGGCGTAAGTTGAGGACCAGCTGAGGTCAGGACTGCATTTTCCCTTGGAGGGATGGTACTGCACTATTAAGTTTCTAATGGGGTTTTATACCTGTGTGTGAATCATCCAGTGTTAAGTGTAGATTGAGGCAGGGGACAGGATTAGCCGGATCAGTGGTCTGCTCAGCTATACGAACTCCCCTGTTCTCCACAGTCTCAAAGTCATATCAGCTCTGCAGCAATCAGGCTCTTGGAGCTTGGGCCTGGACAAGGCAGCCACTTAAGAAGTGAGTAGGCTGTACGTGATGTCGTATGGACATACACTTTGCTAGGATTCAAGCCACTAGACGGTGGTTTTGGCAACATCCTACTCATGAGGCTGTCTTTCTTCTGCTCTTCACAGGCCTGTGAGCCTGAGATCTGTTATTAGAGCCTTTTTTTTCCTTCCCTCCTCAGCACTCAGAGCTGTCAAAAAGTGGGCAAGGTCGTTGCCTCCAAAACCAACAAAGAACAAACTCTGCACTTAATATCCTGCCCGCCACACCCAGGGGTGGCTCAAGAGGCCCTGTGAGCACCATCCAAAAGTTATGCACCTTTTAGATTCAAACTGCCTCCAAGGGCAACCCAGGCCAGCACATGAAACCATCCTGCTTCCTTCCCCCTTTTGGCCAAAGCGCCACTGAAGACGATAGCCTGAGTTAACAAAAGAGTGTCTGTAATAATCAGCCTGTCCCTCCTGGCCCCTGTTTTCCGAGTGCTGCAAGCTGCATTGCCACAGTGCTTTCATGATGACTTCTGCACAGTGGCAAAAGCCAATAGTGAGCTAAGCGGGTGGAAGTTATTAGTCATGAGCTGCATGGGGTTTGAATGTACCGCCGGGCTCTGCATAGAAAAGCAGCTTGCTTTCTAAGTGGAGGTGGGGAGAAGAAAATATTTCAACCACAAGAGCTGGAGGTTTCTCAATAGGAGGAAGGGGATGGGTAGAAGAACCAAACTGAAGTGTCAACAGGCCAACAAGCTGCACGCTGTTCAAATGTGTCGGCAGGATGCTTTCTGGAGGAAGAGGGTGGTGACTTCTCGTTTCTCTTGGCCACACCTCCACGCCGACCAGGTTCCCTGAAAGGAAGAGCAATGACAGCAAGCGTTTCTGCTATGTGATGAGATGACTTGCTGAGACAAGCTTGGTTGATTGTTTTCCCCTAGAGAGCTTTGATCGGTGATTCTCAACCAGGGTGCATGGAGATCCTTTTAAGGGTGCCATGGGGTGCCGTTCTGATAGTTCTGGGCGCTGCACTTCAGGAGGGATGTGGACAGCATAGAGAGGATCCAGAGGAGGCCACTCGCATGATCAGGAGACAGCAGGGCAGGCCCTACGAGGAGAGACTACGGGACCTGAACCTGTTCAGCCTCCACAAGAGAAGGCTGAGGGGGGATCTTGTGGCCTGTTACAAACTGGTCAGGGGGGATCAGCAGGCATTGGGGGAGTCACTGTTCCCCCAAGCACAGCCAGGAGTGACCAGAAACAATGGTCACAAGCTAGCAGAGGGTAGGTTTAGGTTAGACATCAGAAGGCGCCATTTCATGGTCAGGGCGGCTAGGGTCTGGAACCAACTTCCAAAGGAGGTGGTGCAGGCTCTTACCCTAGGGGTTTTAAGAAGAGGTTAGATGAACACCTTGCTGGGGTCGTTTAACCCCAGTGCTCTTCCTGCCATGGCAGGGGGTCGGACTAGATGATCTTCTCAAGTCCCTTCTGACCCTAGAAACTATGAAACTATGAAAGTATTAGCACTATTAGGTGCACATGAGTCTCAAAATAAAAAGAGATTTCAGATAGGTATCCATGGTGTTAAAGCCGTTCTGACCTGTCGTGGTCTTTCAGAGCTCTTTGCAACCGGGGAATTGCTTCCCTGTTCTTTTGTAGCCAAAACACAAGTGACAGCTAAAAGCTGCCATTGTCTAAGAGGTGCTTAACTCTAATGAGCAGGGATCCTGGTTTTCTCTGATTTAAAAAAAATCTCCAGTTTTCAGTTTATAAAAAACCCAACCCCAAATCTACATTTTTCCATGATATTTAAATGAAACGCCGTGTGTGTGTGTGTGTGTGTGTGTGTGTGTAGTGGTGTTTCATTTTAATAATGGAAAAATGTAGATTTGGGGACACCTTGTAGGAGTCTTTTTAAACTGAAAATTGGGATTTTTTTTTAAATCAGAGGAAACCAGGATCCCTGCTAATGAGGAATGCCTTGAGTCTAAAATAGCTGAGAACCACTGGGTTAGGTCTTGGTTGATGTTTTGAAGCAGGCGTCTCAAAGCGCAGGCAGACACCTCCTAACCACCCCTTAACGGCAGCCTCTGCTTTGTTTAGGGTGCTCAGAGGAACTCAGGACTTGGGGTCATTACTGTTACTTTATAGCGGAAGTCAGCTTTGTTAAACCCGATTGACTAATGGAGAAGTGAAGTAACATGCCCAAGATCAAGCAGGCCTATGGCTGATCCAGGAACAGAACAGAGTCGCATTCTGATTCACATCCCTCTGATGTCTAAGTCGGCCATAAAATAGGTATCCTTCCAGGCAGCCCCAGCTGGTACATCTTGCTGTGCTAGTCCGTGGAGGTGCTGTGTACAGAGATGCTTTGGTGTGGTGTGTACTGTGGCACCAATGCAGGGTGCTAGGGGGATATTAAGGTTGATTCTGGAAGGTGATTGGTGGCATGGGTACCGGTAACGGGATAGACAGCACTCGGTCTCCTGGGTGCCCATAGGAATCTGCTGTGGCTTGTAGCGGCAGACCAGTGTTGCCAGCCATGAAGTGAGTAGTGCCTTGCCATCCTAATGACATCCAGATGGCACAGGCTGTTCCCAATGCACTCCAAGCTGCCCCCTTCCCAGGGCGGCCGCTGTTCCTTTGATCTCACTCTTGTTCAGCTGCAGCAGCAGCATCTCAAGAATGTGAAGCATGAGAAGGAGCTGGCCTGAGCTCCCCAGGGGAAGGCGCAGACACAGCAGGGTCGGGTGGGCTCGGGGCAGCCAGCTGTTCTGTTCTCCAGGGGAGAGGCAGAGCAGGGCAGGAGGTCTGTGGTGAGTACTGAATGCACCGCCAAGCCCAGTTAGCTCCTGGATGGGTTCATCTCGTGATGAAGCAAGTCATGAGCCTCAGTCCCAGTCCATGAGAGGCCTAGGCCTGCTGCCCATACAGGATGTTTATGCACATCAAGAGAACCATTTCAAGCTCACCCCCCCACCAGCGTGACGCAGACGTTCCCAGGAACCAAGACTAGCAGCTGGTAGCTATAAGATGAGCCCATTCGGTGGGACATGCTCTGACTTCTGGAGGAATTCTCTTCCCGTGGGCCCTTCTCGCTTCCCTGATGTTTTGCTTCCAGACACCCAAAACCCAGAAGTCCTCCCTAACCTGGTCTTGTTCCTCCTGCTTCATCTCCTGCCACCTGCTGCTGGTTGTCGTCCTCTTCGTAGTGGTCCATGCCAGGCCTGGCTTGAGGGGGCAGTGCCTGGAATGCCAAGAGCGGCTGGAAAACCCAGAAGCAATAATAATAAAGTTGATCTTTGTGGGCAGCCCGATGCACTCATAAAACCAGAACGGAGCTCACAAGTGACTTCTTGCTCAGCCTGCTTGAGTCCGCTCCCACACCCTTCCTATAGAGCCTGAACACATGTTCTTGTGGGCTGGGGCTCTTCTCCTCCAGAGCAGAACTGGTGCCAGAATGTTAATAAGTGATTAGAAAGTCCCTTAATGGTTGGAGCCAGCTTCCTTTTTGTGAGGGTTATCAAGGCCCTGTTGCTTCCTTGAAATGCTCTGAGTGCGGCAGGTTGGTGCCAAAGGGCCATTCTAGGGGGATTTGCAAAGGCAACTGAGAGAAATGATTTTGTCCTTTCAGGAAGAAACCGGGCCTGGCCGGTCACCTTACTGCCATGCGTCTACCCCACATGCCTCAGGCGGCTCCTAGCGGTCTGCCCTCCTCCTAGCAAAGGTTGCTGTAATGGTGCTCGGAGATTCCCCTCTCCTCCCCTCACCCCAGCCAAAAGCATGTGGGGAGTCTTTGAATGGACTATATGAGCATTATGTGCTGGTGCTGCCTCCTACGAGTGTCCGGTGTCATGGGCCCCGTTTTGGCCCCCCCCCCAATACAGAAAGGACGTAGACGATGTGACAGGCTGGCTGGCAGTGACCTAGCCCAGGGGTTTTGAAGGGGCAAAAGGTGATTGAAGGACTTAGGATTCCTTTTCCTCACCAATAAGCCCCAGAGACTTGAGGTCTGTCACTTTAAGAGCAGGGAGGTTGCTTGAGAAGCAGCCTGCAGGTGTGGCAGAGGCTGATTAGTAAAGCTCCTGACCAGAAAGGGCTGGGCTGGAGGCATGCAAGCCCCAGGCCTGAGCTGGGGGGAGCAGGGAGGCGGTGAGTGCCGAGCTCCAGGCAACAGGTCTGCATCAGGGCTCCTGCCTTAATATCTGAGCTGGGGGTAAACTCTGGAGAGTTGGAGCTGAGGATCCTGGAGCACAAGTAGGGGCAGAGTGTGGGGCCAGAGGGCCCAGAAGTCGTGGGGCCACAAAGGCCTGAGCCCAGAGAGAGGGCAGTGGGTCACCCCTCAATAGCCCAAGAGGGGCAATTTTGAACAGGGCCTGGGAACCTGAAGGTCTCACTGGCCCAGGCGTGGGGCCAAGGCCCATAGAGGGGCTGAAGGCCAAGAGCGGGGCCGCAGCTGGAGACTGGTGGGGCCGGAGGAGCCTAGGAGTCTCATGTGGCCTAAGAGCAGGGCCAGGGCCTAGAGAGGGCTCAAAGTCTGAGGGACACAGCCGGGGAACAAGGGGCCAAGGAGCCCATTGTCCAGGAGGGGTGAGGACTGGGGCTGGCAGCCCATGGCCCAGGAAGGGCTTGACAACATCAGTGAGTAACAACACCTGCGAGGTATGAGATGTGGTGTAGGGACGGACGGAGCCATGCAGTTAGCCCTTAAGGCAAGATCAGGTTTGGGAAGCCCTGGGGCAGCTGCCTGTTTTCTAGAACTAAACAAGGTATGGCAGATGAGGGAGGGGAGTTTGCCTGAGAGGCAACAAGTCTGAGGGTTAAGAGGATACTCCAGGGGCAGAACGGCCATCCGTGGAGAGGCACTTTAGCAAGGCTTTTGATACGGTCTCCCACAACATTCTTGCAAGCAAGCTAAGGAAGTATGGGTTTGATGAATAGACTGTAAGACGGATAGAAAACTGGCTGGATTGTTGGGTTCAATGAATAGTGATCAATGGCTTGATGTCAAGTTGGCAGCTGGTATTATGTGGAGTGCCCCAGGGTTTGGTCCTGGGGCTGGTTTTGTTCAGTATTTTCATTAACAGTCTGGAAGATGGCATAGAGTGCACCCTCAGCAAATTTGTGGATGACACCAAGCTGGGGGAGTAGTAGCTATGCTGGAGGGTAGGGCTAGGACTCAGAGAAACCAACAAATTAGAGGACTGGACCAAAAGAAATCTCATGAGGTTGAACAAGGACAAGTGCAAAGTCCTGCACTTAGGACAGAACAATCCCATGCACCAGTACAGGCTGGGGTTGACTGGCTGGGCAGCAGCTCTGCAGAAAAGGACCTTGGGATGACAGTAGACAATAAGCTGAATATGAGCCAACAATGTGCCCTTGTTGCCGAGATGACTAATGGCATCCTGGGCTGCGTTGGTAGTAGGAGCATTGCCAGCAGGACGAGGGAGGTGATTCTTCTCCTCTATTCCACACTAGTAAGGCCACAGCTGGAGCCCTGTGTTCAGTTTTGGGCCCCCCACTGCAGAAGGGATGTGGACAAATTGGAGAGAGTCCATCAGAGGGCAACAACAATGGTTCAGTGGCTGGGGGACATGACTTATGAGGAAAGGCTGAGGGAGCTGGGCTTATTTAGTCTGGAGAAGAGAAGACTGAGGGGGAATTTAACTGCCTGAAGGGGGGGTTGAAAGAAAATGGAGCTGGATTGTTCTCACTGAACAAGGAGCAATGGTCTCAAGTTGCAGCAAGGGAGGTTTAGATTGGATATTAGGAAAAACTTTCTCACTAGGGACGGTGTTGATGCACCGGAAACGTTACCTGGAGATGCGGTGAAATCTCCGTCCTTGGAGGCGTTTAAGACCTGACTCAACAAAGCCCTTGGCTGGGATTATCTAGTTGGGACTGATCCTGCTTTGAGCTGGGAGTTGGACTAGATGTGACCTCCTGAGGTCCCTTCCAGCCTTCATTTTCTATGATTTTTATGATGTGGGTAGGCATGCTGACTGGAGAGGGAGAGGGGGGTGCGTGGGACGTGTTGGGGTCTCGCCATTGAGGTTAGCGAGGGATGCCTGGTGGGGCATTATTCTAGCTCCAAGCCACCATGCCTCCATGACCAAATGCTATGCAGGGCAGGGCTACTTGGCTCTGCTTGAGTGCTGTTTAGTATCAGAGCAGCAAGGGGTAGTGCTGGTCCCAGGCTTGCTGGCTGGGGAGAACAGGCAGTGCTGGAATACGTGGAGGGGGCTCCAGCTGGGCAGTGTGGGGAGGGCTACAGCTCAGAGCTGAGGGGCATCGCAGAGCCTGGGGCAGAGGTGGAGGCAGTGGGGACAGCACTGAACCTGTCCGTGCTGAGCTGTGCTCTCTCTCTTGCCTTCCAGTTGCAGAGCCATGGCTTACCACAGCTTCCTGCTTGAGCCCATCAGCTGCCATGCTTGGAACAAGGACAGGACCCGTAAGTCTGCCCATCCCCTGCCCTCCATCCCCCTGGGGGCTGCTGGAGCGGAGAGAGCAGCATGGGCAGTGGTCTGAGCATTAAGTGTCCCTCTGTCCCAGCGTGTGTAGGGGTTGTGAGATGCCCTCCCCCTGCCTTGTTCCCCTCCACTACCTGATTTTCCCCTCTGTCCCACTAGATAGGTTTATCTCAGATGCTCCTCTCCTGCAGTCTTCCCGTGGGGCAGCTCCACGCTGGCTAGACCTATGGCTAACTCCTGGTGCTTCTCCTGAAGGGGAACCCCTGAATCGCTGCCGATCTCACCCTAAATCTGGGCCTGCAACACAAGCTCCCTGCCCATGGCTGCAGCACCTCAATGTTGGGGTCAAGGGCTCTTAGAGAGGAGAAGCTCCCGTTTCTGGACCCCCACACTGTCTGGGGATTGGGATCCTGGGATTTACTCTGCTCCCGTCTCCAAATAGGGCCAGACAGACGATGAAGCCCTTGGGGGATACATCTGGGGAGTGGGTCCAGAAGGCTCCCATTACCCCTTCTCTCCCAGCTGGGAGGCCTGGGGTGGAGGAAGCCCAGCTGCCTGGATAGAGAGGAGCCCCAGGGCCTGGGAGGCCCAGCCTCGGTGGCAGTCAGCTCTGGCGCCTTGCCCGGTGCTGTGTGGCTGGTGGGATCACAGGGAACAGCACGTCTCTGTTCAGAGCCCCGGCGAAAAGCAGAGCTCCTGTGCAGTGATTCATTGGGAGCGGCGCTTCCTCCTCTCCGGCTGAGCCGATGCCCAGGGCTGGGGCAGAGGATATGAGAAGGCTGCAGCGAGCAGGGAGCAGCTCCCAGAACAAAAGGGGCATTCTCTGCCAGGAGGGAGGGAGCCAGTGACGGGCCGGCTTGGCTGGGGCCGTCTGGGAGCACCCTTGGGTTGCGGGGGGCAGTGTTTTTCAGGGGAATCCCGCAGCGAGCATCCCAGCCAACAGCTCGTGCTCTGGCTGGGCAGTGCCTGCCTGCCCCGAGCAACATGCTGCACAGCCAGTTTCTCCCCCAGCTGAAAATCAGGGCGGGGGGCAGCACATGGAGGAGTGGGGGGCACCGAGGGAGGGCTGGGGGGCATGGAGAGTGGGTGTGGGGCCTGGGGGATCCTGTCCCAGTGCGGCTCAGCTGGGATCTTTCCCACTCGGCTGCCTGCTCCCTGCTCACTGCCACTTCCCTTTGTGCGGTAGGTCCCCACAGCCACGAGGAGCCCAAGCACCCTGCTTGAATCGAGGCCCCCTCGTCCCTTGATAAACTCGGCTGCCCTGTGCGGAGGTCCTATGGGCAAGATTTACCCCACAGTGCCTGCACACACATGCGCACGCGCACGCACACATGCACCCCCCCCTTCTTACTCTCTCTCTTACGCGCACACTCTGGGGCACACACACATGCTCTCACACACGCTGCCATGCACACACATCCATATGCACTCTCATACTCTCATACACACACTTTTTCTGTCTCACACATACACATACACACTCTCTCCTCTGTCACACACACGCGCACACTCTGACACATGCACATGCTCTCTCACACTCATATATACACACACACATGCGCTTGCATGCTTTCACACACTCTCACTCTCTCTTGCTTACACACACTCCGAGACAGTCACACATGCTCATACACACACATGCACACACACGTATGCACTCACGCACATGCTGTCTCACACATTCTCACATGCTCTCAGATGCGCACTTTTACACTCCCACTCTCTCAGACACATTGGCACGCCCACACATTCAGGCATGTGCTCACACACTGTCACAGACACACACACACACACACACACTGCCGTCAGTCCCATCCTCCAGCATCTGCCCAGCAAGCAAGCACGACTGCGCCTCCCCCTAACGGGAGACTCCACAGCAACTAGCTGTGTGCAGCGGCGCTGGGGTCAGGACTCAAAGTGCAGGCAGGGCTGGAGCTGGCACCAGCGCTGTGAGGCTGAGCAAGAGGAGTGGCTGGTGTTGTGCAAAAGTGGCTGCTCTGGTTGCATGGCTGCGCCAGCTGCTCGGGGTCTCAGCCTCTGGCAGTGGGCTGCAGGGTGGCACAAGCTAGTACACGAGCAGGGCTAAGGCTCTGCCTTCCTGGGCTTCAACACCCTGAAGCTTAGACTGGCCTCTCCTGCCATGACCCCAGCCTGGCGAACACCAAGGGGCCATTCCTGGCCATCTCAAGGCCCTGTGCTCTCAGCTAGCCCTCTCCCCTCTCCTCTCCTTCCTGGTGCCCTGCCTGCTAACACTGCTGCTCCCCACAGAGATCGCCCTCTGCCCTAACAACCATGAGGTCCACATCTACAAGAAGGACGGAGCCAAGTGGACTAAGGTCCATGAGCTGAAGGAGCACAATGGGCAGGTGACAGGTGAGCCCTGGGCCAGAGGTGCCTCCTCCCTGGAATCAGCCAGCAACCAGCTACACTGGACTGAGCCCTGTCCTGGGCCTGGAGTGGGGGTGGGGGCAGCCCCTTCTCAGAGGGAGACTGGGGGGCAGGGGGCATTAACTAGTGGTTACCAATGAAATTCCCCCTGAGTTCCCAAAACTCAGGTCTTTTTCACCCTCCCTGGGCTGAACTGTTATGCTGCTGTCAGGTGGTTCCTTTTAGCTCTCCAGCCCCCAGAGGTGGCTGCATTTCACTGGTGGACACAGGGTTTCCTGTACAGACTGGGTGCAAAGCAGCAAGACAGGCATGGAGGGAGTATGAGCTGATCCCTGGGCATCCCTGGGTATAAATGGAGAGGGGTTTAGGGAGGAAGGGGTGTTCCTACCAAGAGGTTTGGCCTCAAGCGGTCATTCAAGCCTGACAGGTGTGGGGGGGCAGTCTAATGGGGGCCTATCACGGCCTCAGAGAGGGATGTGTGGTGCGGCAGTCGCTGTCCCCAGTGGGAACAGCATCCAGCCCCCTCTGTGACTGGAAGGGGGCAAAATAGGCCTGACCCTGGAGTGTGACTCCCTCCCTCCACCCCAGAGGCTCTAGCAGGAGCCGGGTCACTCCAGGAGGTTTGGGCTTTATGACAGAGTGTAACCCCAGGTCCGATGTGGTCCTGGGTGGGGAACCAAACTTCTGGATGGAGGCTGAAGGAGGCTTTGAAAGGGGGCAGGAGTGGTGGGGATGCTCCCTGATAGCCATGGTGGGAGGAGTAGCTGGTCAGATGGGTCCTAGTGCCTAACGCACCTGAGACAACACTTCTCCCTGTGAGCAGAGGGTGCGGAGGGGGCTGGGGGTAGAGTCAGAGCTGCCAAGGCTGGGAGGTGCCCTTTACACAGCTGGGGCTTCCCACTCACTTCACATGGGGATTTCAGGCATCGACTGGGCCCCCGAGAGCAATCGGCTGGTGACGTGCGGGACAGACCGCAACGCCTACGTGTGGACCCTGAAGGGCAACGTGTGGAAGCCCACCCTGGTCATCCTGCGCATCAACCGCGCTGCCCGCTGCGTCAAGTGGTCCCCCAAGGAGAACAAGTTTGCCGTGGGCAGTGGATCTCGCCTCATCTCCATCTGCTACTTTGAGCAGGAGAATGACTGGTGAGTCCCACCTGCTCCCCATTCGCCTCAGCCTGGCCCCAGGGGTCTGGCTGGGAGCAGGTGGGGCTGGAAGGGGGGCAACTCGGCCTGTCTCTGAGTGTTGCTGGCTTGTCCTCTCCCAGGTGGGTCTGCAAGCACATCAAGAAGTCCATTCGCTCCACTGTGCTCAGCCTGGATTGGCACCCCAACAACGTGCTGCTGGCTGCTGGTTCCTGCGACTTCAAGTGCAGGTAACTGAGCGCCCTTGAGCCACAGCGGTGAGCAGGGATGGGTTTGAGACAGGCCTCATGAGGACTGGAGGGGCTGCTGAGCTCTTGCTGTGTCTGCTTGGAGTCCGTCTTCCCCTCTGTACATGGCGAGTTGTGTGCTGCAGGCTTGGTTCTAGCCCAGCCGGGTACTGGGGCTTCACACACCTGCTTCCCTCCACTGTCACCCAGTTTTTCCTTGAGAAATGTCACGTAAGACTCATTTCCCTGTCTTGAAATGGTCTCCCAGCTTGGACCACCACAGCCTGCAGGGGACAGACATCCCTCGGTTCCTGGTGGACCACGTGTCTTCTGGGCAGGCAGCTCAGCCTTCTGCGTGAGAGTGACGTGTGAGCAGCCCCAGGCACAATATAATCATGTGCTGAGCTCAGCTGAGAAGCTGGGGGCTGCGGCACGGGCAAGGGGCTGCTCTACAGCTCTCTCGGAGCCAGCTTTGGTCCCCTGGCAGGAAGCACCAATGTCGTGTTCCTTCCTGGGCTGGAGCCCAGTCCACTGGCCTGGTCACCACCAGAAAAGAGAGAGCCATGCCTGGGGGGGGAAGGACATGGCTCCTTTGCCCATGAGACGCAACACTTCTCTGGGTGTCCCAGGCACAGAGCTCACAGGGCATCACCGCTCCCAGAAGCAGTCAAGAAGAGGAGCCCCGTCTCCTGGCCTGTCCTGCAGTGCCCAGCCCGCGGCATCTGCTCCCAGCCCCCGTGGTTCACCTTCCACACCCACGCTTTGCTTTCTCTGCAGGATTTTCTCAGCCTACATCAAGGAGGTGGAGGAGCGGCCAGCCCCCACTCCCTGGGGCTCCAAGATGCCCTTTGGGGAGCTGATGTTTGAGTCAAGTAACAGCTGTGGCTGGGTCCACAGCATCTGCTTCTCTGCCAGCGGCAACCGCGTGGCATGGGTCAGCCACGACAGCACCCTCTGCCTGGCAGATGCCAACAAGAAAATGGCGTAAGTGGGAACCCAGGAGGGCGGACATCATGGTTCTCTTCTGGGTGCTCAGCAGGGGCTGGGGTTGTTCCCCTGCTTCAAGTGCTGTGCGGGGGATGTTGAAGGTGGTAGGAGCATTTCACTGCTGATATACGGTGGGGGCACATAGTCCCCTGCCTAGCAGCAGCCAGGTTGCCAACAGGAAGCTCTGCTCGCAGGCCTGGGAACACCCCTGGCTGCATGGGCTGGGTGCGAGGGCTTGGTCAAGGGGCCTTGGCTACACTGGCAGTAGCTGGGTTGGGAGCTGCAGCTGCAGGGAGGTGTGTCGGGGTGGGGGGGGGTCACCAAGCTGCAGCTAAGCACCTTGTTTGGCCACATGCGCAGGTCAAGCCACAGTGGGTTTGGGAGAAAGCAGCCTGGGAAGGAGCTTGGAGACCCCAGCGGTGACTGAGCTCCAGGCTACATGGGGGCTGCCACTGGCACTGGGAGTGCAAGGTGGCTCCGAGAGCCCAGGGCAGCTGGCAACCTCCCCCTGGGTGAGGACGGCTTGGAACCTGAGCAAGTCGTGTTGCACTAAGTTGGGGCCTGAAAGGCAGGAGACCCCTCTGTGTCACAGCCAGGGGGGAGGTGGCCGGCTTAAGCCACTGCACTGACTGTCATCCTGCCGTGGTGCTGTGGGACACGATGGGCAAGCAGCACAGGCCCTGCTGGCAGAGCCTGGCCAGCTTGCGAATGGGGTTACGAGGGGACTGCCCAGGGCACTGGCTGAGCTGTGCTGATGTCTCTCACCTCCTCTCCCCCATAGCGTGGCCGCCCTGTACACGGAGATGCTGCCTCTCCTGGCTGTCACCTTCATCACCGAGAACAGCCTGGTGGCTGCGGTAAGTGCAGGGCTGGGGCTGGGCCACCGTGTGCCTGCCTTCACACCCGGTGGCTGCGACTGGAGCTTGGTGCTGTGTCCCCCCAGGGCCACGACTGCTACCCCATTCTCTACACCTATGATGAGGGCCAGGGAGCGCTGAGCTTTGGTGGGAAGCTGGATGTCCCCAAGCAGAGCTCCCAACGTGGCCTGAGTGCCCGCGAGCGCTTCCAGAACCTGGACAAGAAAGCCAGCTCTGATACCAACAACGTGACCCTGGAGACGCTGCACAAAAACAGCATCAGGTTCGTGTCGGCTGAAGGGTGCTGGTTGACCAGGTGACTGGGGAGCCCCGAGCTGTGTCCAAACCAGCCCCAGCTGTGGACTCTGTCTTGCCATCAAGGATGGTCCAAAGAACCACCCCCTGGGGCTGCTCCTGGCCAATACAGGCCCGGCAGGGGGTGGAAGGGGCAGCAAAGAGCAGCTGGGGCTCCCTGCCTGGTCTTCTGCTAGGACAAGTGAGGTCTTGTTTGCTTGATGGGCAATGGTCTTGTCTGGCCTCCACTGCTGAAGGCAGCACATTGGGGTTCGTAGGTCCCCTGCAGCCCTCAGCTTCACTGCTGTGGGGTCTGGCTCACACAGGCTGTGAAAGACCCCCACGGTATAACTAGCCTGGCACCATCCCTACTTAGAAAGGGCCTGTCCTGTTGCAAGCCCCCTCTTGCTGGCCTCAGGCTGACTCCGATGCTTTCTTGGCCTTTCTAGCCAGATCTCCGTGCTTGCTGGCGGCAAAGCCAAGTGCTCCCAGTTCTGTACCACGGGAATGGACGGTGGGATGGGCCTCTGGGATCTCAAGGTAAGCCGGCACTGCGGTGCAGAGGAGAGGCCGTGGCAGGTTTGGGTGTGGGAGGAAGGTTGGGGGTGCTGGGCTCCTCCTGAAACCAGGTTGAGAAGACCAGGCGCTGCCCTCCATCCCAGCAGTGCGCTCGCCTTTGCTGGGGCCACGTGGCTTTACACAGCAGAGAAAGAGAAGAGTCCAGCTCAGCCTCCCTTCTCCACTGCTGGCGTGAGCAGGGACACTTTGCCTGGGCATGGACAAGGAGCCTCTGCTGGCCTCCCTGCTTTAAGGCTACAGGATCACCCTTGACTAAACCATCCCAGCCACGTCTGGCTCCCACAACAGCTGGTCGCACATGAGAAGACACAATTAAGAGTTGCTCTCTAATAGACATTGCCATCCCCCTGCCCTGGGCAGGGGGGTCGAGCCAGCTCCAGACACGAGTCAGCACCACCTCGCACAGGTTCTCAGCCCACCAACCCCTTCCCATCCCACAGCAGAGAGTGACACTTGGGGAAGGGGCACTTCATCCCCCATCCGGCATGCAACTGGTGCAACCCCACCTTGTCCCCATTCTGTCTGGTACCTGTGTCCAAGGTGGGGTGACACGGTCTCTGTCGGGCAACGTACAGGCCATTAGGCCTCGAAAGCTCCCCCTTCATCTGGGGTGCATCTGGTTGCAGAAGCTGGGGGAAGGGGGAAGTCTCTTGGCTGGGATTAAGACAATTTAGGACAGGGCCATAGGTTGGAGGGTGATGGGATGCTGCAGACAGTGAGTGCCCCCTGCTGGCTCTCAGAGGTAGGAGTAGCAGAGGACTCAAACCTAAGCCACCGGGAGCCCCATGCAGCCTGGCCTGGCTCTCCACCTGGTTGCCACAGCCTCTGGTAGCGCCCACGTCACCATAACACACAGGTGCTCATCTTCATGGCACCTGTCCCTGCCTGCACAGGATTAACCAACCACTAAGCACCTTTGTGATGTTAGTGATGTGCCCCTGCTAAGGGGCTGGCCTGCTTGAATGCAGCTGGATCACTGGACAGTAACAGACAGAGGCCAACAAGCATTAAAGACCTGGAGGGGGTGAGCTGGAGGAACAAGGCAGGTGCTAATGGCCTGTGGGTGGCCTGGCTGCCTGCCTCCCACTGAGAACGGATTTCACTAGCTATCACCTCCCCCTCCCTTTGCAGAGTCTGGAGTCTGCTCTGAAGGATCTCAAGATCAAGTGATGGAGCCACTGGGAAAGGCTTCTCCGGCGCTGCCCATCCCGCTCAGCTATGCCACCCCCACCCGCTTCCTTTGCAGACAACCACCGTGCGTTCCCCGGGTGGCAACGCGGGCCCTGGCACTCCCCACATGCTCGGGAGCACAAAGGAAATACCAGGGTTTTTACCCCAATTTTTATAAAAAGCCTATGCTGGTCATACATCGCTTAGAGAACCAATAGAGTGGATTCTCCACTGAACCCCAGTGGCTTTGTCTTTTCATTCATGGGTATAATCCCAGACCAAGGGCTGCACTCAAGGAGCACAGTAGGGTTGCAAAGCCTGGTGCATCCTTACTGTGGCCTCCTTGGATCTATGCCTTGGGAGGCAGGGGGACAAGGCAGGGCTGTGCGGTGCAAGTGATTGCTGGCCGCAGATTTCTTCTTTTGCTGCAGACTGGAGGGTGTGTGGGATGAGGAGTGAGTGAAGCAAGCAGCATCATCTGGGGAAGGCAGTTGGAGGTCCTAGAGAACTACACTCTACTCGTGCCTCAGCCACTGAGGTCCTACGTGATGCTGGTCAAGTGACAGACATGAATCCACCCATTGCTGGTCACTTTCCCGTATGCCTTATTGCTATCCTGCAACCACTCCCGGCTCCACACACTGCTGTTTCTGGCTAGCATGTGTTATGGCCAAGCCAGAGGTAAGTATCAAGTGCACATGTTGCACAGACCCAGAGACTCCCCATCGTTGAGCGCTGTGCACAGAAGACAAGGACCAAGTGCTTACGATAATTTAAATTTTAATCAGCCAAATATACAAGTTTCTTTTCAATTTATTGAGCTTCGGGGTGGGGAGGGAGTTACCTGGGCATCAGAGTCAATGAAAGTTCTTTTTTAAACAAAGGAGGGTGTGATTAAAAGCTGCTGACACTATCCCTAGTCAGAGGAGGGGGGAAACACCAAAAAACCCCCCAAAAACCAAACAGAAAACCAAAATCAGAGGAGGGAGAGGGGGGGCTGGGGAGGGAAAAAGGGATGGAGATGGGGATGAAGAGATCTCCAGAAGGATCAGCCATGAAGTCAGCTCCCAGACTAGTCTTGCAACTTTCTGCAGCTCAATTTCATGGGCCGTTCGCAGAAATGGATCTTGGAGATGCAGACCTGGCCCTGGGGCTCTCCTCAGCCCCCCAATCCCATGGTCTAGTCCTTGCAGTCTAATGTCAGAAGCATTCCCCCTCCCCTGGCACCCCCTGCCCTGCCCCCACCTATGCTCCAAATCCTAAAAACATTCAGGTTTCCAAACGGTTACACAGAGAATTGCTGTTCAGCGCGGTTCTGCCCCCAAAGTAGCAGCTGCCCCCCTAGCCCCAAATGGAATTCTGTGCCAAGATGAAGACAAACACATCATCAGTGTCTCTTGGAGGTGAAAGTGACTTCGATGCCGCAGTACACCCTACGTGGCATCTATGGTAGGCGACACGACAGAGTCTCTGGCAGGCACCAGGCACAGTTCCCTGGCATTTCCTCCTTTAGCGTGGCCTGGGCTTACTTGTTCAGGGATAGTGACTGCATTCTTTTGCCTGCTGTGGTTGCTTCGTCTTTTGCTAGGGAGGGAAAGAAAGGAAGAGATGTGTCAAGGCTTCCAGCTGCATATGGGGAACCAGAGCTGGCCTGACCAGCCCAGAAAAGGAAGCCCATTTAGTCACTCCTCCTCTACAGTGCACCCAGTGCTC
Source organism: Gavialis gangeticus (assembly GCF_001723915.1). Taxonomy (NCBI): domain Eukaryota; kingdom Metazoa; phylum Chordata; order Crocodylia; family Gavialidae; genus Gavialis; species Gavialis gangeticus. The sequence continues at coordinate 406,041 of NW_017729016.1, forward strand.
AGCCTCTCTGCTGTGGCTGCCCACGCAGTTACTCCAGGTGGAGATGTTTGGTGCAACATGGACATGGGATGGGATCCGAGTCTCGTGACAACTTTGGCTTGCTACATACTGAGGCTGAATTTAGAGCCAGTCCCTGCCCTGGAGATGCACAAGTCTGCAGCCCGTTACTAAGTCCTGCAGTCACTTGGTCCCTGATGCACAATCCTGATGCACCAAGTACACAGAACCTCTACAGCAGTGGTTCTCAACCTTTTTGTACCAGGACCTATTTGTAAACACTGATGTCCAGTCCTGACTTAGTAAATAGTTTAAGCAGAAAACAAACCCCTGGCCCTGCTGGTGCCCCTCACTCCTAACCCACTGGCCCCAACACCCCTATGTGTGGCAGAGAGGGTTGTAGGGTATGTCCGTCCCCTCCCCCCCCACCCCACACACATTCGTGCATCCACAGCAGGCACAGGGCCTGCAGCCTGGCTAGTCCGGCATGGGCAGGAGCTGCTTCTGCAGCCCATTGTGTGGGACCCAGTGCAGGAGGACAGAGTGGGGCAGTGAGACTCATTGCTGCCACCCCTATGCCAGCCATGTGAGGAGTAACAGATGTGGGAGGCAGGTGCTGTGCTGCCCTCACCTCCTCCTGCCGACAGCCACTTGTGTGCCAAGCTACAGCTCTACCCCGCTGCCAAGGACTGGTTGCTACTGTTGCTGCCACTCCTCTTAGGTTGCCTGCACTACCTGCCACCCCACCTCTCCTCCAGGGCAGAGCATGGCCTGAGGGGAGCAGCAGCCAGGCCATGGTGGCATGGTATAGGCACATCCCAGCATGTGAGCAGCTGGTGACATGAGTTGAGGGCAGCACAGCTCCCTCTTCCCATCCATTACTCCTCACACTGCTGCCGGTGTGGCTGGCATAGAGGTGGCAGCGGTGGTGGCAGCAAGGTGGGTGCATAAATCTGAGGGGACGTGTGCCCTACATGCCCCCCTGACAGTCTGTGCACCCGCTCCACCCCATAAAACTTACTTGCAGGGAGTTGCTCTCCATGCTGTCTGGCTGCCACATGCATGTGTGCACATGCACGTGCATATAGCACCCCCTGCCTGATCACCCTCCTCCTGCTCCTCCAGCCCCAAGCAGCCCCTTCCAGACTGAAACTCTGCCAGGCTACAAGGGGAAACTCATGGTTTCCCTTTTTTTCCATCCCTTAAAGGAGAATCCACTTTTAAAGTTTGTTGATCCATTTTTCAAGTTTGTTCACGACCCTTTCATATATTCTTGTGACCCACTTTTGGGTCATGACCCATGGGGTGGTGAACCGCTGCTCTATAAGACTTGTGCAATGGGTGTGAAAACCCCAGGGGGGCGGGAAGAACTGCCGTTGTATGGCAGGCTGAAAATGCTGCAGATACGCAAGGCAACAACTTTTTAAGTTTGCCTGCTGCCTGCCTAACTAAGCCAGCACTTTATAAAGCAGCAATAGCAGCTTGTGGGGGCAAAGTGAAATGCAGCTGAGTCCAGGGTTGAATGGAAGAGCTGTCTGATGGCCCATAGGAACACCACGTGTTTAGGGCAGAGAGAGAACACTGTGTCGGCCCAGCTGGAGGTAAAGTTCACAGCTCAGGGAGGATATTCAGCTGCAGGGGGATGGATACTGGGAGGCACTGCACTACTCACCTTTTCTTTCTTCCTCTTTCTTTCTGGCAGCTTCTTCCCTCTGCTTCCGGATGATGGCTAGTCGTGCGAGATCTGCCTTTGCCTGCTCTGTTTTACCAGCTAGATGCATCTTCATGTATCTTTCTTTTGCCTTTTGCTTCTCTATCTCTTCCCTGTTGGAGTGAAAGATGCTGGTCATCCTGGTTTCCATGTAAACATATGGGCAAGGTTAGAGATTGGGGGGGAAGGTTGGAGCAGGAACCAGGACAAGGCATGATCTGCAGCAGCAGCCTCTGGCACTGGATCCCAGACACTGGATCCCAGACACCAGCTCTGATCTTGGAGCACAAGATCTCTGTTCCTGTTCACTGTACGAACAAGCTGACAGATTGAGGAGGATGGAGATAAAAAGAACATTTAAATCCCTTCCCAGGCAGCTGCAGGGCCTGTGGGAAACTGCACCAAATGCAATCTCCATCTTGGAAAACTATGTGATATACTGGATGCTTAAGTGAGAGAAGCTCATTTTACACACAGGCTTCTCCCCATCCAACTGCTTCCCAGCAGCCCAAAGACAGGGATCATGTCTATTGCCATTTGGCAAAATGGGAACACTAGCATACAAGGATGGAGTGATTTAGCCCAAGATCACAGGACAGTTGCCTCATATCTGAGTGCAGCACCTCCTTGTCAGTTTACTCTTACCTCCAAGCTTCACCTCACCGCCCACCTTAAGGAGTCTACCAAATCGCAGACTTAACCTGCTCTTTCGAAAGACAGGCACTAGTTACATGGCAATAGAGTAGAGAGGGAGAAAATCTGCACTGACACCAGGAATCTAGAAAACACCTCCTAGCAATTCTAAGGCTCCTGATGCACCAAGACCTAACGGATAGCTCCCAGGCATGATGGTTTCACACTTAATGCACAGAGATCAGTAGTGTCCATTACTGGCCTTCTAGAAGCCTGATGCCAAAGTACAGAACAGCCCCAGAGGGATCAGACTGCTGTCTCATCCCATTTCACCAAGCTGCGGAGCTATACTTTTGCAGCTGCTGCCTGGGTAAGGAGATCTCATCTCAGCTAAGTGGTCTAGCCAGCGAAATCTCCATTCAAAGGGTGCCCTGATCTTCACACCCATGGAGACTTTTCCTGGGCACAATTCAAAGACTGCTGAGATGCCAGTTTCACCCCAGGAGAAGTCTGTTCATTGGTGACAGAACACGCTACTACTGTGGGGCGTTTGGGGGCAAACCCCACGCACCTTGGGCAGGTGGCAAGAGGAGGGCTCTTACCGCTCTCGCCGTGACAGTTCCTTGGGGCCATCCAGGTCCAACTGAGTCACTTTTTTGGTTGTCTGCAGAACGCGGTTGGGATTCTCTATGTCTATTAAGCCTTCCACTCCTTTGCGCTTTTGCTAGGGTTCACAAACAGGACAAAAAGGTCAGCAACACGACCAGGAGATTCAAGGCCTAATGACCTGTACATTGCCCAAAAAAGACAGTGTCATCCCTCCTCAGACACAGGTACCAGAAAGAATCAGTTCCCACGTTACAAACCTCCCTCCCAATCGCATCTTACTTTATGGCACATCTTTAGCCGTGCTGCAAACCACAGCCATTACCACTGTCCTTTCCACTTCAGTATACTGCAAGGAACAAAATTACCAGTGGGCTGAAGATTAACTGTGAGGACAGTACATGCTAAGCTTAGCTTTTAAGGATAACATACTCCTTTAAGCCTGGCATGTGAAGCCAGCAAAGGAGTGAGGAAAAATTAATGCAGGCTCTAGCAGGTTTGTTCCACTCTGAGAATTTGGACTGTTCAGCTATGCTAAATGCATGGGAAGCTGTGGTACCTGATAGTCCTCGTCATCTTCTTCACTTTCATCTGAATCTAAGGATTTCTTCTCCTTTCGGGGTTCCCCAGTGGCCCCTTCACCCCCCTCTTCTTGCTCCTCCTCTTCCTACAAAGTTACAGCAGATGAAGGAAAAAGGTAAGTTGGTGCAATGGCAGAATTCAGCAATTACTCTTGAAGGAAAGCAAACACAGTGAGAACACTAAGAGGGCACCTGGGGGAAAACGGCAGAATTAGTAGCCTGCCCCTTTAATTGGCCTCTTTTTGTACTGCACCCATGAACAAGATGCATCTTGCTCTCCATGGCCACTGGAAGAAGGATGAGAAAAAAAAAATCGTGTTCCTCTGTAACAAAGGAGATGTAGGGAGGACATTAAGGAAAGATGATCTAGGGGCTCAGGTGGAGAAATGCTGGAAAAAGCCACCTGGGACTGTCATGGAATTAACCCCCATGGAGAGTTCTGAAGAGCAGATTGGACAGACATCTCTTGGGCATGGTCCCAATTGAGCATGGGCAGGGAAGAGATGAGATGTTCCCGAGGCCCTTCCAGGCCTACGTTTCCATGATTCTATGCTATGACTAACCGAAAGCCCTCTAAGCTGCTTTTGCTCCTGAGCTGCAACATAAAAAAAATCCATGGGCGTGAGGCCCACAGCTTCTCCTGCTAAGCACATGGAGAACACTTACCCGAGCCTTTTGTTTCTCTGCCTGAAGCTGAGCATCAATCTCCTCGGGGCTGGTGTACTGCCTAGCACGGCCTTTGTGGCCTCCTTTTCTACCTGCACAAAGAAATTAGGTCAGGAGTTGATTTAGTGCAAAGCTTCCACACACTCTGATCTCCCCTGGCCATCATCTCGCGGCTCTGGCCATGCAAAGTAGCAGCCAAGACAGCTCTTCTTCCAGAACAATGAAACACACCAGACAGATCCAATTCACCAACCTAGATGAGCAGCTTTGTGCCCCTTAAAGAACTGTAATGAACCACGAAACTGTTCAGAGGAAAGCCAGACAGACAACTCAGCTGCTAACAACCCCCTTTCCAAAGGGGGGACATCTTTAAAGTTCCATATTTAAGTCAGAGGACCCAGAAAAGCTTTGGTAGAGTCCAGCTTTCCCTGCCTTGCAGTCAGCCAGCTATCAGGGCAGTTATCACTGCCCCCGCCCTTGACTGCTATAAACGGATGCCTGCCTTGGCCACCTTGTTTGTCAGATGAAAATGCTGCTTCCAAGGGCTCAGGCAGCTCATCATGATGCTCTCCTTCCCCAGGCATTGAAACCCACGCATGTTGCCTCTATGACTCACTTCCTGGGCTGGCAACCAATCAGAAATCCCACAGCTGCTCTTTGCTGTCCCGACCCAGTAGGAAGCCACGGCTGCTGTAGAATACAGGGTGAGGGCACCTGTGACAGAGGTTTTTCTATAAACTCCATTCCCCAGGCCCTGCATGGCTGCAAGCGAGGACTAAGACCAAAATGAGCCAGCTGGAGAAGAGCTGCTGGAATCAGACCCTCCTCTGTGCACAGCTGCTAGATTAGGATCCCCCCCCCCCCCCCCCCCCACCAACCCTAAAAGAAAAAAAAAGGCGACTTTCTAGGACAGACCCCT
>NW_017729016.1:411172-426222 GCF_001723915.1 Gavialis gangeticus
TCTTGGCCCCCGCCCTGAATTGGGCCCCCCCCCCCCCCCCACACACACACAACCTGCAAGAAGAAATGAAGGCAGCTTCTCAGACTGATCCCCTGTCCCCGAGATCAGGTGCCTCAAACCTCAGGCGATCAGCGTGAGGTTACTGAAGCTATTAGTATTGCTTGAGAAGCACAGCCCCTGCCAGCCTGGGCAGGACACCACAGGGCAGCCTGAGACGGAAACTTTTGCTGGCAGTGAGAAGTCAGTCTCTGGCCTTTCTCCTGCAAACAGAGCGTGCACAGCATAACCTGGTCACCAGAAGCCTTGTCACCTGTCCTGCTAACCAGCTTGCATGAGAGGGCTCTCTCCCCGTCAGCCTCTGGAGAGCTGCTGGAAGGAGCAGTGGGATGCCTCCACCCCTGGATCCCTCCCTCTTCACCTCTGCAGTTCAGGAGGAAGGGGCCCTACTACAGAGGGTGGCTCTGTAGAGGGAGAGGGACCACAGCAGGATTTGTTCCTTCCTCAGGCCCTGCTGAGGTGTGGGGGAAGGTTGCACCCCCGCTATCCTCAGGGGACTCTTTAGCACTCTGTAGCCCATTCTTGCTGAACAACAAGGATGGAACAATCAACCCCTACAATGCCGCATTTGGCTCCGCACAGGCCAAAAAGCCTGTTTGGGGCTCAGTGTGGTTGAGCAGCTGACTTGGACTGGGAAAGGAGTCTGCCCCAACCAGCCTGGGTGGGCTGGGACAGTGGCTCCCAGGTAAGGGGTCTGCAAAGCCATCTCTTATTCTTAACCAGGTCCCTTTTCTCACCCTGTTTGTCCTGCATAGACGGCGCCGAGGCAGACTGCTGAGGGCTGGAGCTAGAACAGCAGGCAGCTTGAAAGTATGCCCAGCTGTTCTCGGGGACCACATTGTGCCCTCCTTCACAGGACTCTGGGGAGGCTCACGGAGAGCAGAACCTTTGCATGGCCATGCGCTTCCTTTGGGAGACCTGCTTTCTCTACAGCAATGTTATCAAAAGGCCACACTCCCTCAAGGAGCCAGCGTTGGCCACTGGCACCGCACTCCAACACTGAGGTCCTGCTCTCGGTGCTCACTCTGCTCTCACCTAGTTTCTGTTGTTCCTGACCCAAGACGCTGTGGTTAAAGGAGGATTTAACACCTCTGTTCTTCTCAGAGCTTACAACGGCCGCCAGGGCAGAGATGCCGTTCAAAACTGGGTACCACTAATCTTCTTGCTCCGGTACAATGATACAAATTATAAGGGAACTATTAAGATCCCATATTTGATACTTTATGCTACATGGTCTGAAATACTGATCTGCTACAGTATTACCACGATACAAGCTATTTTCCTGTCTAGTAGACCATTTCATAAATTGTTCTTCTACCTCAAAGGCCAGCTTACAACATCCAGTTTAAAGCATCTTTCAAAAATAAAACCAGCTGTCAAATCTTTTGATCTTGACTTTAAGTGTTGTTAAATTAAAGTCCCACAGATATAAAGAGCACAACTCATGAGAACTGAGCTTTCCCTGATATATATTCAAGCCTGCTTTGGAGAATGGACAAATGTTTTACAACCTAAATGACTTGTGCTGCCATCTCATCAACCAGAATGAGATGCGGCTATCCCAAGAATTACGCAGTCAGCGGCTATTTCATCAGGAGCATGTCAGGGACCTCTTTGCTCAAGGCATCACTACACATCAGCAGGGATCCTGGTTTTCTCTGATTTAAAAAAAAAACCCAATTTTCATTTAAAAAAAAAAAGTAACCCCAACCCACATTTTTCTGTGATTTAAATGAAACGCTACCAATACACAGATATACATACAGTGGTATTTCATTTTAATCATGGAAAAGTGTGGATTTGGGGTAACTTTTTTTTAACTGAAAACTGGGGGGAGGGTTTAAACCAGAGAAAACCAGGATCCCTGCACATGAGACAGCCCGAGTCCTCTTCCTAACACTGCCACTGACCTGCTGCATCATGTTGGGCAAGTTTACACAATATTAAGCGGTGAGAAGAAAGTCAACAGGGATTTATTATTTACTCTTCTCTCGATACAAGAACTCAAGGTCACAAAATGAAATGAGTAGGTCCTAAGTTTAAAACTGACAAAAAAAAAAAAAAGATCCTTTTTTCACCCAGCAAGTTGCTAACGGGTGAAAGTTGTTGCCACCGGAGGTGGTGGAAGCTGACAGCTCAGCCAGAGTCAAAAAGGGACTGGACCCATTCTTGAAGGAAAGCTGCACCAGGAGCTTTGAGGATAGGAGTGATGGGCATGGCTTTTGAATAACAACATCCTAGATCTTCAATGCTGGAGGCTGCATGTAGGAGAGGAGCTGGGGAAAACCCTGGTTACACCCAGCTCACTGGCCCTTTCAACATCTGCCCTTGGCCTGTGCCACAGGCCTTTTTGCAATGCCATGGGGAAAAACATGGGCGAAGGCCCACAGGAAAACACGAGAAGTCCCCCTTTATCAGGGAGTTCACTAAAGACATAGCAGCTAAATACAGGGACAAATAAAAAGAACTGAGGAAAGGAGTGTGGGTCACAGATCAACAGTGAGGGATCTGGAAGGGGACACCAGGCAGAGCACCCCGGCCAGCATGTAACACAGGAGACCGGGTAAAACAGGCCCACCGTCTGACCAAGGCAATGGCAGCGCTGACGGGCTACAATGCTCTCAGCTACTTCACCTCTGCCTCAGTTCCCCCCTTGTCTAACGGGGGCACGACTCTTCTCCTGTGCAAAGCGCTGCGCAGCCACGGGCCCAGGACAAGCAGGGTTTCAGCGCAACCCGGGAGAGTCCACCCGACCCCAACGTTATGATGTGGAAACCCAACAGCCCTGGGGAGAGGGGCAGGCGAGACCCACAGCGCTGCCCGTGCCACCTGGCTGCACGCGTGATGGACACGGGCAGGTTTGTTCCCCCTTAGCAGCTGGGGCACAGCACGGAGCCCCCTGGGTGGGTGGGAAACCACTGGGGCTTTGTAGCAGGGTGGGTTCCCCCTTCCCCGCCCCCATGCAGACCACTAGGAGGGCATGGAGGGGAGAGACCCTTGGAGGGAGGGGGGCAGGGCAGCACCTTGGAGACTAATGGGATTGGGGGGCGGGGCTCAGGCCTGGAGACCCCACCCCCATTACAACCCCCAAATGGTGCCTAGGGGCTGCACCCAGGACCCTGGCCCCCCTCCCATCATGCCCCTGGGTGCTGCCTGCCCCCCACACACACAGCCTACCCCCCCTCCCATCATGCTCTAGGGCACCTCCCCTTACACACAGCCCATCCCCCACTCCCATCATGCCCTGGAGTGCCCCCCCATACACAGCCTACCCCCCCTCCCATCATACCCTGGGGTGTTCTCCCCCCAGCCTGCCTCACTCCCATCATGCCCTGGCGTGCTCCCCCCATACACAGCCTGCCTCCCCTCCCATCATGCTCTGAGGCACCTCTCCTTACAGCCTGCCCACCTCTCATCATGCCCTGGGGCGCCCCCCCACACAGCCTGCCCCCACACCTCCCATCATGCCCCGGGGTACCCCCGCAAGCGGCTGCCCCCCTCCCATCATGCCGCGGGCGCTCCCACCCGCCGCCTCCCCCAGCCGCACCTCCTTTGGGCATCGCGACGGTGATGGCGGCTCCAGCGGCAGCTGCAGCGAGAGCCCCCAAAACCCCGACCCGGAAGCGGAAGCCGCCCAACCCTGGGCTGCAGCGCGCGGCGCGGGTCCTTGCCAGGCCCCTCAGGGCAGGGCTGTCCACGGCAGTGCCTGACCACTAGGTGTCGCCGGCCCGGGCCCTTCACCACAGCGCTAGTGGGGAAGCCTCTATCCACCCGACCTCAAGCAGCGACCCCGCGCGGAGAGTCCGGGGAGTTTTGTCCCAGGCGTCGCAGAGGCCACCCAAGGGGAGGCAGAGGCTGCCGCGCAATAACCCTGAGACGTTAAAGCGACTGCAAAGACGAAGGACCCCGACCGGTGACGTCATAGCAAAGCCGCCGTGCTGAGAAGGCGGAAGTGCCGCCGCCGGACCGGTGAGTGGGGCCCTGGCCGCGGCGGGAGCGCGGGTCTCCGCCCTGCAGCATTGTCCTTAGATATAAGCTGTCACGTCATGAGTGCTTGAATCGGGCCGAGCCTGTCTTCCCTGTGTTAAACATGCCTTAAGAAGCAGCAAAACTCATATTGTTTGGGATTGGCCAAATGTGGGGTTTTGGGGGGGTTTGAGGGGAGAAAAACAAGCAAACGAGGTCGTTTTAGTGCGGTTATGGAACAGGGAAACCAGCAACCGACACAGCCCCGCGCTGTTCTCGGTCCTGACGCTTGTGAGGCTGGCATTGGTTTTCCTACGTGTTTCATAATTGCTGTTTTACATCTGACCCATCGGCATTTTGGGAAGCCTAATGGATCTGGGAATACCAAGCCCTGCAGAAGGGTGAGGAATTAAGAGCATTTTAAATGAACTCCCCAAAAAAGCAGGGGTTTGTGAATGAACGGAGAGGAGGGGTTTATGTTTCTCCAAATACACGTTGCTACGGCACTTGCAAAAAGTAGCTTGAGGATCAGGTTGTTGCTTCACTTCTTTGATCCTTAATTTCCACAGTTTCCAAATGGAAAAGTTATTTTTTCTGCTAAAGTGGGGGACAGAGGGGAACAGAAAAAAACATAGACAAAAAGCTCCTATGTCTTCCTATTACCTAGGGTGACTGTAGGCCCCAGGTCGGCTGGGACAGTCCCAGGTTTTGTAGGCTGTCTCGACACAACAGCCGTTGGAGAAGATTCAAGCAAAAGTCCCAGATTGGTAGGAGCCATGAGGCTGTGGCTCTGTGTTTGTGTGTGTGCGCATGGTGCTGTCCCCCGGGGCCCTGCTCTTGGGAGCTGCGGGGGTGCGAGCAGGCAGGGCTGGAGCAGCTGTTGGGACACAGGGGAGTGCAGTGGTGCCTTTGCCACTGGAGCCAGGATGCCAGCTGGAATGGGAGCCCTGCATGACCTTTGGCTGCTCCACACTGACCACATCCTGGCTGTGCATGTGCACCCCTGGGCTGGGCTGGGCCAGCCGCATTGCAGCCCCCATGCAGAGAGCCCAGCCATGCCCTGCCCTAACCAGGGTGGTGGGCACATGACCAGGATGTGGCTACAGCTGCTGTGATGGGGCTGGAACTACGAGTCAACCAGAGCTCACATAGTATCCCCAGCTCAGCTGGCATCACATCCCCAGTGCAAGAGGCACCACACTCCCCAGCACATCCCAGGCCTAGGCTATAGCTCTGCTGACAGGCACCATGCTCCCACCACCTGCACCAGTCCTGCACGCTGCTACACCCTGACCTAGTGCGCACAGTGTGTGTGCGCACAATACACCCCCCCCACCTTCCCCTCCGATTTTCTTAAAATACTTACGGTCTCCCTACTTTTACCAACATGGTGTCATGATATCAAGGTATCTGGAAATCTGAGCCTGAAAATCTGCATTTGCCCAGTTGCTTTCCAGAGCTCGCAAAGCAAGAAGATGCCTAAAGTGAAGAGAAGCAGGAAGCCTCCTCCAGATGGCTGGGAACTGATTGAGCCAACACTGGATGAGCTGGATCAAAAGATGAGAGAAGGTAAGCAACAAAGGTGCGCTCCACTCAAGATCTGAGACTGCTGCAGGGCAGGGTGGAGGTACACCTTCGTATCTCTACAGGGAGCAGCTTGCATAGCAAAGTCTTGCACTGTTTGGTTCTAGTCTGCTACCACTCTTGTTCTTCTAGAGACTTAAGATGTTTCTTCATACCTGCCTTGTCCATGATGCCTATTACCTTCTGATCTTGTTCAACATCTCTCATTTTTACCCCCCTGTGCAGTGAATCCTATTTTTCTCCACAAACCTTAAACTGCAGATTTTTCTCAGAGCACTGGCTCTTTATGGATACATAAGGGTACACTGACTCGTAGGCTAAAAGATGCAAGTGAACCGAGATCCAATTTTTGTGTCCTTTTGTTCTCAGCGGAGACGGAGCCTCATGAAGGAAAGAGGAAGGTGGAATCCCTGTGGCCTATCTTCAGAATTCACCATCAGAAAACACGTTATATCTTTGATCTTTTCTATAAGAGGAAAGCTATTAGCAGAGGTAAGAAGCCAAATTACTTGCTCTTGCAGTGAGATTATCACAGTCTTAGTGTGCGGTGCCTGAGTAACTAGTCAGTGGATGGAAACCTGAAAGTTACAGTTGGGAAAAGATTAAAAAAATCAGCATGTGTTTACTAGGGGTGTGCAAAGCGGGCAGTACTCTATTCTGATTTGGCCCAGTTCAGGGGACAGTGATTCGATTTGCTGATTCGGATCACTGTCCTGATTCAATTTGGCTGAATCTGAAAATTCGATTCCGATTTGGAGAACCAGTGGTTCGGCCATGGGGACAGCTTTATACATTTTTTTTCGACGAACCTCAAGGTATTAGGTGTGGCTCGTGAACATGGAGATGGAGTGTCCCACGGGAGTGCGGGGGGGTCCCCCACACACTCGGCAGCAGACCCCAAAGAACTTCCAGTCCACTTCTGGGTCCACCGCCGAGCACATGGGGGGGCCCCTCCCCCACACACATTCCCACTCCTGTGGGACGCTCCATCCATCCATCCCACCATCTCAGCATTCACAAGCTGTGCCTGGTACCTCGAGGTTCATAGAAAAAACATAAAGCTGTGTCTATGGCCAAATTGTCAAATCTCTCTGACTCTATTGGGAGAGATTAATGGGTCTCCCGAGTAGATTCAGTCGCTGAATTGAGCCGAATCTCCTCAGAATAGAATCAGTGACTGAAGCTTCGCACAATCCTAGTATTTACCTCAGCTTAGTTCCAGTTGTTAGCAAATGAAGCCAGTAAGAACAAGATACAGAGCAGAGATTAATGCTTTCAAATTAGTGAGGACAGGTAAAAGTACAGTCTGGTGCTTACCTACTACTACTTGTCTGCAGAGCTGTATGAGTACTGCATCAGAGAAGGATATGCTGACAAAAATCTGATTGCAAAGTGGAAGAAGCAGGGCTATGAGAACCTCTGCTGCCTGCGTTGCATTCAGACCCGGGATACCAACTTTGGAACGAACTGCATCTGCAGGGTCCCAAAAAGCAAGCTGGAAGTGGTAAGAAAAGATTGGCTCTGCTCCTAATCCCAGGTAACAGAGTCTTACTATGCTTTTTGGCCAAACAGTGGTAAGAATGTAAGAATAGAACAGATCTCCTGGGTTGTCCAGTCTAGGCTCCTGCCATGAGTGACTGGTGCCTCCTGAATCTGGGGCACCCACAGAAGCCACTGTTGGCAGCGGCCCTGTGGGGGGTGGGCACCAGCCCTACCAACAGCATCAGTGTCCCCCATCAGGGGGGGCACATGCACCCCTGTGCACGCTCTACCAGTCATGTATGGCTCCTGCTGTTGTATGACTCAGATTCTGCGAAGTGCCTGCAAAGTTCAAGTGCCCATAGGCCATTGCTTATAGCACTATAGGCTTCTGTGACCCTTCTTGATAATTTTGATGGTAATTTCTGAACAAGAATGCCTAAAGGCAGCCAAAAAGCATACCTAATAAAATCTCACCTTATTCAAAAGGAGTTTTTCTCCAGCTTGAGCATCTGGCTTCCTGGACCAGGTATTTTTCTCTCTTCAAAAACACCTGCTCTCTGTGTAAGGTGGTGATTAGGATGTTTGTTTTTTATTTTATAGGGGAGAATCATAGAGTGCACTCACTGTGGATGCAGAGGTTGCTCTGGGTGAGAAGTCTTTAAATACTGGACACTGCTTTTGAGTATTGATTCTACACCTTGGACTGTTGCAGCTAAATTTGTCTTCTGTAAGCCCTACAGTGAGTGGACCTTTCCAGATAGCATTTGGAACAGCAATGCATTCACCTGGATCTGTAAACTCAGCAGTGAGCTGTCTTTGATTAGTTGTGTGTAACCATGTGATTTTTAAAATAAAATAAGAACTGTGTACAACTCGTCACAGTCTTGTGATAGAGAACTTCAAAGGACTGATTTATCTACACACATCCCTTCCCCAGGAAGTGGAATGGCTCTTAACTGAGCTATCCTGGAAGCAGCCCAGATACGTAAGAATTAGGCCATCCTAAACAACTGACAACTTGAGATTCTTTTAAAGCAGACATACTTGTGCTCTTGACTTCACTGTTCTTCTTGTCTCACTTACGATTTTGCTTTTCTGTGAAGCAGCAGTTTCTTGTGCAAGAACAGCTATTGACTGGGTCATACTAAAGCTTCACCTTGCCCAGTCTTTTATGTCACATAGTGGCAGAGAGGGGATGCTGAAAGGGGGAGTGAACAGGGCATGACCAGGGTTTCTTCTTTGTTCCTCTCTCACTTGCAGCCTCCAGTTCTTAAGCTCCAGGAAATTCTGATTCACAGGCTGTGCCCTTAACTCCCATGCTCAGTAACTACTAAGGCCCAGTCCTTTTTTGACTCCGGTTCAGCTGTCAGCTTCCACCTCTTGTGGCAACAAGTTCCCCACTTCAGTTACCTGCTTTGTGCAAGAGTCTACATGCTGTTTTGCATAAGTAGTACCCAGTGGGGTAAAAACAGGTGAAACACAGTAGAATCCCATGCAGTGACCTACCTCTGCAGTTCATTTGCTAAGATCTTTAGTAGTTGAACCTACCTCCTTTCAGAAGCTTGACACTTAGTATTGTCAAAAAGGGAAGTTTTACCAGGAAGACAGCCAACCACCAGATGCTATACAATATCAGACAGTGTCCTCAACTCATTCCCTCAAAATAAGGTACTTTATTAAGCAGTCAAAATACACACGTAACACTTCCTCAGTTCTGAAGTACAATGCAGCCTGCTAAAGAGGTTGAGAACAGTCTTCAAGTAGCCCCAGTATCTGAAGTGGTATTTTCCATATATGGAATCTGACTAACTTGCTCCCTCCTGCTACTGATTTGGCTTGTCCTGGCTCTGCACATCCTCTGTGCTGACTTTGTCTGAGGAAGGTTTAGCTGTTCTGTATTTTGCCCATGGGTGTGGAGTCTCCTCTGCTGCCATTACTTTAAGCCACCAGGTATAGTAGCCACGGAAACCATCAATCTTATCCAGATAGTTGTTCTTTGACTTGTACTGCAAATAAAAACACAAGGGGACAAATTAGAGTCGCTGTAGCCTGCTTTGATTTTACATGCTGGGAAAAGAAAGACTGCTACATAGACAGGCCAATATACCAAGGAGTAGCCAATCTAGTTTAAATGCATCTTTGAAATGACCATTGCAAGGGAGATTTGGAGCCTAGTAGCAAGCACTTAAATGCAGCCTCCTGCTATGTACTACATGTTTATATGTGTATAATACGTTCCCCACCAAAGCAGCATCTAGTCTCATCAGTACCCCTCCACCTGATAATACCTGCTTTTTAGCCTTGATCTTGAATGCCCGTGTTACCTACCCTGTCAAATGAAGGTGGGTACTGAGTTGCAAACTCCAGCTGTTGTATGATAACTTCATTGGGAGACACCTGGTTCCTTCTCATGTCTTGCAAGATCTGTTTAAGGTAAGTGTAGTTCAACCGCTTCACAGCCACATTGATGAGGGTACTATAGATGTGGGTGTTGGGAGTTATCCTAGACCTCTGAAAAAACACACCAACATTAAGTGTTTAAACATGTCTGCTGACCTCCTTGGGACACCCCGCATGAGCAATGCAATAACCTGCAAAGGTGGATCTTAGGTCGCTGTTACAGTGTGACCTCAGCGATGGCCAGGAGCGAGACAGTTAAAGTGTAATTGGTCTCACCCTGCTCCTCCCTGTAAACATACAAATAAGAGGTGTTTCCTTATGGATCCCAGACCGCTGGGGACAAGAGGAAGGGCCCACTGCACAATAAACGCAACTGCCTTTCCTGTAGTTTTTGTGCTTACTCCAACAATCAAATTCTCTTTCCCACTCCCCCTGCACTAGTCTAGGAGTATGGCGCCACAAGAGATCTAGACTCCTTTGGTCAGTTATTTGAGCCCAAAGTAGACACTGGTATAGAAGACAACAGGATCACTGACTGAAGGAACTCTGAAGGTGACTCCCATCTCAGGAGAGTAACATTTCCTGAGCTCTGGCTGTCACTAAACTTCCTGGAGCTCATAGATAGATTTTACCTTCATATCGGATAGTAACTGCAGTCCATCTTTCTCCTTCCAGCAGGCAATTGCCAAGTTACAAAAAGTATGTAGACTGGGTGATAGTCCCCTCTTCACTAGAACTGACAGCAGACCCTGCAACAGAAATCCAGACATTCCAGAGTGGAGGGTTGGTCTCACCCAGGATTAAAAAGCAGCAAACACTTATATGCATATTAGGTCTCAGTACAGTCATTTAGGGGCTCTTACCTTTGCACCTTCTAGGTCTCCCAATTTACTTTTCTTTCTCAGTAAAGTATTAAAGAAAGTCAGATCTACTGGCACTTTATATTCATCCAGGACTGTCAGCAAAGAAGATTCTGACTGGCTCAGAGGTTCCACAAGCTCAGCCAACAGTGTAAAAGTTCTAATATCAGGTGCCACATTGTCCTCTTTCATTTTATTCAAGAACCCTTCCATGTTTCCCATCAAAGCCAATCTGTCGAAAGGTGTAGCTACTGCCCCTAAAGAAACCACATCCTTAGAGATTTTTGAGTCCAATAAGTTGGGTGGGTTGTAAGGCAGCTCCAAATCGGGACCAGGGTTTGCTGAAGGTTGGTCTGAAACAGTTTGATTCCTATCAAAGACCACCAAGTCCCCAGCCATTCTATGTTCTACTCTCTCATTGTTTGCAGCAGCCTGTACAGTTCCCATCCTGGCCTGATTCTTGCCCACAACTCTGTCTTCCTGGCTGACTGACTGTTCCTCAGGCTGTCTGGAATTTCCCCAAAACAGTTGTTTTTCCATGGCTTCCACATCCAGCTGTGCAGCAATTTCACTGGCTGCTTTCTTCTTTTTCCGACCCGATGTGAGCTTTGAGAGAGGCGAGTTCTCCTCTGTGGGTCTCAGCAACAGATCAGAGGCCAGGGCCGGATCACCTATTGCACAATCCCGTGCAGCACAGAGCATTTGGTTGTAGATGAAACCATTAGCTTTTATGCCCAGCTGTCTCATTTGTTGCCAAACCTGTTTTGACAAAAAAGGAGAGAGAGAAAGAAGCTTAAATATGAGATACGTGAAACACTCACACTATTTAGCTAGCGGGATGTTTCTAGTTAGAAGTAATTGGCCATATTTATCTACTGTAATGGACTCAACATGCCCAAGATACCCAGCTGCACAACAGGAATAAAGACTCACCACAGGCAGCTCAGACCACTTCTAAACACTAAACACTCATCCAGACCATCAGCATGATCCTACAGGAAACAATGCAGTGTGGAAAAATACCTGCAAAGCATATCGGAAGCCGTTCTCTTTGTCCTTTATGCAGCCCATAAGAAGGAAGCTGAAGGTCTCTGTAGTGACAACGTGACCTTTATCCACAATTTCCTAGAGGAGAAAGAGATAGTGGGTTAGTTATCAGGGCACCCTGCTTGCAACTAACTGTTATACTGAAAGTGTTCTCCATCAGGCTGGGCAATGGAATCATTGCCTGAAGAATTACCTGCAGCAAACATGAAAGGCTGGAGGAGTTCAAGTACTGAAGCAAAATAATGGCTGCAGAAAAACAGCTGACAGCTACTCCAGTAGCATATTCTCTGTGAGGGAACTACTGAGGACAGTACAAGGAATTCTTTGTATGGGGGTAGAGTGGGTAGAAAAGGAGCAAAACAACAGCTATATATAAATACACTGTAAAGGGGACCCCCCCCCATACCCTTGAGTGTTACATAACTTTCAACACTACCACAGTTGTAGCAATAACTACTCAAGGGAAGAGTTTCACACTGGTCTCTAAAGTTTAGGCTTATCAGGTCCTCTTAAATCAAATGTTTAGTTACCCAGTTTCATTACACAAAACCCTGGATGCAAACACAAGAAACCTGGAATTTAAAGCTACCCCCTCAGTTTAAAAACAAATGCAACATGGCAGTATTACAACCAGGCTGCAAAGCAAACTTTGAATGGAGGCGGAGAGCTGCGTCACACCACAACCTGCTATTTACCTTGAGTACAGTGAAGCATAACCTGAGATCTGAGCAGATGGCACAAGCTTTCAGCAGCGAGTGGTAGGTTATCAGATTCATCTCTAGATTTTTCCTCTTTAGTTCTTCCCATAGCTTGAGGGCACTCTGCAGGCCTGAATCTTTCCAGGGTGATTCAGCACAGGCATTGAACAGGGCTGTATATGTGGGACCCGTAGGGACTAAACCCCGCTTCTTCATCTACCTCAGAGAAAAAGTGAAAGAAAGGATATTTCTTATTGCTTAACACTGACAAATTGGCTCCTTGGAAAAGCTGTTAAATTATATAGGCCCTACAGAATGAAGTTTCAGCAAATACTTGAGTTCTATACTGATACGCCTCCACGAACAGTTAAAGCACTATTTGAAGAGCTTTTGTGAGTCATCTTTTCTAGAATAAGCTCTTGTATTGGGACTGAACACAGAGAGTCATATTTTCGCTCACAAAAGCCTTCTTTACACCCCCTGACAGTGAACCCAGCCACCTAGACAGGCAGGTATAATATTTACATCATTGTAAAGCTGGAATGCCTTCTTCATATAGCCAACCCTGCCACAGCCCCCGATCAGAACAGTGTAGTTCATCTCCTCAGGCCGCAACCGCTCCTCTTTCAGCATCTGTACCTCAAACAGCTGTAGGGCTTCAGCCAGCTACAGAGGAAGAGACAAAAAAAAGCAGGTGGTAATGAAAGCCATTATTTAACATTCAGTGAAACAGGCATACATGCACATATGGAATATGAAGGGGGACTATTTGGTTTTTGCTTCAGGATGCTCCCTCCTTCTCCATTCATTTCTTATGGAGTTAAAGGAATCAAATCCCTTTGGCTCAGAGGGGCCAGAGTGATCCAAAGTCCTCCCCTTCCTTTCTCAGGGACTTTGCTGAACTCCAGGCTTATGCCAACTTGAAAAGGAATAAGGAAGTGACTGCTCTTTCCACACACCACAATGACTTCCATCAGGACAGTAACAAAAGACCACGACAGGCTTGTTCTTCAGACCTTTGCCAATGGCTTAAGGCAAATGCTACGAAAACATCACATTTCCTGTGACTTCCAGGAGCGTCTGAGCCTATGACAGGATACCAGTAATCCCCGTTCAGCCTTGGCATCATGCCGAACATTCAACACTGATGTTACATCCTTGTCAGCCATGAACTAGGATCCATGAACACTTTAACGAATGGCTTGACAATCATTTAATAATGCTTACTGTGAGGCCAACAGCATCCTCCACTACACCTGCATAGATGCGTGGCAGCAGCCTGGCTCCCCTGCCATCTGAGACTGGAGTAGCAATCAACTGTCTTTCTGCAGCCATCCCTCTGCTTCAGTACTTGAATCTCTCCAGTCTTTCATGTTGGCTGCAGGTAATTCTCCAGGAAATTATTCCATTGCCCAGCCCCTTGGACAGCACTTTCAACACAGCAATTCACTGCAAACAGGCTATCATGGCAACTACCCAACTTTCTCTATACACTGTTTGCTTGAGGAGAAAAAGGCCATGTTGTTACTGCACAGACCTTCAGCTTCCTTCTCATGGGCTTCCTTCTCAAGGACAAAGACAGCAGCTTCCAATGTGCCTTACGGGTCTTTTTCCATGCTGCATTGTTTCCTGTAGGACTGTGCCGATGGTTTGGGTGGGTGCTCCATGTTTAGAAGTGGTCTGAGCTGCTTGGGGTGCGTCTTCATTCCTGTTGTGCAGCTTGGCATCTTGGAGAGCACATCAAGCCCATTACAGTAGATAAATACAGCTACTCCTCGCTTAACATCGCTGTTACGTTCTTGAAAAATGCAACTTTAAGCAAAACGACGTTAAGTGAATCCAATTATGTCACAGTAGTTACCTATTAGCAGGCGGCAGCCAAACAACATTATAACTGAACATTGCATGACTTTAAACAAGTAAGTTCTCAAATAGATCATCAACGTAATAACGAAACGATATTCACCAAGGCGACGTTAAGTGAGGAGTACCTGTACAGCCAATCACTACCGACTAGAAGCATCCCACTAGTGAAATGCTCTGGGTATTTCACACCCTTCATTTTTTAAGCTACCTTCTCTATTTTATATATGTTTTTCAAAGCAAGTTTGGCAACAAAAGGCTCAGCTAGCCATAAAGGCTGACAGTCACAATGACAAGCTGCTGCGTGGGGCTGCGCAACACGGGATCTCAGAGCCATGGAAGAGCCTGTGGCTCTCAGCACTTGCATCAGGCACAGCCACAGGCTGTTGACGAGCGCTGGTGGCAACAATTCATTGATTGTAAAGGCTGGAAGATCATTGGGTCCAGCCCCCTGCACCAAGCAGGAAAGGTAACTGGTGACCCCAGCTGGGTGACCATCCAGTCTCCTCTTCCAGGGTAGGCGACTGCACCAGCTCTGGAGGGAGCTTATTCCACAGTCTGGACACCCTAGCGGTGAAGAAGTTTTTTCTAATGTTGAGCCAGGAGTTTGTGGCCATTACTCCCGGTTTTCTCTTCGGGTGCCCTGGTGAACAGTTGCTCATCGAGCCCTTCACATCCTCCCCTAGAGTAGCGGTAAGCTGCTACCAGGCCCCCTCTCAGCCTTCTTTTCCTCCGGCTGGAGTCCCAGGTCCCTCGGCCTTTCCTCACGTGGCTGGGCGTGCAAGTCTCTGATCATCCGGGCGGCTCTTCTCTGGACTCTCTCAAGCGTGTCCACGTCCTTGTGAAAGTGCGGTGCCCAGAATGGGACACAGTCCTCCAGCAGCCGCCTCCCCCGTGCAGAGCACAGCACATTCCCACACTTCCTCCTGGAGGCAACAGGCCACGGTGTCGCAGCAGAGGGACCTCCCTCCACAGAAAAGGAGGGTAGGAAGGCGGGGGGCCAACCCCCTGCTCCAAGCAGGACCATCCCCGAGCTCCATCATCTCAGCCGACGCTTTGTCTACCCGGGTCCTTCCCCTCCCCCCGACTCCCC
>NW_017729016.1:431222-432135 GCF_001723915.1 Gavialis gangeticus
GCAGAGGGCGCGCTCCCGGCATCCCGCGGGCGGGCGGTTGGCAGCGGCGGCGGCGGCGTGTCTCTCCACCGCCAGGATGCAGGAGCTTATCGCCAGCGTGGACCACATCAAGTTCGACCTGGAGATGGCGGTGGAGCAGCAGCTGGGCGCGCAGCCCCTGCCCTTCCCCGGCATGGACAGTGCGTGGGGGAGAAGGGGGTGGTACGTCACCAGTGGGGCGGGGCGAGGGGAGGCCCCGCCCCCCAGCCATGGGGCACCTTCCACCTCGTGCAGGGTGTGGAGGCATCGCTTGCCCACGAGGCCATTAGGCATCTCTGCTGGTTCCCCCCCTCTGTGGCCTGGCCCCTTCGCTTGGGTCCGAGCAGTCACTGCATTTGGGGTCAGGAAGGAATTTCCTTCCCCCCGTCACATTACCACAGACTTGGGGGTTGCTTTCTTCTGTAGCAGAGCATTTCTTGCGCCCGCATTGGCAGCAGTTCGTAGCAGCAGGATGTCTGGCAGGTCTGCTGGATCATGCGGGGTGCTTGACGATTGTGCCTCAGGTTGGCCTAGACGAGCAGGGGACCTCCAGCCTGAGGGACCTTGGGGCTGGGCAGAGGCGCCGCCAAGGAACGGCTCCTCTGCCTCCTGGCATCCCCGTGCATGCCTGAGGGGCCGGGGCCGGTCTCCTCCAGCCTGATTTCTCTCTGATCCGGTGGTCTACGGGCTGTGGTGTTGTGCGGACCGGAGATTTGTTGAGCTCGAGGAAACCAATCAGAAGAATTTAATACTTTATGTCAGCGGTTCCAAAAATGTGACGCGTTGCGCATCACCAATTTAAAATGATACAGCCTGAAGTACCACCAGCAAATATTTTTCTCATATAAAGTCACTATAATAAATCTGTTAACATGTACCACTGACAGGTTGTCTG
>NW_017729016.1:437135-438115 GCF_001723915.1 Gavialis gangeticus
TGACCCCAGCTGGGTGACCATCCAGTCTCCTCTTCCAGGGTAGGCGACTGCACCAGCTCTGGAGGGAGCTTATTCCACAGTCTGGACACCCTAGCGGTGAAGAAGTTTTTTCTAATGTTGAGCCAGGAGTTTGTGGCCATTACTCCCGGTTTTCTCTTCGGGTGCCCTGGTGAACAGTTGCTCATCGAGCCCTTCACATCCTCCCCTAGAGTAGCGGTAAGCTGCTACCAGGCCCCCTCTCAGCCTTCTTTTCCTCCGGCTGGAGTCCCAGGTCCCTCGGCCTTTCCTCACGTGGCTGGGCGTGCAAGTCTCTGATCATCCGGGCGGCTCTTCTCTGGACTCTCTCAAGCGTGTCCACGTCCTTGTGAAAGTGCGGTGCCCAGAATGGGACACAGTCCTCCAGCAGCCGCCTCCCCCGTGCAGAGCACAGCACATTCCCACACTTCCTCCTGGAGGCAACAGGCCACGGTGTCGCAGCAGAGGGACCTCCCTCCACAGAAAAGGAGGGTAGGAAGGCGGGGGGCCAACCCCCTGCTCCAAGCAGGACCATCCCCGAGCTCCATCATCTCAGCCGACGCTTTGTCTACCCGGGTCCTTCCCCTCCCCCCGACTCCCCGGGGCGCACGGACCTGGCCCTGGCAGAGCAGCGCTTGGCACCGCAGGAAGTACCAGCGCGGCGTGTTGCGAGGGCCGCGCCAGCGCCTGTGCTCGGGCTCCTCCTCGTCCTCCGCCTCGTCCCGCAGCTCCGGCCGCGCCTTGCGGTACAGCAAGCGGGACGAGAAGCGGCTGGACAGCGCCCCAAAATCTTCTTCCGCCTCCCCGCCGCCCTCCGCCGCTGCCTCCCCGGTCCCGTCCGGCCACAGGACGCTCAGGGCCCGCGGCAGCGCGGAGACGCCGCTAAGCAGAGGCCGGAGCAGCCGCAGCTGCGACTGCACCCGCAGCGCCATGTTGGCTCCCAACATGCTCCGCGCGGCGCAGGG
>NW_017729016.1:438977-439769 GCF_001723915.1 Gavialis gangeticus
GCTCCTCTGCCTCCTGGCATCCCCGTGCATGCCTGAGGGGCCGGGGCCGGTCTCCTCCAGCCTGATTTCTCTCTGATCCGGTGGTCTACGGGCTGTGGTGTTGTGCGGACCGGAGATTTGTTGAGCTCGAGGAAACCAATCAGAAGAATTTAATACTTTATGTCAGCGGTTCCAAAAATGTGACGCGTTGCGCATCACCAATTTAAAATGATACAGCCTGAAGTACCACCAGCAAATATTTTTCTCATATAAAGTCACTATAATAAATCTGTTAACATGTACCACTGACAGGTTGTCTGCGTACTACTGGTGGTACCTGTACCATGGATTGGGAACCACTGGTCTATCTGAATATGTTACAAAGATGGCAGGATGCCTCAGTGCAGCTTGCTCAGCTGCTAAGAGACATTGGGCTGCAGCCACATAAAGACACAAAGAGTGTGATGACCTCAGGGTCATCGTACAGGCATGTGAACTGGGGGAGTTGGAGCGGGCACAGAATCAAACCAGGAGGAGGCACCAGTGCCCAAAGCAACAAAAGAAGTTCAGTGGCCCTTATACAGACATTGTAGTGCTGCAGCCTGCCTCCTGGTTCTACTTGCTGTTACACGTGTTACAATAGACTAAAGATATATATATGGAGAGAGAGAGCCTGAGCTTTCACAGACCCAGGGGTATTTAGGGATCAGCTGGACTTGGCTTTCCCTTGAGAGGTGTACTGATGCATCGGTCTGACATCAGATCGGCACCAGTATAAAGAAAATCGACTGTATTGGAAATTGGCTTTTTTTG
>NW_017729016.1:444769-445047 GCF_001723915.1 Gavialis gangeticus
GCAGCTCCGGCCGCGCCTTGCGGTACAGCAAGCGGGACGAGAAGCGGCTGGACAGCGCCCCAAAATCTTCTTCCGCCTCCCCGCCGCCCTCCGCCGCTGCCTCCCCGGTCCCGTCCGGCCACAGGACGCTCAGGGCCCGCGGCAGCGCGGAGACGCCGCTAAGCAGAGGCCGGAGCAGCCGCAGCTGCGACTGCACCCGCAGCGCCATGTTGGCTCCCAACATGCTCCGCGCGGCGCAGGGCAGGGGGCGGGGCCTCCGCAGCTCGCTCGCCATTGGC
>NW_017729016.1:445862-458413 GCF_001723915.1 Gavialis gangeticus
GCTCCTCTGCCTCCTGGCATCCCCGTGCATGCCTGAGGGGCCGGGGCCGGTCTCCTCCAGCCTGATTTCTCTCTGATCCGGTGGTCTACGGGCTGTGGTGTTGTGCGGACCGGAGATTTGTTGAGCTCGAGGAAACCAATCAGAAGAATTTAATACTTTATGTCAGCGGTTCCAAAAATGTGACGCGTTGCGCATCACCAATTTAAAATGATACAGCCTGAAGTACCACCAGCAAATATTTTTCTCATATAAAGTCACTATAATAAATCTGTTAACATGTACCACTGACAGGTTGTCTGCGTACTACTGGTGGTACCTGTACCATGGATTGGGAACCACTGGTCTATCTGAATATGTTACAAAGATGGCAGGATGCCTCAGTGCAGCTTGCTCAGCTGCTAAGAGACATTGGGCTGCAGCCACATAAAGACACAAAGAGTGTGATGACCTCAGGGTCATCGTACAGGCATGTGAACTGGGGGAGTTGGAGCGGGCACAGAATCAAACCAGGAGGAGGCACCAGTGCCCAAAGCAACAAAAGAAGTTCAGTGGCCCTTATACAGACATTGTAGTGCTGCAGCCTGCCTCCTGGTTCTACTTGCTGTTACACGTGTTACAATAGACTAAAGATATATATATGGAGAGAGAGAGCCTGAGCTTTCACAGACCCAGGGGTATTTAGGGATCAGCTGGACTTGGCTTTCCCTTGAGAGGTGTACTGATGCATCGGTCTGACATCAGATCGGCACCAGTATAAAGAAAATCGACTGTATTGGAAATTGGCTTTTTTTGCCTGATGCGCTGCCCAGCTGGGCAAGGTAGGCGCAGGATGGAGCCGCGGTTCATCCTAGAGTGGGAGGGCTCACACTGCTGCACACACCCTGGGAGGGCATGTACCCCCTGTATCTGTGCGGGGTGGGCTGCTACTGTGGGCTGGAGCCGGGGTGGTGCTGAGCTCTTCCTGGTGGGGGCTGGGCCATGCTGCTGGTGGTGGCACTGGCAGGGGTGTTTGTGGGGGGCTACAGTGAATTTTGGGGTGGCTACAGCCCCTTTGTAGCCTCCCTCCCAGTGCCGCCACCACCTGCCCTGAGCGTTGCCTGGCCCAGATGCGGCTTCACCAAGGGGAGACTGGGCCAACATGCCCCATTCTGTGTAATGTGTTTACGCTGGAGTGTTTGAATCTTTGCCTGGCTTGTGCCTGAAGGCAGTGTTTAACTCATTATTGCTGGATACACAAAGCTAGGAACACAACTGGGTATGACATTAAAGGATGGGGAGTCAGCTTGATTACCTTGCAGGGGTGTTATGAGGCTTGGTTCAGTGTGCGCATCCCTGCTTGAGAAGGACTGACGGGTGGCGGGGGTGTTATGAGACTTGCCTCTGGCCTTGCAGGATAGTCGTAGTTGGGCCTTAAAATCTGGGCTTTGATTACTTATATGGATAGTCAAGAGAGGCTTATATGAAATCTGCTGTTGAAGGAAACATGCCCAGTATTGTACCCTCCTTATATGCTGTGACTGGTCTGGGTTGGGGCAGTCTGCACTGAAAATGGGTAGTGCAGTGCACTCATGACCATAGGGTGTGTTTTTGGTTTGATAAATTCAGTCTCCAGAGTGGTATAGAAGTCATAGCTGTCCGCAGCGCCATCAAACTTCTGAAGGTATATTGACATATGGTTTGTTAAAGGAGGGTTCAAATACTTGGGAAGACCAGTCTTAACCATCAGGATACCATGGTTCTGGGTTCTGGGTGTTTTGGGAAACACAGAATAAAAATAGGTTTTCTGCTTTTTTTGAGAGCCAGCCCATCTCCATGGGGAAGGGAGTGGCTGGAAAGTTTGAGAAACTTTCATTGTGTGTTTGTTTTTTCCCTCCACAGAATCAGGGGCTGCCGTCTGTGAATTTTTTTTAAAAGCTGCCTGCGGAAAAGGCAAGTGACATTCCCAAGCTAGCTCTGTTCTGACTTAAAGGTGCCTGCTAGCTGAGAACTCCAGTGCCTAAATCATACTAAAGAGGTTAGGGCAGGGCTGGTCAAAATGCGGCCTGAGGGCTGGATGTGGCCTGCCAGGCCATTCTATGCGGCCCTCGATGGCTTGCTGAAACTCAGTAAGCAGCCCTCTGCCCAAAATAATTGCCTGCCCCTGGGTTAGGGAATGCAGCATGGGGAGGGGGCAACTTGCATCTCTGAGGGTAACAGTGGGATTCTATAATGTGGGTGGTGAATGAATTGACTGAACTGATTACACATGAAACATTTGGCTGGTTTGGACTATATTAGGAACTGTGCTACCAAGCAAAGGATCTGGGGCTTGGGCTCCTCGGATACAGGAGAATTTTCTCGCCCAGGGCTTTTGGTTTATTATCTTTCACCTGCACTTCAGTGGTAAATTAATATAAAAATATAAAGTCTTCTGCGCCTCCAAGATGAAAGCAAAAGATTGTTGCTGCCTTGTTCGTGTGTACGTGCCCGGCGTGAAAAAATTGATTTTTTTTTTTCTATTTGTCCCTGCCTGCAGGAGGCATGTGCCCCTTCCGACACATCAGCGGGGAAAAGACAGTTGTTTGCAAACACTGGCTGCGAGGGCTGTGCAAAAAGGGAGACCAGTGCGAGTTCCTGCATGAATATGACATGACCAAGATGCCCGAGTGTTATTTTTACTCCAAATTCGGTAGGGGGTATTGTCGCTTCTGGTTGACTTTCCAGAATGAGATGGGGAACCTGGGAGGTCAGAGGGAACATGTATGCATTTGTGTCACGTCTGTCTTATGAACAGATTAGTTCTGTGTCTGCTGCTGGTATTAAATTGTAATTTAAATTACAATTAACCTGCTCTTAAATTATAATTTACCAGATCTGTTCAGTCCCGTGCAGTATTTTAGCTACTTATCTCTTCGTCCATTTTAACACTTTTCTTTCAGAGCGTGTTCAGTCTTGGAGATTTGAATGCTTTGTTCCATGACTTCCATGGATATTGGACACAAGCTGACTTTTGATCCGAGTTGAGTGGGGATCAATTTCTGAATTAATTTTTGGTGAGGTGATGAGTAGCAGAGGGATAGTCTTACAGAAATGTAGATGCACCTGCTTTCTTACTTAGTATCTAGATAAACTTAAATTGACATATTGAAGCATCTTGCTGTAAGAAACATAAGCGTTCCAGAGGTGTCCTTGGATCAGATGTTATTGTCTAATTTGTTTCTCCATTCTTTGGCTTTTCTTTGTACTTTATTATTAAATGCACATCTAAGTGAACTGCTTGGTAGGATGTTACAAATCCTAGGTGAATATTTATTTGTCAAGGTGAAAATTCAGACCAATTCTGGATTAGATAACCTACGTAGTTTCGGGAGGGCATTCTTCCTCGCATCTGTTCCACTTCCTAAGGAGCATGTCTTGCTTTGCTACAGGGGAATGCAGTAACAAGGAATGTCCTTTCTTGCATATCGACCCAGAGTCTAAAATCAAAGACTGTCCTTGGTATGACAGAGGCTTCTGCAAACATGGTATGTATAGCGCACACTTGCTGCGTGGGTGGCTTTCAAAGTTGAGGGAAGACTCTTGATATACTGTTTTGCCTTTGCATGAGCCACCACCTATAATCCCTCCTATTAGTGCGAGCTATTGACAGGGTTGAGTTGTCTGTATATGAAATATTATCTCTTAAGGTTTATGTTGCAGGTCCCCTCTGCAGACATCGACACACTCGACGGGTCATTTGTGTGAATTACCTGGTGGGATTCTGCCCCGAGGGTCCCACTTGCAAATTCATGCAGTGAGTATATTCCAGACTTTGTTCTGTCATCTTAAGTTTCTTTTTGATCAGCTGCATAGTAGATTTGTCTGATCTACAGTTGTGTTCATTAGCATGACGATGAAGTAACTGCATATTGGCTGAGGTACTGTCACACTAGAGTTTGCTTCTTAGAAAGGCAATTGGCTTGGAGTCAGAATGACTGAAGAGAGTTTGGCAAATCACATTGATGTTCCTTGTGGAGGTATAAAAAGAAACATCAGTGTGTCGGGGTATTTTATACAAGCATATTAATGGTAATAGCTGATCTAGTCTTTGGCTGTAGGCACATTGTTTCTTTTTTAATGACTGTTGCTGAAAATTTTTATTTAATAGTATTTTTCTAATCTTTGGGAATGAGAGCAAGTTCATTCAGTTAAAGCTGGTATGGACTTGGATTCATCTTTCCTCAATGTCAGATTAAGGGAATTGTAGTTATGTGGATATTTACTAATAACACTGTGATACTGAGCCAAAGGCTTTCAGGACAACAAGGTTCCATGAATATTTCTCCCAGAGTGCTTCTCTGCTGCACATTTTATGGACTGCTGTCATGTCAGTTTAAAGCTCAGCTGAATGTAAGAAGGCAGATTGTCACTCTCCACAAATAGCCCACCTAAATCAGTGGTTTTCAACCTGTGGTCCGCAGACTCCTGGCGGTCCACAGACTCTAAGGGATCCGCAAAAGATTGACTATGATCAATCAAAAGTATGTGAATACCCACACTTATAATTCAGAGGGGTCCACACCTCCGTTTCTAATTTCCAGTGGGTCTGCACCTGCATTCAGCATTTTTTAGGGGTCCAAAAATGAAAAAAGTTGAAAACCACTGACTTAAATAACTACTGACCTAAACATGCTGCTTCTAGAGTTGCCCCTGGAGTGCTTGGTTCAGGTAGTGCTGCACTGGTGAGAAATACCAGTCTTGGATTCCAGTCTCACGTCTCTGTTTGTATTTTTCTCTCTGCGTACGAATAAACCAGCCCTCGATTTGAACTGCCTATGGGAACAACAGAACAACCGCCACTGCCCCAGCCAACACAAACGCAGCAAAAGGTACAGCTTTCCCCACTTCCCCTGCCTACAGACACCCCACTCTCCACTCAGCCTGATGTAATAGTTTTCAAAGAAGGATGCATGGTTTACCCACCAAAATAGAAATGGGACATCAGGACTTCTTGGATCTCACTCTGCAGCCTAATGCAAATACCTGTAAAAGGGGAAAAGTCCATTTTTCCTTTACTTATCTCAGCAGATTGCTGCCACCTTCATTCTGGAGGTGTTTTCTCCTTCTCCCTGCTCCTCTGAGCATGAGTCCTAAGGTCACTTGTGTTGCAGTGTGAGGTGCAAGTCACATAACACAACCTTTTATACACTATAGCATCTCATATGTTGGAGGGGTTTTTATGTTCTAAACAATTTATTAGGTTGATTAAAAAAAAAAAAATCTGACTCCTGTCACAGAGTTAACGATGCTTGTTTTTGGCAGTTGAGCCCAACTCTGCAGCTGTTTTTGGAGGAAAGCATGGCTGTTAGATCAGGCCTCATGTAGGCTAGTATTCCTGCACTTTCATCTCCAGTTTTCAGCTGGCAGATAACCATCGAAATCCACTTCTAGGAAAATTTATTATTCAATCTGTGGGGTGTTCTTTTCCCTCCCAGCAAAATAACAATCCGCCATTACAAAGGTCATCATCCTTGATCCAGTTAACGAGTCAGAACTCTTCTCCCAACCAGCAGAGGACCCCACAAGTCATCGGAGTCATGCAGTCTCAAAACAACAACGCGGGGAACAGAGGTCCCCGGCCGCTGGAGCAGGTCACCTGTTACAAGGTAATTTGCAAGCTGGGGTTGAGTTTGAAAAGCGTGAAGTGTCATTCGCTTCAACTAAATTGTGCATCTTTCATGCTGCTAGTCACGAATCCCATCACTCTAACTTGGAGCAGATCACAGTAAAGGCACACAGTTGAGGTGTTGGAACAGCAGAACCTCCTAAGAAGCTTTGACCTGGTAAAGGAATGTATTGAATATATGTGCTGCAGTGCTTGCAGCTGAGTTGAAGGATGTTGGTAAGAAATTTGGAGCCTCTGGATTACCAGGTTACTAGCCTGTGGATGAGCTGTGATCAGCTGGTAGTGCACCAATGGGCTTTGTCCACCTGGTAATTACAGAAAAGACTACCACAGCAGCAGATAGATGTGCACGGTTAGTTTCAAGAGCAAACAAAGGAGTCCAGATGCCCTCCTTTGAATAATAGTGCCATGCTGCTATGTGACAGAGCCTCACAATGGGTGGAAACTGAATATACACAGTGCTGTTGCAGAAAGAGTAAAGAGTCTTCTGTCATAGCACACCTCCTTCCTGCCAAGCTGCATGGCAAGATACACACACA
Organism: Gavialis gangeticus; assembly: GCF_001723915.1. Classification (NCBI taxonomy): domain Eukaryota; kingdom Metazoa; phylum Chordata; order Crocodylia; family Gavialidae; genus Gavialis; species Gavialis gangeticus. Next base: position 452,046 of record NW_017729016.1, read on the forward strand.
GATGCACTGCCCAGCCCAGACTTATAGTTCCTAGCAAGGCAGCTTCCCAGTGAAATCAAATCCTCCTGTCTTGATTTACATGTACAGCCCAACATGGAGACATGTTTTGGTCCTTGTCATGACATTTGGTTGAGCAGTAAGCAGCTGGGGCAGTATCATTTGTGGGACAGGACACATTGCACTATGTTGAATACTGTCTGGTATGAATGACAGAGTTTCAAAATAAAACTGTGGCCTATTAAGTTTCTGAGCAGTTACGTAAAAGCTGCCTATAGAATGTAAGCTTTTCCCTTTTTTCCCCCCTCCAGTGTGGTGAGAAAGGACATTACGCCAACAGATGCACCAAAGGACATCTAGCCTTTCTCAGTGGACAGTGACAGTCTAAAGGAGAGTGCAAGGGGACTCTTTATACTGAGGAAAGGTTTCTGCCTTGCACTATACCTTGAACTATTGATTGGTTTGTTTTTTTTTTAACACCATTGTTGAAAGACCTAGTCAGAGGCTGGCTGCCGATAAGCAACTTTTGTAATTGCCCACAATTTTTTTATGTTTTAACCCTTTTTTTTTTAAATAGATTTCGGTCTCCACCCACTTTCATTGAGCCTGGTAAGATCATATCTAATGACAAATAGATATGCAAGCCTGAGCAATGCAGCATTCGGCACAATGCACATCTTGTTCCAGTGTTTCTCTCTCCAATGTTTTCCTTCTGGTATTACCCTCTGGGAAGCTTCCAGCCTTTCAGCGATTCTGGTTCAAGGAGGAAGACCAAATGGAAGAACTAGCATGTGAATCTCCTTCACCTTTTGGAGAGGAAAATTGTGTCCTGCAGGTCTTCAAAGGCAACTTGTGTTTCTGTGTCCAGTCTGAGATGATCAGTGAGTTTTAACCGTGTCCTGTTAGCTCACTTAATATGTCATGTGTTAAGTGCCATGATGTAATGTATTTGCCCACCTTGCATTAGATTTGTGCACCCCTGCCAGCAGTGGTTCCCTTCACATCATTGCAGGATGAGAGGTTGGTCCTTATACGTGAAAACTGCGAGGTAAATGAATTGACACCTCTAAAATCACACAAGCTTTGGCTGTTAAAAAATCAGGTCTGTGCTCACCACTTTCAGCCAAATGGGGTCCAAGGTCAAAGCAGAAGTAGCTTTAATGATATAATGGTGTTCAGATAGCCAGCAACTGAAGGTAGCTGGCTTTTTTGCACTGTAACTTGGCCTCCCCACACTTAGTAGTCATGTTGCACAAAGTATCTTCCCAAGTGATTAAAACATGAACTGGAGCAATATTTTCTTGTAGGATGTTGCTTTTAAATTTGGGTGCAAGTGCAAGAGAGCATCTTTGTAGAACATATTCCTGCCAGCAGAAATCTGTTGATTTTGTGGGAGAATTTTTAAAGGGTCAACAACAAAATGTGAATTAAAAATAATGCATCTAGAATGTGAGCCTTATCAATTCTCAAACATCTGTCATTTGCCTAGTTGCCTTTATGCATTCTTTTTTTTTAACTGAAATGTACTCAAAGTTGGCTGTGAAACTCAAGTGTGTCATCTTTCAGAAACAGGGTAACATGTGCCTACAGGTGACCATGACAGGAGCTCTGTATTCGTTTAAATGACTGCACAGGACTTTTTATGGAGCCAATTAAAAAAAACTTTTTAAAATATGTCCATTCATTTTGTAAAGAAAGAGAACTGTAGTTAATGGAGCCCCCTCCTTTTTGTATACAGAGGGATATTCACATTGAAACACCATGACTGAAACTACAAGCAGACCACTGAAGGTCAGTGGCATTCTTCATGACATGGATGTCAAGACAGCTGTCCCCTGAAGTCTAAACAGCTGAATTTGCTGGTGTATTCAATACACGGCTGCTACATATAACTAACTGCAGCTGTATTTGGATGGATGGGGCTAGAGAACCTTGTTCTTGTATTTGGTTAGTATGTGTATGTAACATTATTTTAAGCCAGCAAATGCAGCTTTCCACAGCTTCTGAACAGCACCTGTATGTCCTCATCAGGGCCCCATCTTAAGAGTTCTTAGTAGAACCAATTTACAACTATGCCATTATCTGTTCCCTTAAACAAGGCTTGGTTTTCCTTGCAGTGCCTAGATTGTCTTCATAAACCAGGTACAGATTGAGGCAGCCTGAATCTCGACAAGTCTGAAGCAGACTACAGGATTTGTCTTCTCTCCCCCTCCCCCAAGTAAGTGCATGCATAGTTGTAACATAGGCATAAATCATTTCAGTTTTATAGTTGGTAGGGTTGGAAGGGACCTGAGCAGATCATCAAGTCTGACATGGGCAGGAAAGAATGCTGGGGTCAAACGACCCTGGCTACGTGATTATTTAGTCTCCTTTTGAAGCCCCCCAGGGTCGAAACAAGCACCACTTCCCTTGAAAGTTAGTTCCAGATCCTAGCCACCCTGACTGTGAAGTAGTGCTTCCTGATGTCTAGCCTGAACCTACTCTCAGTCAACTTGCAGCTGTTATTCCTAGTTGCTCCTGGTAGTGCTCAGGGGAACATGGACTCACTCGTTACCTGCTGGTCCCCCCTGCTAAGTTTATAGATGGCCACCAGATCTGCTGGAGCAGCAGTACTCCAGCTGGGATGAGAGATGTTCACCCTTTGGCTCCCCAGCTGCAACTGCCAGGCTTTGCTTTAGGGCCTGTCTTTGCCTGATTTGTGTAGAGCTAGGCAATCAGGGTACGTCTCCTGGGTGCTATGTGACACTCCTGATTGGGTCTGGTCCCACCTGCAGGCTGATCTGCAGCCTGCTCAAGCCCTTAAAGTGGTAGGCACCAAAGATGCCCTGCCACATAGGCTCTTTTCTCTTCAAGCTATGGAGCTAATTTCTGTCATGAACCTTGATGCCCCGGTAAAGACTGTGCTGCCACTTGTTACCATCACTTGCCAAGGCTGTGCATATAGCCTAGGTATGCTTTATGACCACCCTTCCTGTGTTCCTTATCAGCATATTTTGCATTAGAACAGCAAGGAGGTTTTGGAGGAGAACCTCATTTCTTCTATCCCCTCCATATGTTTATTTCACCCATCTTCAAATTAATCTGTCACATCCACATTCAATCACTTGCTTTTCTTTCTTGTTAAAGAAAAAGTTTCATAATGGAGGGGGGGGATGTACATTTGTCCTTAAGTAGCAGTAACACAAGCAACATACGTCTGCAGACCAGCCCAGTCACTGATCTTATGTCTTGAACTGTTTTAAACTAGAGGAGGACCAGCTTGGTCCTCTAACAGGGAAACTGCTTTGGTTTGGAGTTTGAGAGACAGGTATTAACATCTTCAAGTAGAACTGTCACTTCACTCACACTCTGAAAATCAGACTAGCAATATCTGCACCAATATTTGTTCTGGTTAACTTGCAGTAGAGGGATTATTAAAGCAGAGACAGCCTTAGAACTCATCCAGTTAAAATGAAGGTTAACCTCATCTGAGCTTGGCTTGTGAGAGTACATGGTTGAAGACTGTTAAATGGCAATAAGAAGGTTACAAAGGTTTTTCCTACATGGTGAAGGGGGAAAAGTCTCTTAGAGAGTGTTCTTAACACCAGAACCTATAATTTACGCAATATTAAGAAAAGTCTGTTAAATCAAAACTTAAATATATCCACATTTTTTTATTGGTCATAGTCTGCCTGGAATTATAACAGTGCAGAATTCGGTGCAAACAGCATAAATGCCTTCGTTCAGGAAGTTGTTCTAGTAGCTGAGTCAGAGTCCAGGACTGCAACCAGGCTTTCTTCAGCAGGCTTGTGTTTCAGTGATACTTTCTCCAACGCTCATGCTCTACATCAAAGTAAAAGGAGTAACAGAATCAGTCAGTAGCTATGTTTGATGGAGCCCCCTTTTGAAGTCAAGAATTTTATGCAGTGCAGAGTCTCCTTAGATGTAAGAGGCAGCCAGATAAGCTTTGTTCTCACTATCAAGACAGTGATAACCTGAGCAGTTCACATGCTTCATTTATCTTTGAAACTTTCTTGCCAGGTACTCTAGTATTATGCCCATTTTCCATGGAGGTTAATGGGTTTAGGTCCATGTCACAAAATAGCAGAGGCACTGTTAAAAATCTCCAAGCCTCACTTCTCAGTCCCATGAACTCCCATTACATGTGTGGCATCACCCCGGATTCATAAATTAGACCATTAATTACACTATTACTGAAGAGAAAGCAGGGGTTTGTTTTTTTTTTTCACTCCAAGCAGCACCCGAACAGTTGTACTCAATGATACAGAATCAGCTTTTACTCACTCAGGTGGTCGTAGTTTGCCATGTAGCTCATGAGAACGTAGCCAGCAAGCACCATGGTAAAACCAGTCAATCCCCCCTTCTTCACATTGATGTACTTACTACAGAAGCTGCCATAACCTAAACAGACAAGAATTATTTCCTTGGCAGCCAGGGACCAGCGCGGCCACGTGCAGCAACTTTGTGCCACCACCAGATTCAGAGAAGAGCTGCGAGAAAAACGCAAGGCCCAGACGGACTTTTTCCCAAATGAAAGACAACCATCAGGAGGCAACCTGAGCTCCAAAAATCAGCATCCATCTTAAACGCACGGGGGGTATGGAGCAAGGGGACGGCTTGGGATCTGCCTGCCAGTGGGGTGGATCCAGCACTTCCCTGCCACACGGGCATTTCGGACTCCCCAGCTGCTAGCAGGCACCAGGGAGAGGGGGTACGGGCACATGCAGTAATTTAGGGCACCCAAAGTCTTATACATCTTAAGGGGAGGTAAAGCATTTAGGAACCCATTCATCCCCGCCAAAAAAACCCGTTACTAAATTTTACGCTCACCTCTCTGCACGGCCCCCACCATCCCACTAAGGCTGTAGTCCCGCGCTGCCACCCAGGCCGGCACCTGCCCCAGCTTCACGTCCAGCAGTCGCGTGTTCTTCAGGGGAACTACGACAGACGACCGGGGGGGGAGTCACCAGCTGCCCGGCAGAGGAGGGCTGCCCGGTCACCTTCCCCCGCCCACAGCTTGCCACACTCACCCGGCTTGTCCGCCATCTTGCCGCTGCCAGAGGTGCCCCGCGCGCGGGGGCTGACGGGAGAAAGTTCCCTCCACCCGGAAGCGCGTGGGCGGGGCGGTCTGCGGCACAGACAAGCCGGAGCCCCACTTCGAAGGGCTTTACCCCCTCTGGGGCTCATACGTCATCACTTGGCGCGGCGGCGCGGCTAGATGACGTATAGCGGCGTCGTGTGATTGGCTGCGCTGCTGGGCCGTCGTCTTCCCCTCACGCCCTCGTTGTTCACAGGTGGTCTCCAGGGCTTCGGACGGGTTGCAAATGGAGGGGACAAGTGAGGCCCCTCCAGGGCTTTGGCTCATCAGGTTGAGGGGAAGAGAGAGGTCCCTCCCTTCGCGCCTTCTCGTGACCATATGACAAGTGACCAACGGGCCGTGTGGGCCTGTCGTCATCCCTCAGCGTGTTTGCACGTCATAACGCGTTTGTTCGCACCTCACAATGTGTTTGCATGTCAAACTCTTCCCGCCTTCTCACAGATCAGGCGATGCGAGGAGACGCTGCCAACTGCTACGGAAGAGGGGGGAGGATAGCTTCATGGGCAAAGCTGCGCGAGGAGGATCTGCGCCTTGTGACAATGAGCGCCCTTCGTCGCTTCCATAAATATCTCCCCACACACCGCCACCTTGATGGGGTGGAGAGGATTTGCGCACAGCGATGGCCCTACAAACAACACTGTTGGTAGGATTGCACACCCTCCTGGATCAGCTTGGTGTCTGCCGGAATTGGACTATCGGATGCTGTGAATGGGTTGAATGGGACGATTCGTCATGTGACGTGTGGGGCGGGGGGGAAGAAAAATCTCCTGGAAGAGCTTCAGTCAGAATTGGCTACCGTAACCACTGGGAGTCTTGTACTCCCAGTAGGGACACCCATGACGGTCAAGTCAAAGGTGAGGTATTGGATGAAAAGCAGTCCAACCCAACCCAACACAGAGACCTCAGTGGTGGGGCAGACGGATGCAGAAGGCATACTGCTCCACGGCTGTGCAGGCAGATGGGGCTGCAGTGGAAAAGGAACCCCGGTTGTCTTGGATGTCCTTGCTGCCAGACACAGGTTTCTCCTCTGCCAAGATCCATGCAGTGGTTGATGCGCAGTGGCCTCCTCACATAAAAAAACCCTCATGCGCAGGCTTCCCCCACTGATCCAGCACTTGCTACGAGAACCGGTACCAATACCCATAACTTCTGCAAAGTCCTGCAGCAATGGACGAGTGGCAGCATAGTTTCATAGTTTGTAGGGTCGGAAGGGACTTGAGCAGATCATCGAGTCTGACCCCCTGCCATGGCAGGAAAGAGTACTGGGGTCAAA
>NW_017729016.1:458582-460958 GCF_001723915.1 Gavialis gangeticus
TTGGACCTGCTCGAGATGCATCTGTGGATGCATGACAAGGTGCGGTTGGCCTTCCTGACTGCATCCCCACACTGTCGGCCCATGTTCACCTTGGCATCAATGACGACTCCAAGATCCTTTTCTGCCTCTGCACTGACGAGAAGGGAGTTCCCCAGCCTGTAGGTATGGTGCTGGTTCTTCCTCCCCAGGTGCAGCACCTTGCACTTGTCAGTGTTGGGACAGACAAAGTGATTGCCAGGAGTCTCTAGTCATGGATCCGCATGCCGGTCGGTGGTGGTTGTGCTATGATCACTTCACCCTTGGTATGGGACAGGAGGGGATTCAGCAGCTGCGATTGTGACTGAGCAGTCCTTTTTAGGATCCCCTCTGCTCACCCTGCATGAGGAGGGGGCTAGAAAAGGTGCTCCAAACACAGACTGTCCCACTTTACCTTACCCCATTGGATAGCTGCCCCCAGGAGGATCACTCAATTTGTGGTCGAAACACAAATATGTTCTTTTCATCTTGGAACTTACAAATCTATTAGTCAGGTATCCAGGTTGTAGCCATATTGGTCTAAAGGAAAAAGCAATCAGGACCCGTAGTAGAGATGATATCTTTTATTAGACCACCAAGATTTTTGCCAATTTGCAAATAGATTTTTTTTGTGCAAAAATCTTGTTGGTCTAATAAAAAATATCATCTCTACTACAAGTCCTGACTGCTTCAAACCGTATTAGACTATCTGGACAGTGACAGACCTAAATGTAAATTCTGTCACAGCAGCCAGATTTGTTTCAATGTTTTTAAATGAGCTTTGCCTGCTGTGCATCTGTGAATGGTGCAGCAAAGACGCCACAGTTTGCAGAAAAAAAGAAGGATTCTGAGAAACCAACTAAGATCAAGTGAAGGATGGTTTCAAAAAGCAGAAAACCCCAGCAGGTGTCAGTCTTGTTTAGGGGAACCACTTCTGCTGGAAACGAGCATTAGATTAACCTGACCTCTAGAGGCTTTAAAAAGACAGACATCAGGTCTGTAATACATTTATATTAGGGTTTGTTGTTCATTGTACTAAACGTGCAAGGCAAAATGATATGGCAGTAAACAGAGGCTGTTGATGCCTCTGAAGTGCCAGGAGAGGCTCAAGATTTGTTAGACATTAATCTCCATTCCAGTAGAGGACTATTACACCAGATCAGGGATAATGAAGACTAAATTAAGAACAGTGAAGGAGGCCCACAGGGCTCATACATAAATACTGCATCATAGATCTCTGTAATCTCTAATTTCTTAGATCATATAGCCTGTCTCCTCACTCCATCCTCAGCACGATTCTTACATTATAATCTCCAGTGCTTTGTATTATTTATCATTAAATGATTTGAGAAAAAGGGTCTTCTATCATTTACTCTCAGGAATACTCTTCTGCAGACTAATACGTCTTGTTCTTAGGGCATTCTAGATGATTAGTTTATATTTTACTTAAATCAGTTTCTAAACATAGAAGAATACTTCGTCCCTTATGTAAAAAGAAGGAATAGATTAATGCCAGTTATTTCTCTGTCTTTTTAGTTATTAGTAGGAGCTGGTATTAGGAAAATGTAGTGTGTCCAGTCATTTGAAGAAATTATTCCTACCTGATCTTTTGTTAAATGAGTTTAAAAAACCTTTATTAAATTAGGCTTTATTTTATTATTGTGTTTACCGGTAATTTTTCTTATTGCAAAAGTTTCCCCTGATGAACTGGTATATATTACTATAATATGGCTCTGTACTGCTTCACTTACTCATGTAAATCTTCCTGTTGTCTTAAATTGGACTACTTATGTGAGTAAAGATAATTTGCATAAGAAATAATTGCAAAAAGTAATTGGGGCCCTACTCTCAATTAATCCCCCTTTCAGTGTGAAAAACTGCATAGCACTGTTCAGAGCAGATAACATGGGGCTCATGGAAGTTAAAGAATTGGTAGGCATGAAATGGAAAACCATTGTTATGCCTCCAGTCAGGCCCATTTAAACTGTAGTGGTTTTAACCTTGACCTGAGCTATTCATCCTCTTGTAGGGTAAGAGAGAAGATAGATTTTTGTCTTAATAGCATTTCAATCCTACGCAAAACAGTAGTAGTTAACATGTGAATCTGTGTTGTGGTTCTGTGCTACAAAATGTTACCCTGTTTGACCCAAATGGTAAGTCAAAATTTAGGGTCCTGTAAGTTATTCTTTTCAAGTGGAGACCTTGGTGATTGAGGTTGACATATATGATGCAGTTGTTTATTTCATAGTTTCATAGTTTCTAGGGTCGGAAGGGACCTGAGCAGATCATCTAGTCCGACCCCCTGCCATGGCAGGAAAGAGTACTGGGGTCAAATGACCCCAGCAAGGTGTTCATCTAACC
>NW_017729016.1:462062-462264 GCF_001723915.1 Gavialis gangeticus
CCTCTTTCAGCCAGCACCCCAAAACCAAAATGTCCTTCTCTATCCTTATCCTAGAGCTTCAGACCAGTGTTTTTGTGGCCTATGCTGAAGCTGCCCCTCTGTCTTTCAGCATGCTGCCCCTTTTTCTCCTGTACTTTCACACACACCTTGTCCTAAACATCACCCAGCCAAAGTCCTCCATGCCAGGAGCATTCAAATTCAT